>NC_135804.1:134891821-135255782 GCF_964213995.1 Mustelus asterias
TAATAAGATGCCAGCATTTATTGTCCATCCCTACTTGCCCATGGAGGGCAGTTGAGAGTCAACCACATTGCTGTGGCTCTGGAGTCACATGTCGGCCAGGCCAGGTAAATTCCATCCAACTGAATAAAATTGGTCACCAGTTCTTTATTTATTTCCAAATAACTATCAGTTATTAAGTATTTTGTTTGTAGAAAGATCGTGGACTCTAGACAAGCCTTCATGACCTTTGGACAACAACTGTCACCATCACTTTATAATAAGCCAACACAGAAAGTCAGGTCACAGTCATTGTTTGTGTTTAGTTTCTAATCGTAGTTCAGAAATATTCAATCGACTTCCAGCTCTGACAGCTTTTTGGGGGCTGCCCTTTCCACATTTCCACTCCACTTTGTGTGAAGACGTGTCTAACATCAAACCTAATTTTAAGGTTTTGGCTCTTTGCTCTGGAGTCCCACACCAGAGGACATAGTTGCTATCTCTTTACAATATCAACTCCTTCATCACCTTAAACACCTCAACTAGACCACCCCTTAATCTTTTACACTCACGGCATCTTTCCTTGCTCTATGTCTATGAATAATAGAGTTACTGCAGCCCGTTATTTATTCTTTTATTGGATGTGGGCACCTCTGGCAAGACCAGCATTTGTTTCCCATCCCTAACTGCCCTTGAACATAAGAACATTGAATTTAGGAGCAGGGGAGGCATTGGCCGAGAGTATTATTGCTAGACCATTAATCCAGAAACTCAGCTAATGTTCTGGGGACCTGGGTTCCAATCTTGCCGCGGAAGATGGTGGAATTTAAATTCAATTTTTAAAAATCTGGAATTAAGAATCTACTGATGACCATGAAACCATTTTCGATTGTCGGATAAACCCATTTGGTTCACTAATGTACTTTAGGGAAGGAAATCTGCAGTCCTCACCTGGTCTGGCTTATATGTGACTCCAGAGCCACAGAAATGTAGTTGACACTCAACTGCCCTCCAAGGGCAACTGAGGATGGGCAATAAATGCTGTAAGAAGTTTAACAACACCAGGTTAAAGTCCAACAGGTTTATTTGGTAGCAAAAGCCACACAAGCTTTCGGAGCTCTAAGCCTCTTCTTCAGGTGAGTTCATCTTACACAGGCCCACCCCAACATCCCTAAAACCCCATGCATTTACCATGGCTAATACACCTGAAAAAGGGGCTTAGAGCTCCTAAAGCTTGTGTGGCTTTTGCTACCAAATAAACCTGTTGGACTTTAACCTGGTGTTGTTAAACTTCTTACTGCGTTTACCCCAGTCCAACGCCGGCATCTCCACATCAATAAATGCTGGCCAGCCAGTGTTGCCCATGTCCCATGAATTAATAAAAAACAATTCAGCCCTTTGGGCCAGTTCTGCCATTCAATAAGATCATGGTTGTGGTCTCAGCCCCACTTTCCCATATCTATATCTGCTCCCCATAACCCTTGACTCCCTCGTCAGTCCAAAGGTATGCAGGTAAGGTGGATTGGCCATTCTAAATCACCCCTTAGTGTCATCCAAAGATGTGTAGGGTAGGTGTATTAGCCATGGTAAATGCATGGGGTTTTAGGGATGTTGGGGTGGGCCTGTGTAAGATGAACTTTTGGAGAGTTGTTGCAGACTCGATGGGCTGAATGGCCTTTTCCTGCACTGTAGGGATTCTATGGTTCTATGAATCAAAAATCTGTCTAACTCAGCCTTGAATAAGCTCAGTGATCCAGCCTCCACTGCTCTCTGCGGTAAAGCATTCTACAAACAACCCTCTGAGAGAAAAGAGTTCTCTCCATCTCAGCCTTAAACTCTTATTCTTAAACTGTCCCCTCATTCTGGTCTCCGCCATAAGTCATAGAATCATAGAATCCCTACAATGCAGAAGGAGGCCATTCAGCCCATCAAGCCTGCACCAATAACAATCCCACCCAGGCCCTATCCCTGTAACCCCATGTATTTCCCCTGCTAATCCCTCTGATACTAAGGGGCAATTTAGTATGGCCATTCAACCTAATCTGCACATCTTTGGAATATGGGAGGAAACCAGAGCGCCTGGAAGAAACCAAATATGTGGATTCAATAGTAATTTTCAAAAGGAAATTAAATAACTTCTTCAAGAGGAAGAATTTGCAGCATTATGGGGTAAGGGAGTGGGACTAATTGGAAAGCTCTTTCAAAGTGTTGGCACAGGTATGATGGACCAATTGGTCTCCTTCTTTAGTTTCAGCAACGTACAATTGTTTATCATTCATTTTTTTTCTTGCAGGATGCTGGAGGATGACCTGAAACTCAGCAGCGATGAGGATGACAGTGAACAGGTAAGCACAACAACAACTTGCATTGACATAGTGCCTTTAATGAAGTAAAATGCCCCATCGGACAGAAATTTGGCAGCAGGCCACATGACCGAGAGGGAGGCGATGGCCTAGTGTTCTGAGGAACCTGGGTTCAAATCCCTCCATGGCAGATGGTGGAATTTGAATTCAATAAAAAATATCTGGAGTTAAGGATCTACTGATGATCATGAAGCCATTATCGATTGTTTGGAAAAACCCATCTGGTTCACTATTGTCCTTTAGGGAAGGAAATCTGCCGTCCTCACCTGGTCTGGCCTACATGTGACTCCAGATCCACAGCAATGTGGTTGACTCTCAACTGCCCTCTGAAATGGCCTAGCAAGCCACTCAGTTCAATGGCAACTAGGGATGGGCAATAAATGCTAGCCAGTCAGTGACGCCCATGTCCCATGAATGAATAAAAAAAATGAGGACAGGGGACCAGAAACCTGCTCGAGGGCTGGAGAAATAGGGGGGGTTTAGGGAAAGAATTCCAAAGGTTGAGGCCCACACAGCTGAAGGTATGGACACCATCAGGAATTGTTATTGATGCAAAATAGGAAGAGCACAGAGATCTCAAAGGCCTGCAGCACTGGAGGAGGTTACAGAGAACTCTTAAACCTGTCTATGTCAAATGCTTTTCTTTATTCTTCTGTCTGGCTTACAAGCATGCCCTGAAGGAGGTGATCCTGAAATTCAAAGTGAAAACCCATGATTTGATATTGAACCAGAGGCAAGGACTGTTGCTTTATTGACTTGCAATTTGATCTGGATGATATTCCAGTGGCTTGAAGGAGCTTCCCAGAATTGACCATTCAGCAAAACAGCTATACTTTATGTCTTAGTTCGAACCCGGACACTGAGACTCTTAAAGATTTGAGGGATATTTGTAAACTTACAAACAATGATGGACAAGATTCCCATGTGGAATGTCCCATACAAATTATGATGGTTTCGCATTATAATACACACACCCCATCCCCCACCCAACGCCATGTGATCTCCTGGGAATGAAAAGAAAGGCTTGTATTTATATTACAGCACCTTTCATTATCAGCCAACATCTCAAAGAGCTTTACAACCAATGAAGTACTTTTGAAGGGGAGGCGATGGCCTGGTGGTATTATCGCTAGACTATTAATCCAGAAACTCAGCTAGTGCCTTGGGAATCCAGGTTAAAATCCCACCACGGCAGGTGGTGGAATTTGAATTCAATCTGCAACTAAGAATCTACTGATGCCCATGAAACCATTGTCGATTGTCAGAAAAACCCACATGGTTCACTAATGTCCTTTAGGGAAGGAAATCTGCCATCCTTACCTGGTCTGGCCTACATGTGACTCCAGAGCCACAGCAACGTGATTGACTCTCAACTACCCTTGGGCAACTATGGATGGGCAATAAATGCTGACCAGCCAGCAACGCCCAAATGTAGTCACTATTGTGATGTTGTAAATGGGAGGTGGAGAAACAATTGAAAACATAGCCTAATTTTGGGGAGGGGAATATCTGGAAAATTCCTTTCTGTTTCCCTCCCGCCCCTATCCCACACGCTACACCCCACGCCGCCACCTTCAGCCATCAGAAGTAGCCCACAAGAAAATCCTAGCCAAGAAAACTTTGTTCAGTACCTACGTTTTATAGAAGATGCACTCCAACCCGAATCTCCAGTTTGAAGCAATTCTGAGAACCAATATCCACCACACGGGGTTCCAGCCTGTCCCAGAGCATCCATTATTCCCTGGACAAAGAACCAGCTCCTCACGTCGAATCTGGATCTGCCCAATTTAAAATTGCGACCTCTGGCCTTCCCTAACCTATTCACCCCGAATGTATTGGGTTGGAAATGTAGTTGCGCATGAGGCGGAGAGGAGTAATTTTCTAAGTATGTCCTGATCTCTTGGCGTCCTGTGATTTCTGATGTTGATTCCTAGTTTTACAGAATCTTCCATTTTTAATTAGTGGTTGTTAAATTCGACAAAAATAAAGGCACTTAACCTTTCTTGTCATAAAATGAGAGGAAATGTCACCCAGTGACTTAATTATGTATAATTAAGAAGAGTGAAGTGCAGATGGTATAGCCTGCTACCTATGCACAAGCTGCAAAGCAAGGCTTTATTGCACATGACATTTACAATGGCAACAGGAACCCTATTAAACGCACATTTCTCTTTTATTTACTTGCGAGTTAGCGGCGAGCTTCAAATGATAGGAAATCAAAGGCTAACTCTGGAATTAATTTCCATTTATTCCATATGAACAGTTATTGATCCTCACCGCCTTGAGATGGTTATTTGGGTACAAGGTTTTTTCCAGAGACTTAAATACAAACAAACGCAGAACCCTGGGACTGTGCCTAACGCAACAAGCTTACCTTGATAGTGTCCAATAAATATCAACCCAACACATATTTCAGGGTTGCACATATTTCACTTGGTGAGCTTCAACCTGAGGATCTGCAAAGAGATACCATTCCTAAGGTATGCTGGAGGTAGCTGTCAGCTTTGCAGATCTGAGGAGGAGATAAATTGATTTAATTACAGTCAACATCTGTTCTTACAATTTACTGTAATTCACATCGAGCTCGCTGCCTTCCTCGAACTTTAATGAATGTGGCAACTGCATGAAACCTTTAAGCATTCCCTTCTCTAAATGTATATGTGCCATGTCATTAGCTGAACAGAACAAAGCTGTGGGCACAGAAGCCGAGTGTATAGACACGATGGAAGTGGCATCCTCAGCTCATCTCCTAACTGGAAATTGATTGGACTTGACATCAATACAAGAAGCACAGAGGAGAAATATATCTGAGTCTTATTCACCATTTAGTGACCAGTGTGACATCTTCGCCAGTGTGTGTGAGGATTACATTACCAGACTTAAAGAGTTTGAGTTAAGACAGGTAGAAAATCATGATCTAAACATTGTGGAGTCTGACCTCTGGTAATTGTCCTTGATCGATTTGATCGAACGACACAGCTACTGATAATCTTGTGAGTCCTCCTGCTGAGACCGGCATTGTATTCTGACATGAGTTTCAGAAAGAGTCTCTGATTTAGCTTCGGGCGACAATGGGCCATGTTTCAACTTGATGCCAGGGGGTTATCTGTGCCCCATGTATCTGACAGTGAAAAAAAGGACTGGCATTTCTGAAGCGCCTTTCACAATCTCAGGTCCTTCGGGGAGGCGATGGCCTCGTGGTATTATCGCTAGACTGCTGATCCAGAAACTCAACTAATGTTCTGCAGACCTGGGTTCAAATCCTGCCACGGCAGGTAGTGGAATTTGAATTCAACAAAAAAAACCTGGAATTAAGAATCTACTGATGACAATGAAACTATTGCCGATTGTCAGAAAAAGGCACCTTTAGGGAAGGAAATCTGCCATCGTTACATGTGATTTTGGAGCCACAGCAATGTGGTTAACTCTCAACTGCTCTTGGACAACTAGGGATGGGCAATAAATGCTGGCCAGCCAGCGAGGCTCATGTGTCACGAATGAATAAAACAATGAGGAGCCATGTTTCCTGTCCAGCAAAGGGCTTTGCATCAACTGAGTACTTTCGAAGCATAATGCTGTAATGTAGAAAACATGGCAGCCAATGTGTACACAGCATGATCCCACAACAAAAAAGTAATATGACAATGACCAGATAATCTGTTGTAATCAAATCGATGAAGGAACAAATGTTGATCTGGACACCAAGCTTTTTCTTCAAAATAGCACGACAACATCTCTTGTGCCCTTCCGCGAGGGCATACGGGGCTTCAATTTAATGTCTCATCTGAACAACGGCATCTCTGACAGGACAGCACTTACTTGGTTTTTTGCACCCGAATCTCTGGAGTGAAATTTGAACCCATAACCTTTTGATTCAGAGTCAAAACCTGGCTGCGCAACCTGGCACGTAGCAATGATAGGATTCTGCTGAATCAGTGCTACCTCTCAACCCCGCAGAGAGATAACACTCCTGTTCATTTTGTCCCAGAGATTTCAGCTCCACTTTTTCGCTTGTGTCATTCCTGACCCTCATTAGAGGTGAATCCTCATCATCATTATGAACTCTTCCTTGTGTCTATCCACACTAGTTAGGTGTTAACGTATTTGACAATATCTACTCATCTACATGACAAGATAATTTGAAAGTGAAATTGAGAACACATCTATGCTGCTTAGAAGACATTCTCATCAAGAGCAGTGACTTGCCACAAGCCATCAACATGGTGACATTTTAACACATACTTGTCCCATAATTAACCCATATTGTGTTCAATTCTGAGCAGCGCACCTCAGCACAGATTCATAAGAAAGATTTTGATACAAAAAGCATTAAATTATGAGGCCACTTTGCGACCAAATTTGTATTCCCACGAGGAAGGCTAAAGAGCAATAAATTAGAATTTAAGTTTATTTATTGGAGTCACAAGTAGGCTTACATTAACACTGCAATGAAGTTACTGTGAAAATCCCCTAGTCGTCACACTCCAGCACCTGTTCGGGTACACTGAGGGAGAATTTAGCATGGCCAATGCACCTAACCAGCACTTCTTTCGCTCTGTGGGAGAAAACCAGAGCACGTGGAGGAAACCCACGCAGACACGGAGAGAACATGCAGACTCCACACAGACAGTGACCCAAGGCCGGAATCGAACCCGGGCCCCTGGCGTTGTGAGGCAGCAGTGCTAACTACTGTGCCATTGTGCCACCACCATTCAATCTGGAATCTGCAGCTACATTCCGGGAGAGAAACACTATTTGGATGAAGAATGTCCTCAGTTGGCACTTTCATTGGTTTGATGGGCTACCTGCCACTGGTGGCCAAGTAGCCATCATCTCCATCAGCCACAACACCCCATCACCCCCCCTCCCCCCCCCCGCCCCCCATTCCTCCGCGGCACACTGGCTGGTCGCAAGAAATTGCCAGCACGTCTGCCTCAAATCCCACCCCTGCCTTGGGATGAGAAAATTCAGCTGTGTGAGTTTTGACTTAATGTTGGCACAATTTAATTTGAGTGCAATCTGGAATGTTAACACTGCTGGCTGTCAGTGTTTTGTAACGCTCCATTCTGTGTGTTTCTGTGTGTATGTGTTTACACTTTGTGGATGTTTTTGATGGTAGAGTTAGTGTGAAAAGGAAGAAGACAGAAATTGTTAGGTAAAATATGCACCCAGCTCGATACATTTTGCCTCCTGCTATGCCGCCAGTTGAATGATGTGAGGATAATGGAACTGTCAACTAATCCCAGCAATCAGCAACAACGACTTATATTTATATAGAACATAGAGCATAGAGCATATAGCATCTATAGAACATATAGCATCTTTAATATATTAAAAATGCCCCAAGGAGCTTCACCAAAGCACCATTTGATAGAGAACCATTGAAAGCAATATTGGGGCAGATGGTCAAACGTTTGGTCAGATAGACAAGTTTATTTATTAGTGTCACAAGTGGGCTTACATTAACACTGCAATGAAGTTGCTGTGAAAATCCCCCAGTCGCCACGCACCGGTGCATGTTCGGGTACGTCGAGGGAACCAGCACGTCTTTCGGACTGTAGGAGGAAACTGGAGTACCCAGAGGGAGCCCATGCAGACATGGGGAGAAAGTGCAGACACTGCACAGGCAGTCACCCGAGCCAGGAATTGAACCCGGGTCGCTGGCACTGTGAGGTAGAAGTGGTAATCACTGTGCCACCGTGCCACCATGGACATTGCAGTCTGAAGTAGAGAGTCAGAGAGATTTAGAGATAGAATTTCAGAATTTGGGGCTTGACAGCAAACCTCACCTTTTAGGATCTGGTTAAATATTTGATCATACTCGTATAATATGGTCAAATTACAATCTTACTACTTGGTGTAGATGAACAATATAGTATTTAAGATGAGATAAATGGTCTCATTAATGTTACAGTTACAGGATTACGGGGATAGGGCCTGCGTGGGATTATTGTTGGTGCAGGTGTGATGGGCCAAATGGCCTCCTGCTGCACTGTAGAGATTCTATGATCCTATGATTAGTTGCCTTTTCCAGTCATGATCTTATTCGTTCAATTTACCAGGCAGAAGATCAAGTGCTGTGGGCTTATTATTCCCTGACTAGCTCTCCTTGCTAGTGTCAGTGATTGCTGGAAACACCAAAGAGGGGAATAAGCCCTCTAATTCATCCAGGTTTCCAAATCTCTCCATAACCCACCTACCACTCCCTCCATCCCTAACCTCAGTTTGGACTCTCCGCCCTCTGAGCCGGGACTAATTTCCTTCCTCCTCTACCTGCACCATAGTTTGCAACCTGTTCTCTAGTTTATCCAGTAAGAAGTTTAACAACACCAGTTTATCCCTGACATCTAGTTTATCCCCAGACACTTCACGCTATTATGTCTCTCCCCATCTTCACAAATCTCTGTCATGATCTTATTGAATGGCCGAGCAGGCTCGAGGAGCCAAGTGGCCTACTCTTCCTCCTATTTTGTATGTATTCCCAACCATCTATGGTCTAATGCCCAATTCAATCAAACCTTTTGATTACAGTAGTGGAATGGTTATATTACTGGGCCAGTTCCTGAATGAATCTGATGGAAAGCGAGTTCAAATCCCCATCGTGGCAGGTTTCGTAGAATCCCTACTGTGCTGAAGGAGGCCATTTGGCACATCAAGTCTGCACCGACGCTCCTAACCAGGCCCACCCACACCCTCCCAACCCCATGCATTTACCTAACCTACGCATCTTTGGATATTAAGGGACAATGTGGCATGGTCAATCCTCCTAACCTGCGCATCTTTCGGACTTGTGGGAGGAAACCGAAGCACCCATAGGAAACCCACACAGAATCAGGGAGAACGTACAAACTCCATACAGACAGACCCCTGACCCAAATCGAACCCCAGGTCCCTGGCACTGTGAGGCAGCAGTGCTAACCACTGCGCCACCGTGCCACCCCAAATTTGAATTCCGTTTTAAAATAATTTGGAAATGAAAATGCTATCAGTAGAAGTGACTGTGGCTGTCAACATGTTGTTGGAATCCCACTAGTTCACATTGGTCTCGTGAGGAAGGAAAGCTGTCATCCTTACTCAGTCTGGCCTATATGTGATTCCAGTCACACCCAAATGTATTTGACTCTTATCTTCTCACTGAAGTTGCCTAGCAAACCACTCAGTTTGTAGAGATGGGCCATGAATCCTGCTTATATCAGTGACACTCACATCCCAAGAGTCAGTTCCTTTTAACGTTTTGCCATGTACATTGTCGACTCCCTGATAGGAGAAAAGAGGCAGGTTACTCCACAGGCCTCAAACAATTTGAACAAAGCCAGGAATGGATCCAGACCATTCTTCCCCATCAATAAATTGGAGCAATTTGTGGTGTTCTGTAACATCAGTGCCTTCCGAGCGAGATGGAATACAAAGTTCTACAACCGATCTGGCTATCAGATCAATAACAAGTGGACAAAAGTGATGATCCAAGTAGAAAGAGTGTTAGCTGCGACCAGTAAATTGTCCACCACAGCAAACAAATTAAGAGACAGATGTACCTGATTAATTAAATATTGATTGGATGTCCATGTGAGTGGAGTGATCCACATCCTCAATGCTTCTTGAGAGTTAGTGTTAACCAATTGAATGCTGAAGCAAAAAGCATCCCTGACCTTTGAGTGCGTGGTTCTGGGTCAAGTTACTTCCAAGGAGTACGTTCAGGTGGTGGGGCCAACACAAAGACTTTGAGTTCTGCAGAAGATGAAAGACACTTTTTGGATCGGCACATTTAGCCAAGGGAGCGATTGCAGGAAGTTAATTCTCCTCTTGTTGTGATCAAAGGAAACAACTGCATTAAAATTAAACTTTAATTGGATTGTTGCACAACTATAAAGTGTAACAGTGCCCAGAGGAGCTAATCAATAACAACTTGTATTCATAGCATCATAGAATGGTTACTCTACAAGAGGAGGCCATTCGGCCCATTGTTTCTCCGCCAGCTATCTGCATGAACGATTCACCTTTTGCCACTCCTCTGCCTTTGCCCCACAGCCCTGTAGATTTTTCCTCTTCAGATAACGATCAAATTCTCTTTTGAACATCCCAATTGAACCTGCTTCCACCACACTCTCAGGCCATACAATCCAGATCCTAAACTCTCACTACATAAAAACCATCAGCACACACAAATGAATCCCTCCCCCTATGAAGCTCCCACTGGGGTGTGCCCTGGCACAGGCTTGCACTGCCAGGTTGGCATGGTGTCATCCTGGCTGTGCCAAAACTGGTGGTGCCAACCTGTGCCTGGCAGCATTGCCAGCGCACTGCCTAGCCATGTCCCTCCCCTCTGGGGGGCTATTCTCACCCTTGGGGGATTCCCACGACAGTTTCACATCCAGCTGAACTTGTTGTAAACCTCATGTTGGCGCGATGTGGATATATGCCGGTGGTGTCAGTATATGGCAAGGGGTTTGTTTATTATTTTAAAATTTTGGCAGTACAAGTTGGATGTTATGATCTCGCTGGCGAGATCCGCGACTGCCTGGTTTCGCCGCACCTTGAGCTCCCGCTGACATTCTCGCGGAAGACAAAATTAGCCTCTAGATCCCACCAAATATCTTCCATATTTTGGCCCTCATCCATCGAGCGATAACATTTTCTAATCTTAAAAACTGGAAGAAAAGATCAAAACTAAAATCATGGCACAGCACAAGATTGGGGGTGGCGTTGACCAACGGGACACATTTGCCAGAAATTAACCATTCATTTCTATTTTACCTTTGGCAACAGACCTGGTGGAGCTCTCAGCCCACACGTTTTTCTGTGTTTCTGAGGCTGTGCCCTGAAGAACACTTCCCTTGCAATGTAATTTCTTGCTCCTTTTCACTTGCAGGCTCACTCAATATCTTTCAATACTTCAAGGTATTAACTCCCCGACTGTTTCTCCTCCATTTCCAGTTTCCTTTTCTTTATCCTTGTAAAGATACAATTGTTACTCTTCAACAATCACATGAATATAAATGGAAAAGAAAGGTCAATTGATCAAAGCCATGTACTCTTTACATGGCTCGAAATAGTGCGAGCAGCAAGGAGACCTTGATTGACTTCCATTTTTTTTCATGACTTGCTCATCAAGACAGATTCAAGAAGAGAATGATGGATGGATTTCTACAGTGTGCCTTTAGACCTGCAAAGACAGAGCAGTGTGAAATCATTGTTCCTGTTACAAAAAACACCAACCATTATTTATTAGTGTCACAACATTAACACTGCAATGAAGTAACTATGAAAATCCCCTAGTCACCACACTCCGGAGCCTGCTCGGGTACACTGAGGGAGAATATAGCATGGCCAATGCACCCAACCAGCATGTCTTTCGGACTGTGGGAGGAAACCAGAGAGCCCGGAGGAAACCCACTCAGACATGGGGAGAATGTGCAGACTTCGCACAGAGAGTGACCCAAGCCAGGAATCGAACCCAGGTCCCTGGCACTGTGACGCAGCAGTGCTAACCACCATACCCGCCCCCCCGACTTGTGATGGATGCGATCATCCTGGATACACGAGTGCCCTGACTGGAGATGTGACTTGAGCTACGGGATGATAGTGAAGGTGACTGGGGAGGCTTTTATTGCCTGATGGGTTAGATTTAGTGATCAAAGCGCCATCATTACCATCCAAACTAAGTGCCGATTGAATAAAGGACAGGGTTAAGCAACCTTGAGCTTCGTTGAGTCGAAGGATGCCCCTTGATATCCGTCTTCCAAAAAACCCCAAATGTGACAGGTTAATTGCACTTAGGTAAACTACTGTCTAAAATCTATCCAGCAGCGTGGCAGTTTCATGAAATAAATAGTGCTTTCTGAATTGCAGTAAGGATTTCAGGCTGTTAAAATGATTTGATAGACTGTGTTTTTAGAGGCATTGAGCCGGCATGCCTCCCGGCTGTGTTGCTTAGCAACATTTTAATTCAAGAAGGATCAAAAAGACAAAATCCCTATGGAGTTGAAAACAGAAATAAGTCTGCAGTTGACAGATGATATGAGTTGTTATATAATATACTGTGAAGATCACTGAGTTCTTTCATGAATGATAAATGGACTGTACACAGATCAATGGGTTCTGCAATAAACTGGAACTGCGGTCCATATCTGAGGGAGAACAGGTTGCGGCGTAGGGAAGGCAGGAGGAGATTTAGTCATTGAGACAATTTGTGTGTGTTTTACCGTTACAAAGTGTGAGGGGAAACAACTGACAACATTTGGCTATCTCTCGACTATTTCCTTTTCTAATACGGATCTACGTTAAGACCCACATCTAATCGCTCGGTTGTGTTCACTTGACTTCAGCTCGATGGAAATGAGCCTTTTCTTTTGAAACGTTGCCACAATCATCTCAGTGAGGATGTTGAAGCAAAATGCTCATCCATCCATGTGTGCGTCTTCAAAGCAAGATCATGTCAAAAATGGCACTAGCAAATACGTGATCTCTTTTGGCTTTCCTGAACCCAACAGTTTGCCTGTTCACATCAAGCTGTAACTTTGTGGCTTGGGTTTCATACAGACAGTAAACAGTCTTGCTTCTTAGGATTTTGAATTTCTTTTATCGAAGCAACTTTTGAATGCATTTTATCAGGCGGTACAGTGGCACAGTGGTTAGCACTGCTCCCTCACAGCGCCAGGGACCCGGGTTCGATTCCTGGCTTGGGTCACTGCCTGTGTGGAGTTTGCATGTTCTCCCCGTGTCTGCATGGGTTTCCTCCAGGTGCTCCAGTTTCCTCCCACAGTCTGAAAGACGTGCTGGTTAAGTACATTGGCCGTGTCAAATTCTTCCTTAGTGTGCCCGAATAGGTGACGGAGTGTGTCAACTAGGGGATTGTCACAGTAACTTCATTGCAGTGTTAACATAAGCCTACTTGTGACACTAATAACTGAACTTTAAACTTTATCTGATTCCAGATCCACAACAATGTGGTTGATGCTTAAATTCCCTCTGAGGAAGTCATGCAGTTCAATGGCAATTACAGATGGGTAACAAATGCTGACCTAGCCAGTGATGCCCATATCCCATGAATGGATAAAAAATGACTTGCATTGCAAATTGGAAGTGCGAGCTAATAACAGTGCTTTGAGGGCAATGGGGCAGCTGGGCCCTTGTGAAGCTCAAGTCCAATAGTTTATCTCCATAATCAATAGATGAAAAGGATGAAGAACGAAACGGAATAATCGACAGAGAAGAAAATTGGGTGAATTAGAGTCAAAAGAGGAACAGAAAAAGCGAGTGAAAGAAAGAGAGTGGATTGAGAGAGAGAGAATAGTTACAAATGCAAAAAATAAATGTTGAAATAAAACCTCGGAACAATTTCTAACCTTCCAAGGTTGCATCATATCATAAACCATTCCATTAGCAGATTTCATATGACTTGAATGCTCAGCCCTAATTGGCTGTAGTGAGATTAATTTGGATTAACAGAAACTCCAGCAATTTTTTGGCATGCAATGAATTGGAATGGAGAAACTCATGGTGAGGTTACTGTTATTTTGGTTTTGGCGAGACTAATGGTGGAGCTGCCCAAATCATCCAGCAATTTAGCAAAGAATTGGGCCTCCGCTCCATGTTCCTTCCTTGCCACAGATTGTTGGAATTTGAATGAACTAATATTGGCGGGTGCTGAGAATGCAGAGTTACTCGCCCAGCAATCTGTGGGCAGTTAAGGTCACCACTGTCATGTCTCTGTTGGGAAAAGGCACCCTGAAAGATTCAAGCACTCAAGAGAACTTTCCACACAATCTGTGACAAATGCACAGGGCGGAGGTACTGATTCATTCGGGGTGAGAACCTGATCGCTGATTGAGATACAGCCCCCTCCCCCTGGCAGATTTTCTGATTGTGGACGCGGTTCACCATTGGCCTCCGGTGGGATCTTCCGGTCCTGCCAAAATCATTGGGTATTTGCATTGTTCGCTGGTTGCACCACTGAGGAACCTGCCGCATGGTGAGGTGGGCGGGGGGGGAAGGTGTCACCTTCCGCAGGACCAGGAGATCCCAGAGATCTCATTCTGAGACTTGATGTTCACAATGCGGCCGACACACAACCATAGAATCCTACAGGGCATGAGGAGGCCATCCGGCCCATCGAGTCTGCACCAACCACAATCCCACCCAGGCCCTATCCACATATCCACCCACTAACCCCTCTAACCTATGCATCCCGGGACACTAAGGGGCAATTTAGAATGGCCAATCCACCTAGCCCGCACATCTTTCGGACTGTGGGAGGAAACGGGAGCACCCGGAGGAAACCCACGCAAGACAGGGGGAGAAAGTGTAAACTCCACACAGATGGTCACCCAAGCCGGGAATTGAACCCGGGTCCCTGGCGCTGTGAGGCAGCAGTGCTAACCACTGTGCCACCATGCCGTCCCTGGTTGAGTATCAAGCCGTGAATCCTTTGGATACCAACCTCAGGCACTAAGGGAGAAATTCCCAGTCAGCCATGTGACGGAAAGAAAGTTGGAGCCTCCACCAACACCATCCACAGCTCCAGATGGTAACGTGCATGTCAAAGTCCATGTTGCCACAGCAACTCGGACTCCCTGTGTGAACTGTGACATTCCACAAAAGTGAGATAAAGCAGCTTCTGTGAGAGAGATCCTCATCCTTTGCAGATTTAATTTGAATGATTCGTTTTTAGTGATGGCATGCTCACAGCTGTGTTTAGCAGGTGTAATAATGACAGTGGAAATGTTTATTTGTAGCAATTCATGCACCCCTCCCCTTGCTGCCAAGAACATTAATGAGATCCTTCCATACCTGAAAGTTTCTTCTTCACAGGCAGTTGGGAACTGTGATATACCCCCCCATCATTATTAATAAAGCATCTGAAAATAACCTACTGTTCTGAGATTAAACTGCAGAAGGAAAGCACCAAATATAATTTACGTTGTCACGGCCATTTTTCAATCAGAGTCCCAGAATTTAACTGAAATTGAAAGGAAGAAAGAATCATAGAATCCCTAAAGTGCAGGAGGAGGCCATTCAGCCCATCAAGCCCACACAGACAACAATCCCACCCAGGCCCTATTCCTGTAACCCCGTATATTTACCCTGCTAACCCCCCTGACTCGAAGGGACAATTTAACATGGCCAATCAACCTAATTTGCACATCTTTGGACTGTGGGAGGAAACCGGAGCACCCGGAGAAAACCCACGCAGACACTGGGAGAACGTGCCGACTCTGTACAGACAGTGACCCAAGGCTGGAATCGAACCCGGGTCCCTGGCACGGGGAGCAGCAGTGCTAACCACTGTGGCACCATGCCACTGATGACATGCGTTTATATTGTGCGTTTCATGACCTAAGGACTTGTCAAAGTGCTTTCCGGCCAATGAGGTACTTTTTCAAAGTGTAGTCACTGTTGTAATGTGGAAAATTGGAAGTTGATTGTGCATAGCAAGATCCCACAAGCACCATTAACATGAAAACTGATTGGTTTCTTGTAGTGATGTTGATTCAGCATAAACACTGGCCACCACAGCCCTATCTTCTTGGACGTAGTGCCATAGGATCTTTTTGCATCCAAAAGACAGCACTTCTGAGACTGCAGCGCTCTCTCAGTGAGTACTGGAGCATCAAGAGCCAAGATTTTGAATTCCACATCTTTCTGACTTAGAGATGGAAATACTAACAGCTGAACCACAATTGAAACCTCCATACAATTACAATTCATGCGACAATTTGGATTGATTTGATTTATTATTGTCACATGTATTAGTATACAGTGAAAAGTATGTTTTCTTGCACGCTATACAGACAAAGCATACTGCTCATGGAGAAGGAAATGAGAGAGTGCAGAATGTAGTGTTACAGTCATAGCTAGGGTGTAGAGAAAGATCAACTTAATGCAAGGTAGGTCCATTCAAAAGTCTGATGGCAGCAGGGAAGAAGCTGTTCTTGAGCTGGTTGGTATGTGACCTCAGACTTTTGTATCTTTTTCCCGACGGAAGTAGGTGGAAGAGAGAATGTCCAGCGTGCATGGGGTCCTTAATTATGCTGGCTGCTTTGCTGAGGCAGCGGGAAGTTTAGACAGAGTCAATGGATGGGAGGCTGGTTTGTGTGATGGATTGGGCTACATTCATAACCTTTTGTAGTTTCTTGCGGTCTTGGACAGAGCAGGAGCCATACCAAGCTGTGATACAACCTGAAAGAATGTTTTCTATGGTGCACCTGTAAAAGTTGGTGAGAGTCGTAGCTGACATGCCAAATTTCCATAGTCTTCTAAGAAAATAGGGGCGTTGGTGGGCTTTCTTAACTATAGTGTTGGCATGGGGGGACCAGGACAGGTTATTGGTGATCTAGACACCTAAAAACGTGAAGCTCTGGGCCCTTTCTACTTCGTCCCTGAAAGAGCTGCTCGCCACTAGTCTCTGCCTGTCTATATTGTCACAGACTTGTGCACATGAAGTGATGAATCAGATTCTTTGAACACTTTGGCACTGTGCTACAGGCACACAAGTCCTTCTGCTGAGACCAAATGCTAGAATTTATCCAACCTCAATGGTTTATACAGTTGGCCTGATGCCACCTGTGCTAGACCCACACTTTGGGAGTCCAAAGCACCGCTGCTGGTATCATTTGATATGGAAACATTGAAGCATGGATTGGTCCAGCACAGAGGTGACTATTCAGCCCTTGAATTGCTCTCTTTCAAAGAGCAATCTAGATAGCCCCTGGGGCGGCGATGGCCTAGTGGTATTGTCGCTAAACTATTAATCCTGAAACTTAGCTCATGTTCTGGGGACCTGGGTTCAAATCCTGCCATGGCAGATGATGGAATTTGAATTCAATTTTAAAAATCTGGAATTAAAATGATCATGAAATTGTCAGAAATACCCATCTGGTTCACTCATGTCCTTTAGAGAAGGAAATCTGCCATCCTTAACCAGTCTGGCCTACATGTGACTCCAGAGCCACAGCAATGTGGTTGACTCGCAACTGCCCTCTGAAATGACATAGCAAACCATTCAGTTCAAAGCCAACTAGGAATGGGCAATAAATGCTGGCCAGCCAGTGACACCCGTGTCCTGTGAATGAATAAAAACTAAGTCCCAGTCCTCGGTCCTTTCCCGTATCCCTGCAAAATCCCTTCTGCAAATATTTGTCTCGTTCTCTTTCGAAAATGACAACCACATCTGTATCCACCACCAGATCAGTCACTGCACTTCCAATCCCAAACATTCACTGTTTAAAAAAAGATTTTCCACTGATTGTTTTTTTGGCAGCAAGTTACCCCAGAACAATTACCAGAACAATTCAAAACTAATCGCATTCTCTTGCTGGCTTTGTTTGCCTCTGCAAATTCATCTCTACCAAATCTTTATCTGACTCAGCCTCTCCTTGCGGCAATGAAAAGCATTCCACAATGTGTCCCCTTGGAAGTGTATAAATGTGCAGCGTAACTGGGAATTTGGGGAATTTATGTGCACTTCAGACTGAGCTGCACACTGTGCTGTTTGCAGGACTGTGATGTACTCAGTAACTCTGCTGATTGTAGAGGTAAAAACACTTTGGATGTGACTGCATTAGAGGGGACACAGAAGAGGTTCACCAGGATGTTGCCTGGGATGGAGCATTTGAGCTATAAGGAAAGACTGGCGAGCTTGTTTTCTCTAGAGCAGAGCTGAGGGGGGACATGATTGAGGTGTATAAGATTATGAGGGGTGTGGGCGGCACGGTGGCACAGTGGTTAGCACTGCTGTTTCACAGCGCCAGGGACCCTGATTCCATTCCTGGCTTGGGACACTGTCTGTATGGAGCTTGCACATTCTCCCCATGTCTGCGTAGGTTTACTCCGGGTGCTCTGGTTTCCTCCCACACTCCAAAGATGTGTGGGTTCGGTGGATTGGCCATAATAAATTGTCCCTTAGTGTCAGGGGGACTAACTAGGATAAATGAATGGGGTTATGGAGATAGACTGGGTGAGATTGTGGTTGGTGCAGACTCGATGGGCCGAATGGCCTTCTTCTGCACTGTAGGATTCTATGATTCGATCAATATGAAGCAGCTGTTCCCCTTGGTTGAGGGGTCAATCATGAGGGGACACAGATTTAGGGTGAGGGGCAGGAAATTCAGAGGGGATTTGAGAAAACCCTTTTTCACTCAGAGGGTGGTGGGATTATGGAATGCACTGCCGGGAAGGTGGTCAAGGCTGGAAATATTTGGATGAGCACTTGAAATATCATAATATTCAACGATATGGGACACATGCTTGAAAATGAGATTAGCGCGCCTTTAGTGGTAGATATTTTCGGTGCAGACTCAATGAGCCGAACAGTCTTTTTGGCACTGTATGACTCTATGGGCGGAAGTTTCCCATCCCACCCACCAACCACAGGAATCATGGCAGGTGGGACACGGACCAAGTCAAGGTCATTGACATTGGGTGGGATTTTCCGGTTTTGGGGTGAGTGCAGCCGGGAAATTCCACCAGGATTGAGTTTTGACTTTGGTCCTTGAAATTTTTTGATGTTGTGGCCATGTACCGGCAGGCAAAATGGATGCCAGGAGTGTTCAACATGGCAGGCGACATGCATGTCATGCATGTCCAAATCTTTGCCTACCATATCGGGAGAGTCTAAAGCATAGGCGTCCAGCCTCTGGGCCTGAGATAGGCATTTGCCCCTTTTATACAAGGAAGAGGCCGAATAGCTGCTTCAAGACGCCATTTTGAATTCTGACTCACTTGAATACAACCCAGGTGGCTGCGGCAATCAGGATGAATACAGCCTAACTGGCAATCCTTGTTCTAATGAATGGCAGAACAGGCTCAAGGGACTGAAATGGTCAACTTCTGTCCCTATTATCCTCACCCACAATTCTAGCTGTCCCCCGTTATAGCAGTAGAGACAGCTGGGGTGCTCTCGAGCAGATTCTAATGATGGCATGAAGAGTGTAAACCAATGCATCTTTGATTAAAAGGCTCCTCACCGCTGTTCCAATCTTCCCACTAACAAGATCACCATAAGCACCACATAAAACAATGCCTCCACTTAAAGGACATGGCACACAGCATACAGAGTCCGAGGCGATTAATGGAACTATAATTGGGTAATTTCTGTTCTTCAGACGAAGACGTTTTAATTCCTCTTGGCTATTCTTGTCCCACTTGTGAAATGACTGTCATGGTGCGTGAGGTAATAGGAGAACATCTCCAAGTGGTCAACTTTATCACTGGCTAATTACTGCACAACGTTTAACTATTGCTGTCATGAACTGTGCAGTAAACGTTAAGGAACAAGCTGGGTTCTTCATGAATTGAGCTTTCTGGAGGCTTCCCAGAAACAAACCCCACCTGGCCATTCTATAACAATGCAAGAAAGATTATTGTTTCTGTAAATTCTCACAAATGTCCTCACCGTAAGCAGCATACCTCTGCTGCTTTTGTATTAGTTTTTGTTTCAATTTCCAGTAGTAGTTGTATTAGCATCCATGTTGGGGAGATGGTGTTGTCGTGGTAACATCACTGGGCTGGTAACTGAAGGGTCCAGGCCTTCACCCTTCACCCTCTGGGGATGTGAGTTCAAATCCCACCACAGCAGCTGGTGGAATTTAAATTCAAAGAATAAAATGATGGAATTTTATGTTTCAATAATAATGGCCAAGCTGTCATCGCTTATCACAAAAACCCATCTGCCCTGTAGGGAAGGAAATCTATGCTGAAATTTTACTGCCTCGCCTGCCCGAGGTTCGTAAGATCCCACCCAAGGTCAATGGAGAATGCCGCTCTGCAAGCCTCACACACACTGATATTCTAGGGCGGACGTGTTAGTAAAATTCTGGCACAAGTGTCCATACCTGGTCTGGCCTACATGTAACCCGAGACTCACAACAATGTGGTTGACTCTTAACAGCCCTCTGAAATGGTCTAGCAAGCCACCTGCTTCAAGGCAAATTAGTGATGGGTAAGAAATGCTACAAATCCCATGACATTTTTAAAAAATTGCTTGAAATTTGAAACAAAGTAAAATGCAAAATGAAAGGGGAAGAATTACATTTCTTTAGCACCTTCCACGACCCCAGGAGATCCTAAAATGCTTCCCATCATTGAGGTGTCTTTTTGAAGTGTAATCACTCATGTAATGCGGGAAATGCAGCAGCCAGTTTACACACAGCAAGGTAGATTCAGAAAGAATGTTCCCAATGGTGGGGGAGTCCAGAACCCGGGGTCATAGTTTGAGGATAAGGGGGAAACCTTTTAGGGCTGCGGTGGGAAGAAATTTCTTCACCCAGAGGATGTTGAATGTGTGGAATTCACTACCACAGAAAGCATTTGAGACCAACACATTGTATGATTTCAAGAAGAAGTTAGATATAGCTCTTGGGGCTGAAGGGATCAAGGGATATGGGGGAAAGGGGGGGATTGGGATATTGAATTTGCTAATCAGCCATGATGAGAATGAATGGCAGAGCAGGCTCAAAGGGCTGAATGGCCTCCTCCTGCTTCTAGTTTCTATGTTTCTATCCCACAAACAGCAATGTGATAATTACTGGACTGTCTGCATTTGCGATTTTATTTTGAGGGATCAATATCGGCCAAGACACCGGGGATGACTCCCTGCTCTTCTTCACAATAATGCTATGGGATCTTTTGGGTGGAATTTTCCCATCCTGCCCACCATGTGAATCATAGCAGGTGGGGGGAGTGGTCAGCGACAGATCATGCCAAGGTCCGTTGACCTCAGGCTGGATATTACGGTTTCAGGGTGAGCGCGGCCAGAGAATCTCACCCATTATGTCCACTGAAGAGGAAAGATTAGGTCCTTTGTTTCACACCAAAAGTCAGCCCTTCCCTCAGAGACATATTGGTGTATGATGCACGTCAATTGAACTCAAGACACGAGGCTTCGGTAACTGAAGGCTTTTATTGCCTAACAATGGAACTACTAGAACGTAAGTACACCATCCCAGACTGACGAGGTCCCGCCCGAGCAGGGGGTCTTATACCTCTCCCAGGAGGCGGAGCCCGACTGGGATGTGCCACAACAGTAACAACCACAGGTGTATTAATCCCACCCTAGCCCAACAACAACATTAGAACAACCCCACAGTGGGAACCAACGATGGTTCACCACAGTGTATCAGCCTAGGTTTTTGTGCTCAAGTTCTGGAGTGGGTCTAGAACCCACAACCTCACAATTCAGGGTCAAAAGTGCTGCCATCTGAACTATAGCGGACACCAAAGCAATACTTGGTTGGCCCCTGTCAACCAAATTCAGCAATTGCAATGGGAAATGTGTCCAGTTGGTTTAACAACAATCTTTAAAAGAGATTAAATGTTACTCTGTGCGTCGGAGGACGTGTGTCCATTGCTAAGTGCTGAAACATTAAATTATAAAAGCCTGCTCAACAGTTGCATATTTGCATTGTTTCTGTCCAACTAATTTTTTCCCTTATTTGTATTCGCAGGTAGAGAAAACCAAGATTCGACCCATTGCTGTAAAGTAAGTTTTTTTTAAATGTGGCTATATTTCCTATTTGTGATCAATAAACACACGCTGAAGTGTTTATTATGTTCAGTTGGGGGGATTATTTATGTTCTTTGCGCTATTCAGGTAAGTGATTACACAAGCATGACATTGCAATCCACCCATTACTACCTGGAGGGCAAATGTTTTATGCTGGTCATAAATTATCCAATTCGATTCCAATACAACTTGTGCTTTGTTTCCAGTAACACTGTCTCAGCAAATTTACTCAGCGACTGCAGCTAATCTGAAACCGATTATGTTGTTTTCTTTAAATGAGCTGTAACGAGATTAAAAATAATCATCTTCCAGGTTCCCCCTTGTAAGTAAACAGACAAGTGGAGGCTGTGTCAGTGACTCAGTGTTAATGTGACAAGACTTTAAATAGTCGTGTTGGAAATTCAAACTGGTGACAATGCAACACTCGCCCACACTGCTCTGAGACACGGCATGTCATGGAGAGAAGGGACTTTGCGCTGTGCAAAGGATGAGATTAAAATGACCACAGGGGTGTAGACACCTCTGCTTTAATAATAATGATGATAATGTGCGCTTGAGCAGATAATCAATGCTAAGCTAACTGCTCTAACGCTAATGTAAGACTTCACACTGTGTGCATGAATTGAACGTTCCTCCTCACCCAAATATGTTTTAAACAGACCCAAGGTGACACTTGGTATTAATGACCCAGTAGGGAGGGCTTCACGGGAATTTGATATCTTAGATATGAATATGGGATAGCTGATCTCATGTGCTTTTGCTGGAGATTAGTTAGTTGTTACCGCAGTTGGAATCTTAAACTGACCCATCCTTTTAATGTGTCTGGATACTTCCTGAGGGAAGGAGTGGAAGTAGCTCCCGAGGTCAATTAAAGGCCGGTTATTATTATTGTTGGAAGTCTCTTCAGATTGACAGTATGTTGGCGCCTTCCCAGTTTATCTCAAGGTCGGAAAAAACAACCAGAAATGACCGGGGTTCCCTCCTCTTCATGTCTGCTTCTTTTTAATGTTTTCTTTTCAGTTTTGATTGATTGACGCCTTCTTCTATCTGGAGTGTGACGCTCTAAGTGCAAAAGACAAGCTCAGTAGTTTGCAGTTCTGACTGAAGCTCGCACATCACAAGATCCCTGCACCAAATTCATATCATTATGTTTACACTTTGAAGAAAGTCCTCCAGTGTAATTTTCCCAAAGTCATTTTGATGGGCAGTACGGTGGCACAGTGGTTAGTACTGATGCCTCACAGCGCCAGGGACCCAGGTTTGATTCCCAGTTTGGGTCACTGTCTGTGTGGAGTTTGCACAATCTCCCTGTGTCTGGGTGGGTTTCCTCCAGGTGCTCCAGTTTCTTGCCACAGTCCAAAGATGTGCGGGTTAGGTGGGTTGGCCATGATAAATTGTCAGAGTGAGGGGATTATCAGGGTAAATACATGGGGTTACAAGGATAGGGCCTGGGTGGGACCGTTGTCAGTGCAGGCTCGTTGGGCTGAATGGCCTCCTTCTGCACTGTAGGGATTCTATGGGACTTTATGATATTGTGCACTGCTGTAAATTGAGTGATAACAGATGAACAGCCGGTTTCATACCTCTCCCCATTTTCATTATCATTGACTTCAATATATTTGTCCATGCATGCATACAGTATGAAGATGATCATACATCACAAAGTCAGTAATACCCTCTCCCACCTTCTCTCCACATCTTACTTTGGTAACCAGGGCTTTACATTGTTCAAACTTTGGCTGACAACTGATGGAATATGCTGGAACCTCACAGATTTTTCATAAAAATTGTAGGTCTTGTTATTGCCAATAAGCGCTTGGATGAAAGCAAGTGAGATGTCAAATGTTTGGTAAACTCTAAACAAAGAGTTGGGTTGAATGGGTGTCAGATGAGTTGTATCCACAGATCAGTCCAGGGCCACTTTTGTCCTTGGTACAAGTAGATCATTTGAATTTGGATTGGGAACACAATCCTGACATTTGTTGAAATGCAAAATTAGGAGGATTCGGTGGACAACAAGGAAAGCTGTAGAGAGAGTAGGAAGACTGTAGAGAGAGTAGGGAGACGTAGACAACTTACTGGAATGGGCAAACTAGTGGCAGATACAATTTAATGTGGAGGGGCATGAAGGAAGTCAGTGGAAGAAATGGGAGCATGCTGTTGTGGGCACTGAAGAGGGTGGATGAATAGAGAGGCCGAGGGGATTAAGCAGGGGATTCAAGTGAAAGTGCAGGAAGATAAAGTAATTGAAAGGGTCAATGGAATTTTGCATTTCTTCAATAGTATACAAGAAAAAAGAAGTATTGATAAATCTGTACAGTATACTAGTTAGGCAGTAGATGGGATACGAATGGGAGTTTTCATGTGCCATATCGAAACAAGCACATTGAAGCCACCTAGCCTGTGCAACATAGGCTCGTGTTGGGATTGGAAGCTGTCGTTATGAGGACTGACTTGAGATTCTAGGACTGTTTGTACTGATATAAAGCCAAGAGGAGATTTACCAAATATTTTTTAACTTTATGAAACATTGTACTGGATGTACTGAGGAAAAACTATTTCCTCTGATTGGGAAGTCGGTGAGGGAGGAGAGTGAAGAGATAGGTTTGGAGTTTGTGGTGCAATGCTGTGGCATGGTGAGTAATTAATGCAACATTGAAGGGAAAATTGGACAAGCATTTGAAAGTACAGAATGGGTTTAGTCAAGGACAAGCATGGAAATGATTGGCTGAATGGCCTGATTTGGCACTGTAAACTTCATTACTCTACAGCATAGGATTACTAGAGAGAATTCCATTCATGTGGGGATTAGGCAAAGCAGTGTGTGATCAGCAGGGTTAAAAGACTGAACTGTTAGCATGAAATGGAACCTCCTTTAATGAGGTTATAATTCAAATGTTGCTGATTTATTAAATGCATAAATAGTTAATAAAGTTTCTCAGTGTAGTTTGGCTGATTCCCAAGGTCCAGGCGCTACTGCTGGATCAATTAAACTTTAATCCAGAGCTCAATTTTGAAAAGATAATGACATGTGTCAGGTTGCCAGGTTACAGATCACATACATTCTGCACATGGAGGCCATTGATCCCACAGAGTCTCAGTTACTTGAGACCTAGCTGTTTCTGATTGGCCACAATTGACATAATGACAAGCCAATGAGATAATTCCGGTTTACAACATGAGAGAGAATAACAAAACAATTCCTAAAGCTTTCTCTTCAATTGCCCAATAGGAGATTTTAATGAGACCGGATTGGGAATTCTAGTGTTATATGTGCTGTAGGTCCTGGGTTCACACATGATTGACTGCCTAGTGAGTCCCTGATCTTAAAAAGAAAGGAGTGAAATGCCTTGAATTTTTATCAGTGTCATTCCCAATGTCAGGACTTCCTAAAGCTCATTACAACCAATTAAACTCTTTAAGGTGTGAACATGGTTTTTTACCTTGGCAGCTAACTTGCAAACAGCAAGATTTCACAATCAACAATTAAATAAATAATCAGATATTATGATTTCGGTATCGCTTGAGAGATAAGCATTTGCCAAGATGCTCTTTACTCTTACTGTGACTAATGGTGTTCGTACAGTAAGAAGTTTCAAACAACCACGCAACCTCAAAAATCGTCCAGTACTTCCCCAGAGCGGAGAAGCTACGGCATCTCCTCCGGAGCCTTCAACATGTCATTGATGAAGACGAACATCTCGCCAAGGCCATCCCCACACCCCCACTTCTTGCCTTCAAACAACCACGCAACCTCAAAATGTTGTGAGACTTCTTACTGTGCTTACCCCAGTCCAACGCCGGCATCTCCACATCATGACTAATGGTGTTTAGCAAGTTTGCGAATGATACTAAGATTGGCGGAGTTGCGGATAGTGATGGAGATTGTCTGAGAATACAGCAGGATATAGATGGGCTGGAAAATTGGGCAGAGAAATGGCAGATGGAATTTAATCCGAGGTGATGCATTTTGGTAGATCTAATTCAGGTGGGAGCTATGAAATAAATGGCAAAATCTCAGAAGCACAGACACACTGTGAGATCTGAGCATGCAGATCCTTAAAAGTAGTGGGAAAAGGTGGTGAAGAAAGCATATGGCATGTTTGCCTTCATCGGATGGGGCATGGAGTATAAAAGTTGGCAAATTATGTTACAGTTATATAAAATGTTGGTTAGGCCACATTTGCAACGCTGTTTCCAAATCTGGTCGCCACACTACCAGAAGGATGTGGAGGCTTTGGAGAGAGTACAGAAAAGATTTACTAGGATGTTGCCTGGTAAAGAGTGTATGAGCTATGAGGAGAGATTGAATAAACTGGGATTGTTCTCCCTGGAAAGATGAATGCTGAGAGGCGACCTGATAGAAGTTTATAAAATAATGAGGGGTATAGATAAGGTGAACAGTTGGAAGCTTTTTCCTGGGGCAGAAAGACAATCACGAGGGGGCACAAGTTCAAGGTAAGGGGGGAAAGGTTCAGTGGAGAAGTGCGGGGGAAGTTTTTTACACAGAGGATGGTGGGGGCCTGGAATGCACTGCCACGTGAGGTGTTTGAGGCAGATAGAAATGTTAGCGACATTTAAGACTTATCTGGATAGGCACATAAACAGCAAGGTATAGAGGGATAGAGGCGGTTGGTCTCGGTAGGAAAACATGATCGGCGCAGGCTTGGTGGACCAAAGAGTTTGTTCCTGTGCTGTACTGCTCTTTGTTCTTTGTTCGTCAAAGAGTATCATGAGACCTTTTACACATACATGAAAGAACAGACAAGGCCTCAGTTTAATGTCTCATCCAAAAGACGACGGGTGGGATTTTATGGCCTCACACGTCCAGAAATCATAAAATCCCACCCGCTCCGATTCTCACGGTGGATTGGGGGATAAAATTCAGCCGACACCTCTGACAGTGCAGCACTCCCCCATCGTTGCCACATAATGTCGGGTTAAATTTGTACTCAAGTCTCTAAACTTGATCCCCACCACGACTTTCTGACTCAGAGAGACTGCCTATCTCAGTAACCTCCTCCAGTCTTACAAGCCTTCGAGATCTCCTCGAGATCATTCCTCCAATCCCTTAGTTATTTCTCTTCACTTTTGGGTGCTCTCAGCTGCCTAGACCATCAGTTGAGGAATTCCCTCTCTAAATCTCTGTGCTAATGGTGCATCAGTTGCGTATGATAGTTTACTCCGTGGAAGGTGCTATTACAGAAAGTAATAGTAATAGTTGTTGCAACCCACTGAATAATGGCTGGAAAATCTTCCCCTTCAGATTTGTGTTTGGGGATATCACCATGGGGAAGGCAGGAACTTTCTTTCTATCGAGGGGAGGAAAAGAGAGGGCTCAGGAAAAGTCCCACAGAAACACAGCCATTGGGCAATGTCAGACACAGCCATGCAGAAAGGAATAAAGGAAATTTCAATGAACACATTACTGTCAGACCAAAGCCATGTTCTAGAGATGCAATAATGGGCTTGAGGTCAGTTTAGCTTAGTTGGCTAAATGGCTGGTTAGTGATGCAGAGCGATGCCAACAACGCAGGTTCAATTCCCATGCCAGCTGAGGTTGTTCATGAAGGTCCCACCTTCTCAATCTTGCCTGAGGTGTGGTGATCCTTCCGATCCCCCATACGTGGTAGGAATTAAGTGAAGAGAGGATGTCAGCGAGGATGAGATCAGAGACCAAGGTATTGGTTGTGGGATGGTTTATGGTGGCTGGAGGAAGATTGCATATTGAATAATGTGTTGAATTGAGATCAAAACACTGAGGATAATAATCAAATAAGAAAAAGTCAAATTCCATATTAGAGGCATTAAAGATGAACAATTTGAATTTCACGCTGTCAAATAGCTTGTGCACTTCAAGTAACACAAACACTTGAGTTTATTACTGCATAAATATGATTAAATATTACATTAATGGTTATTTTTCCAAGGGGTGTAGCTGAATCTTGCAATCTTCAACTGGAGTATGATATTGTTTCAGGGATTATCCCTGTCAGATCCCTTATCATGATATGCTTACTGTGAAATCACAGGCATTATACTGATGTATCTAATACGTCAGCAGCAAGTTAAGTCAACGCTCATTCGCAAGAGCAAATAGTCCAACAGACCGATGGAATTTTGTTGTGTTAATTTCCCATTGACAGATATCTTCCCTGTATGCTGAAGTTAAAATTAACAGCAAGTAGGAATGTGGCTTCTAATGATTGAACCTGTTTATAATCCAGTCTCTCTTCTCTACATTTTGAGATGAAATTTATTAATTTTGAAATGGGACATAAGGTTATGGAATAGCCAAACACTTTCTAAATAGGTTTTATTTAAAACTGTTTTACATTCAATGCTCCCACTAACATCGCGGGCGGCACGGTGGCACAGTGGTTAGCACTGCTGCCTCACGGTACCAGGGACTTGGGTTCAATTCTGGCCTCGTGTCACTGTCTGTGTGGAGTTTGCACTTTCTCCCCGTGTCTGCATGGTTTTCCTCCGGGTGCTCCGGTTTCGTCCCACAGCCCAAAGATGTGCGGGTTAGGTTGATTGGCCATGCTGAATTGACCCTAGTGTCAGGGGGATTAGCAGGGTAAATGTGCGGGGTTATGGGAATAGGGCCTGGGTGGGATTGTGATCGGCACAGACACAATGGGCCGAATGGCCTCCTTCAGTACTGTAGGGATTCTATGAAAGGAAGTCCGTACAAACAGATTAACTTGAAGTCACGTCACTCAATGCTGATCTCAAAGGAAGTTGCACGCAAAGATCTAGTGATCTCTTTGGCACAGATATCCCCTTTCCTGACGCCAACTTGAATTTAGCATCATCAAGGGGATCTCCAGGGCATAGCGACAGTAATACTGTCAAACAGGCCAGGCAGCCAATCGCATTCAAACAAAAAATGTGGAGTTGAAAGCTAATCTCAGTAATGGTGACCACAAAACTACCATCTGTTCGGGAGTCGATTAGCTCAGTTGGCTGGACGGCTGGTTAGTGATGTGGAGTGATGGGAACAGCATGGGTTCAATTCCCGTACCGGCTGAGGTCATTCATGAAAGCCCTTCTTCTCAACCTTGCTCCTTGCCAGAGATGTGGTGAACTTCAGATTAAATCACCACCAGTCAAAGGGGAGAGCAGCCTATGGTCATCCGGCAACTTTTCCTTTATCACCCATTGTTGTAAAAATCCATCTGCTTCACTCATGTCCTTCAGGGAAGGAAATCTGCCGTCCTTCCCTGGTCTGGCCTACATGTGACTCCAGGCACAATCTTGTTGACACTTAACTGCTCTCTGAAATCATAGAATCATAGAATCCTACAGTGCAGAAGGAGGCCATTCAGCCCATCGAGCCTGCACCAACAACAATCCAACCCAGGCCCTATCCCCGTAACCCCACACATATTTACCTTACTAATCTTCTTGACTCTAAGGAGCAATTTAGCATGGCCAATCCACCTAACCTGCACGTTTTTGGACGGCCTAACAATTCCCAGCAATTCAAGGGCAGTTAGGGATGGGCAATAAACGCTGGCCTTGCCAGCGATGATCATATCCCATGATAGAATTTTAAAAAATTCTTATGGGCAGCAAACCAGAAAGTAATGTGCACAGATTACCTCTTACTCTTCGTTGAAATTGTACAGAGAACAAAATAAATGCTTGGACCACACACATGTGGTGCAGGTCGGAGCTAAAATATCACAAGCATTTTGTTAAAATGTTAATATTTTTAAAATGTGTGTTTTTAGAATCATAATGGAGAAACTTGACATTCAATGAAAAATAAAATTAGTTATTCAGGGCCAGTGAAGCTATTCAGCAGTAATTTGTGAATTTGGGACCCAATAAAAAACTTAGCCACACTTCATTCATCAAAGTGTAAAATTTTCAAGGTTTTTTTTTCTAAGAACACCAAAGGACACGTTTTTTTTGTCAGTTAGGTCATTTCTTCTTAATTGCAGACAAGGAATGTCTTAATAGGGCACCCCCGCGCTTGAGTGAAGCCATAAAATCCCACCTTCTAAGAACTCATCTTCCATTCTACCTTTGCCAGTCTGCTGCATTCAAACTATATGACGAGTGAAATCATCCGTGATTATTTCAATATCTTTCCTCCAAGCCTTTCACTATTTGTTCCTGTCCTACAGTGTGCCAATTTGGCGTAGCCTACAAACCGCTTCCAGAAGTGGCTTCATTTTTTTTTTACTACTCCATATCTCAACTCAAACTGATTCTACGTGTTAATCTCCTGAACTAAGGTTATCTTGCACTACTGCACTAATGTCATCCTCAATTAACAGAGCTATCTCACCACCTTCCTCTCCTTTTGAAATGTTAAATATCATTTAATATTTAGGTACCAGCCCTGGTCACCTTGCCACCATATCTTTGAAATGACTATTGTCATCCTTAATGAACAGAGCTATCCCACAACCTTCCTCTCCTTTTGAAATGTAAATGACCATTTAATATTTAGGCACCAGTCCTGGTCACCTTGCAACCACATCTTTGAAATGACCATTGTCACCCTTAATTATCAGAGCTACCCCACCACCTTCCTGTCCATTGAATTGTTAAATACCATTTAATATTTAGGTACCAACCCTGGTCACCTTGCAATCACAAATTTGAAATGACTATCAGGTCATACATATTTATTTCTATTTCTGCTATGAATCAATCTGGTTAGTTATGAATGCTGCACAAATTTCTCCCACACCAATCTTCACACCATGCTTTCAACTCTCTAATCTTAATTACTCTGCACCAATTTGCTTGTGGCACAGGTAGTAATCCCTGTCAGAGAGAATCTTATAGAAAGAGAGGGGAATGGAGGGATTTATGAAGGGAATTCTAAACCTGAACCTTCAATTGTATTATAGTGGCAGTGTCACTGGACTAATAATCCAGAAGCCCAGGGTAATCTTCTGGGGACCTGGGTTCAAATCCCACTATGGCAGATGGTGAAATTCATATTCGATAAAAATCTGGACTTAAAAGTCTAATGATGACCACAAAACCATTGTCGATTGTCTTCAAAACCCATCTGGTTCACTAATGCCCTTTAGAGAAGGAGATCTGCCACCCTTACCTAGTCTGGCCACATCCCATGAACGAATAAAAAGAAAAGATGATTTGCAGGGAATGGCAAGATCTTGGGCTGGTGTGCTGGTGGAGGTTACTGAGATAGGGAGCAGTGAGGCCATGTGAGGATCGAGGCACAAGTATTGGAAGTATTAAATTGGTTGTGTTATGGGGAACAGGGAGCTAGTGTGGGTCAGCAAGAGTGGCGAGTGAGGAAATCTCGACACAGATTCAGATGCAGGGAGCAGAAATTTGAATGAGATAGATTGCATGCACTCTGGAAGTTGGGAAGACAGCCAGGTGAGTTTTAGAGCAGCCAAGTCTTCTGCACGTTCTCTGAACTAACTGCAGAAAATGTGCTGTTCTTTGTACATGATCCATCATATCATCTGGTGCTGTCTTCAGTTTGTGTTCTGAAAGCTGAGTGCTGTATGAATATTGAAGGTTAATCTGAAAGGAGTCATGGAGAAATATCATTAGCAGTAAACGCTGCAGTGAAAACACTTGACAGAATTGCCGCTGGAGATGAATAAAAACTAGTACTTCAGATTTTTCTGTACTAACCATATGTGTAATATCACACAAATATTAATGAAGAAAAATTATTATTAGGCCACATGTGATATTAAATTTTTATAAATGCAATTTGGCCAACAGCCATATGTGCTAATAGAAATTCATTGAAAACTACTGCACTTTTGACATTTGCCAGAACCGAGTAAATAGTCACTCTTGTTGCTGAGAAATGAGGTCTCAGTTTTCACACAGTTGGGTAGCAACAGGAAGGAGTGACTTGCATGTATTATGGTGTCTTGCACAGCCTCAAGACTTTCAAAAGTGCTTCACAGCTTACAAACTATTGTTGAAGCGCAGCCACTGTTATAATGTAGAACTGTGTGGCAGCCAATTCGAGTACAACAAGATCCCACAAACAGCAATGGAATAAACCACCTGTTTTAGGCATTGGCTGAAGGGGCGGCACAGTGATTAGCACTGCTGTCTCACAGCACCAGGGATCCGGGTTCGAATCCTGGCTTGGATGACTGTCAGTGTGGAGTTTGCACGTTCTCCCAGTGTCTGCGTAGGTTTCCTCTGGGTGCTCCAATTTCCTCCCACTGTCCAAAAAACGTGCTGGTTATGTGCATTGGCCATGCTAAGTTCTCCCTCTGTGTACCCGAACAGGCGCTGGAGTGTGGCGACTATGAGATTTTCACAGTAACTTCATTGCAGTGTTAATATAAACCTACTTGTGAGTCTAATCAATGAACTTTAAACTGATACAGTACTGTGGGTGGGATGAAGCCAGCCAATGGAACAGAAGATAGATCCAATGGCAGAGGCATCAAACAATTGGCCCGGTGCATCTCCGAATGAGGTTTGCAAAAACATGGATGCGGCTGCCTGCCTGTACAAAGTTCCAGTCCTCCGATTGGTTCTCTCCTCCTCCTGCAATCTTCCCCAGCCCACTGTACAGGTCTGTTGCTCTCCACTCCTCTGATCCACCCTCCTTGGCAAACCCCCACCTCTCTTCTTCCGTGTTTGTAGAAAAGGACAGCTCATGGAGAACGTCCCCTATCTGTTCCTCATTGTATCGGGATGCAGACAACTAATACCGTTTTGCAGACATTGATCAGAACCCCAGAACAAATGGAAAAGAAACACAGAGGATGGAATGAATTGCCTGAAAGAATGATCGAGGGACTGGACTGACTTAAGATTCTGCACCAGCGACGGGCAAGCTAGGCTAGTGAGTGGGCCGTAAGATTGAAATCAGGCTTGTTCACTAACCAGCAATAGGATTAAATACATTTAATACACATTGGATATTTCATCACAAGTTACAGAAAATGCTTAATTGTTTACATATTAATAGAACTGTCATCAACTTTGAATGGTAAAAACAAGAGAAATATTGACACTTTGGACACAGAGGGAGCACACGACTCTCACCATCAATGTTGTGAGCAATAACACGTGTCTCACTTCACTTGCCCTTGCTTTACATGCAAATCACTTCATACCGGTAGGAAGAAAATTACGTGGATGGGAATCAGTAGAATGTGGCAACCCTGCGCTCGGGCAACGGTCAACAAAATGTCTCGTGGGGCCACATTTGGAACCCAGATGAGCTGCATGTTGCCTCCCCCCGGAATGCAGGCTTCCCACCAATGGTCTACACGGTGCTGCTCTGGATTGTGGGGTCGTCATTCTGGAAGTGTGGGATCAAACAGACGGAAGGGCCTTTATTACCCAAGCTCAGAAGGCAGTAGAAGATTTCCAGTGACGGGAGGCAAGCTTTCAGTTTCAGCGCAAGGCAAGCTCCTGATCAATGGACTTGGCAATTTATTGGGACACTCACCTGGTCACTGATTCATTCCATCTGCTTCCTCATGGAAAGACCGATAGTTTGCAGGATCAGTATCAACCGGATCTGCTGCTTTATGGGCTGTGATTGTTAAATTGTGGAGCCCACCATTCATCATATGAACCTACAAGTATGAGGACTTTGAACAGAAACAAGAGGCAAGAGTTGAGTTGCATGAAGTTAACCAAGTGACCCTTCTGTGAGCAGGAGCAATTAGACTTTCACAAGTGGGTGAGGTATGGTTGTTATGATTGCTGGAGGAATTGACATCATTCCTGTGATTGCCATACATTTAGACTCATTCTCAAGGGGTCTGCTGGGCTATTTGCATTCCCATTTATCATCTAATGTAAACCTGCTGTTAGAGAAAGGTTATAAATTTCGGTTTTTGAATTTACAGTTCAAGTCATGACGAGCCACATTTAGTTTATGAACATTTTATGCCATTTTTCAAATAGTCAAAATTGCATAATAGATACATTTTTCTTGCCATTTCTATTCTACTGCTGGCTGTCAACAGGAGTGCAAAGGAAAGGACACCAAATTTAATAGTCATGAGTATTTTTCTAATGCTTAAAGTTTAAAGTTTATTTTGTTTGTGTCACACGTCGGCTTACATTAACACTGCAATGAAGTTGCTGTGAAAATCCCCCAGTTGTCGCACTCCGGCGCCTGTTCGGGTACACTGCGGGAGAATTTAACATGGCCAATGCACCCTAACCTGCACGTCTTTCAGACTGTGGGAGGAAACCGGAGCACCCGGAGGAAACCCACGCAGACACGGGGAGAATGTGCAAACTCCGCACAGACAGTGACCCAAGCCGGGAATCGAACCGGGGTTGCTGTCGCTCTGAGGCAGCAGTGCTAACCACTATTTCACCGTGCTGCCCCGAACTTAAAAGTTCCCTGAGAAATACTCACGGTAAAGAGTGTTCTAACAGGGACTGGTTTCATGTCCTTATTTAGTCGTTGGTAAAAGCTCAGCCCATTCAGCTACTTCATCTTTCAAAGCCACGTTGTCAATTTTGGCAATGCACAGAGAAAAGCCAAGCAAAGCCTTGAAGCAACAAGTCAGATGTCATCGTTTGTACAAATGTGGGAAGGTATGGGAGGTACAGACCAAAGTGCACTTCAACATCAAAGGATCTTCTGCCATTGTCCAGAAATAATCTCAAAATAAGTGAAATGGAGTGGCATGGTGGCACAGTTGTTAGCACTGCTGCCCCACAGTGCCAGGGACCTGGGTTCAATTCTGGCCTCGGGTCACTGTCTGTGTGGAGTTTGCATGTTCTCCCCATGTCTGCGTGGGTTTCCTCCGGGTGCTCTGGTTTCCTCCCACAGTCCGAAAGATGTGTGGGTTGGGTGGACTGGCCGTGCTAAATTGTCCCTTAGTGTCAGGGGGATTAGCACGGCAAATGCGTGGGGTTACAGGAATAGAGCCTGGGGGTGAGATTGCTGTTGGTGCAGGTTCAACGGGCCGAATGACCTCCTTCTGCATTAAAAAAAATAAAAAATAAATCAATAACGAACTTGTGCCACCCACTGCAACTACTGCCCATCATTAGCAGTTGTAGCTCAGTGGGGAGCTCTCCTGTCTCGTCAAACTCTACTACATCGGCTTTAGCCCATTATCTAGGCATTTACTCCAGTCTGGCTGTGAGAGAATGCTACACAGCTGGGGTGCTGCCTTAGAGATGAGACATTGAAGCCAAGGCCCACCCATCAGCACATACCAGAAGAGCAGGGTGGTTCATCCCAGTGTCTTGGCCCATATTTATAAACATTTTTTAAAGTTTATTTATTAGTGTCACAAGTAGGTTTACATTAACACTGCAATGAAGTTACTGTGAAAATCCCCGAATCACCACACTCCGGCGCCTGTTCTGGTACACTGAGGGAGAATTTAGCATGGCCAATGCACCTAACCAGTTCGTCTTTTGGACTGTGGGAGGAAAACGGAGCAGCCGGAAACCCGCGCAGGCACGGGGAGAACGTGCAGACTCCACTCAGATAGTGACCAAAGCTTGGAATCGAACCCAGGTCCCTGGCGCTGTGAGGCAGCAGTGCTAACCACTGTGCCACCGTGCTGGTCCCATAATCACTCTAAGGGTTAACTCTCTCCGTTTGTACACAACTGCTCACTGCAAGTGGATCATCCAGTTGGTGACAATCCCACCATCAACTTCAGGTAGTTACAGCTAGCGGCACAGCTTTCAATGTCAGCACCGTCTCCTTCACCTACCCTAACCCCACTCATTCCCCTGAGCATGCCTCACATCGAAAGATGTTAAATGAGCAGCGCAGTGCTGTGTCGTGCTTCCTGAACAGTAGAGAGGCGTGTAGCTGCTGCAACTCAAACCTGATGAGGTACAATAGTTACCAACTATTAAAAATAAACCAGCATTTCATTGACGGTGTAATGGTGTGGGTCATTTCTTTAAACGCAGACGTAGAATTCAATTCTCGGAGCCCGCCAAAGATTACATCAATGTTGTTGAAACAGAAAGCTTCAATTATTCTACAGAGAGCATAAAATAATTCATTCTGCAATTTCCTCAGGCAGATTTCTTGATTTAGATGTATGTATGCAAGAGAAGGCCCTTGACATTGTGGTGTCAATTACTGTTGTTCTGACAACTGAACTGGGGGGTTAGTCAATTTATTAACAAAAGGAGCTCTCAGATATCCTGCTCCAGATTAAATTAATTCTTACCTTTGTTCTTTGTTTTGTAATACATTTTGAGAAGCGATTATGCAAAGGAGAATTCATGGTTGAATGGCGGAAAATGACCCCGTTTCCCGATGCATTAACTTGAAAACAAATTGCAACTCCCCAGCACTTAGGCGTTGCAACAGTAATCGCACTTCCAAGGCGTTTCACTGGTTGTAAAGTGTTTCGGAACGTCCTGCAGTGGCAAAAAGACGCGAGTGAAATGCAGGTGTTTTAAGTTTCTCTTTATAAACTGAATGCTTGCAGAATTAGATCCCGAGAGCACAGATTCTGGTGGTTTCTGGCTCGGTGAACCTGACCTTTTTAAAAAAGCCCACTTGTCGGTGGGATTTTCAGTTGCGGGGGGTTGCGGTGGTGAGCTGGGCACAAGGCCTGTCTCTGTGTCCTGACGCTGTGTTTAAATAAATAAAAAAATACAGTCTTACAAAAAGCACCTCTGCAGACTTCACCCACTACCTCCCCTCACACACACACTCTCCCTGTGCCCCATCCACACCAACCTGTGCCCTTCATCACCTCACAGTCCTATGCTAACTTAGTTACTCTCAACCCACAATCCATGGCCCCTTACACCTATCTGCTAACTTAGTGCCCCTCTACCCACACCCCATGGTCCCTCACACATCTGTGCCAACTTAATGTCCCTCTACCCATCCCAAATTCTCCACCTGTCCCAATTTGAACTCATGCCGACCCATGTCCCCACCACAGCCCTTTTCCCTTATTCCCTCCATGCCAACTCACCTAGCATTCTTGGACAGTTGTTTGACAGCATTGACACTTCCCCAGTAACTTTTATAGATTTGACAAGACTGAGGTATACCATTGTCATATCTGACAGCTGGGCAGCTGCTTCACATTTCCTTGACAGCTAAACATTTCCTTTGCAGCTCAACAACTCTTATAGACCTTGACAGTTCCAATGGCCGGGATTTTCCACTCCCCTTCTTCTCGGACAGGTTTGGTGACGGGAGCGGAAAATCTCACGAGTGACCCAAATCGGCATTACATTGAAGGGAACTGTCGCCGTGGAGGGTAGGGGGAGGGTGGTGGGTTTCCATTTTAACTTTTGTGTACTGTGGTGGCCTTTATGAATGACGGCGTAATCTTTAAAGAAATGAAGTTGCTGGTAGGGTGAGCTCAATCAGCATGATTGCCAGTGTTACGTTGTGGGACCTGCCCATACAACTTTCATGCACTAAGTTCCTGACAATATGGTGGAGAAAGCCGCCATTGGTGTCAGTGGCTTCAACATCATTTTTCCTGCTTGCAGCCACACTGCAAAAATAAGGTAAAATTCTGCCCAATCAGTTTTTGCTCAAAAAGAACAAAACGGTGTTCACTTTGGACAATTCCAAAAGGTACCTTATGCCTCTCAAGGGTGTCGTTAGCTCTCCCAAGGTGTCCCGGAACTCTATCCAAAGGGGTAACTTAGCTTTCTTGTATATTCATAAGAATACAGCAAGTCCTGACCTCCTCTTAGCTGTTCTAATCTACGCACACCAGATTATACCCTCCTATTCTTCCAAAGCCACACTTCACTGGTGAATTGAATGATCAGCTGTCTGGAACCCTGCCCAGCTACACCCTGCCCCAGCAAAGATGGAAAATGCCAGGTTTGGGGCCGGCACTTAGAATTTCCGGGATTTTCCCAAGAGATTCAGTCCTCAGCGTTTGGAATGCGCCGTCACATATCCAGACAGACAGAAGCACCATGGTCAGCATTGGATAGGCTATCTCACTCCTATATCCCCTGCTAACTGCACCCCACCCATTGATTTGAATGGATGGAAAATAGTGGGCTGATTGCATAGAATGGCACAGAATTACAGCGTAAGCACAGGCCAATCTGCCAAACAATCCATGCCAGTGTATGTGCTTCACCAGAATCCCATTTATTCGACCTCCACATAATTTTGCATCCCATTCTCCCTCATACTAAACTTTAATTGCAAGAGAGTGGTTAAAATGTGGAACTCACTGCATCAGTAAAAGTGACAATTGTCATAAAAACCCAACTAGTTCATTAATCCCCTTTCGGGAGTGAATTCTATCATCCTTGTCTGCTCTGGCCTATATGTGAATTCAGCCATATAAATACTGTGGCTACCAGAGCAGGTCAGAGGCTAGAAATCCTCCGGTGAATAACTCATCTCCTGATTCTCCAAAGTCCGTCCACAATTAACACGGCACAAGTTAGAATTGTGATGGAATATTCTCCCCTTGCCTGGAAGAGTGAAGCTCCAACATTCAAGAAGTTTAACACCATCCAGGACAATTTAACCCATTAGATCAAATTAGGTCAAATAGCCCATTTGATTCATACCCCATTCACAAATGTCCACTCCCTCCATTACCAACGCACAGTAACAGCAGTGTGTAACATCTACAAGATGCACTGCAGGAACTCACCAAGGCTCCTTAGACAACACCTTCCAAACAAAGGAACATAGGAATTAGAAGCAGATGTAGGCACGTTCAGCCCTTTGAGCCTGCTCTGCCATTCAATCAGACCATGACTGATCTCTCCTTGGTCTCAAATCCATCTCCCCACCTGTTCCCCATTTCCCTCTTTCCCTTTTTATTAGAAATACGTCTATCTCTCTCTTGAAACCGTGCTATGGGGCAGCAAGTTCCACAAATTCACACCCTCTGTGAGAAATAGTTCCTCCTCATCTCAGTTTTAAATCCACCACCTCTCAACCTTCTACCTGCAACCTCTTGTTCTAGATTGCCCTATAAGAGGAAATATTTACATTATCAATCCCTTTTAAAATTTTATATACCTCGATCAGATCTCCTCTCATCCTTCTAAACTCTAGTGAGTACAATCCCAAACTGTTCAATCTCTCCTCATACATCAATCCCTTCATCCCCAGAATCAATCTGGTGAATCTCCTCTGAACTGCCTCCAATGCCACCACATCCTTCCTCAAATAAGGAGACCAAAACTGGATACAACACTCCAGATGTGGCCTCACCGCACCCTATAACAATTGCAACAACACTTCCCTACTTTTAAACATATGACCATTTGTCCATCTAGAAGGACAATGGCAGCAGACACATGGGAACACCACCACCTGGAAGTTCCCCTCCAAGCCACTCACCACTCTGACTTGGAAATATACCTTCATTGTCGCTGGGGCAGAGCTCCCTCCCTAACTGCATTGTGGATGTACCTACACCTTCAGGGACTGCAGTGGATCAAGAAGGCTGCTCGCCACCACCTTCTTAAGGACAATTGGAGGTGGGCAATAAATGTTGACCTAACTAACCCACATCCCCTGAACGAATCAAAAAAGGAAAACCCATAACTGTAAGGTTATATCCGGTGGGAAAAATGAAACAAAATGAGGTGCATTTCTCAAGGAAAGGGAAAGTTGAAGGGTGACCAAGAGAGCTGGCAAAGAGTATGGAAGCTCTTGTTAGGGTGAATGCAGTGAACATATTTCTGCTTGTGGGGAAATCAAAACCATCAGCCATGAAACAAGATAGTCACTAATAAATCCAAGAGAGAGTTCAGGAAAAACTTTTTTACTGAAGGTTTGTTTGGGATGTGGAACACATTACCACAAGATTAGGCACAGAGGGGTAACAGGAGTTTCGCCTTGAACATAGATACCGAGGTGGACCATTTGTGCTGAATGGCTTCTTCTGTGCTGCAAATATGAGATAATTCTATGTACTTTCACATCAACAAGGCTGCTTCTCAATCAGGTCAGGGATATTGGGCTGGGCAATAAATACCAGCCCTGCCAGCGTCATCACCACCTGAGGTTACATTTTATTTTTAAACGAGTGTGCCAGTGCTGCAGTTATCAGTTGAAGTTTGACAGCCCACTCGCAAACACACTCCACAACAGGCTTTAACTACACCCTGCAAAAGCCAAGAAGTGGATGTATTAAGGAAATTTACTTCAGATTGTTTCCAGGGTTGTAATATAGCAGGTCAGTAATCAAATTGTACCTCATAACACAGGCTGTAAAGGATGTGATTAGCTGCGACAGTGAAGATTGCAGGCTGAATTATCATTTGATGGCTTAGTCACACACATTTTCATATGGCAAGATATAAGTGCCCCAAGGTCGTCACTAGCAAGTAAATTAGCATATCAGGGACTTAGGCTTACACAGAATGAATTATGGTATGGATGTGATGCTCTGAAGCATCTGTGCATCGCAAGATCAATTATTTATACACCTACTGAAGTGTATCTTAGAGAGATTTCCCCTAGTTATTCCGAGCACATAATTGCCAGCGTTTTGTATCAGAATTCAACACCAGTGTGTAGGTGTGAGATTCTAACTCTAGTTACATCTATAATAACATATTACAACTCTTGATATAATGTTTAATAAACAGATTCATTGACTTTGCTCTGAAGTGCAAGATAATATTTTCTTCTATGTTTTGGTTCGTAGATTGATATTCATCTCAGATTTTGAAACCTAACAGGATTTTACAGTTCACTTCCCCGTATTGTACAACTCTACCAGTCAACTTGATCATTTTAGAGGCCCCTTACAATAAAGTAAGCATAAAAGTTAAATACCTCCAACGGATAAATTTAGAAGAGACAAATCCTCTAGCAGGGAGACAAAGTGGAGGAAGATTAATATCAAAATTCCCCAAAGTATCAGTCATGAACAATTGATCAAAGCAAATTGTAGAACAATCCAGCACATCAGAGGCCATGCAGCCCATTGTGTCAATGCTGGCTCCTTGAAAGAGCTGTCCAACTAGCCTTACTTCACTCATTCGTTGCACATGATAGGGAGCAATTGGTTAGTTCTACACATGACCATGATTGGTACACATGAGGGTGGTTAGCATCTTCTTGTCTTCTCCTTGGCTCTCCTTGCTCTGCACTCAGGGAGACTGAAGATTGGAATGGAGGTGAAGTTTATCCAGTTGGTGAATGCCCATTATTCAGTCTGTTTAAACAGAGTAGCAACTTCCTGATATCTCTTGCTCTCCAGCTGTAAAAGGCTGAGGAATTAAGAGAAGAAAGACTTGCATTTATTCAGTGCTTTTCACGACCATCAGAGATGAAGCGCATTATAACTAATGAACTACAGCACAATTGTAATGTAGGAAAGACAGCAACCAATTTTCTTACATAATTCTGACAAGCAGCAATGTGGTAATGAATGGATTCCCTCAGCGAGTCCTCCCGCATTATTGCACTTAAGAGTCAGTCTTGATTCTGACTCCCAAGCTCTGGAGTGGAACTTGAATTCAGAACTTTGAGATGCAGAGACAAGAGTGCTCCCAACGGAGCCAAGGCTAACACTGTCTCACAAGCCAGAACTTAGCAGCAGAAGGGCAGCAGTTTAGAATCTCCAGTGCCAATCTCCGAAGGGAACTGAATTAATCCATTAGGTGGAGATGCCAGAATTGGACTGGGGTGGGCACAGTAAGAAGCCTCACAACACCAAGTTAAAATTCAACAGGTTTATTTGGAATCACAAGATTTTGGAGTGCTGTGCTCTGAAAGCTCATGATTCCAAATAAACCTGTTGGACTTTAACCTGGTGTTGTGAGACTTCCTACTGAATCCATCAGGGTGAGGCCTAGATACTGGGGCTAGCGAGAGGTAGTCATAGTTCTTGAACCATCCGTGGGAGCAGGAATCTCATGGCTGGATTACATCCAGCTGGGAAGCCACAACAAAGGCTTGAAAAGACTTTGTTGTGGCCAAGGGACAGATTCTTCTGTGTAACTTGTGTCTTCCTTACCTAGAACCAGATGCGTATCTTAATCAGCACCGGGGCCTAAGTTTTGTTTATCTTAACCACACGTGATTATAACCAATAACATCTTTCATCGGTCGCTTTTGAAACCAGTTTGACCACAGGCCGTATAATGAATACATGGAAATAGCTGCGTATATGTGATTAAGTACAACAAGATGGTCCGTTACAGAGGAAGTAAGCACAGAAAGTGCGAGGTTCAAAAAATAAGCTGCAACTTTTTCAGTGCCTATTTTACAATTTCATTTTATTTACTGATACTCTTATACAAATATTAAAAGTAATAAGAGTTATAGTTTCCCTCTTTAAAGTCATGCCTGTAATATCTAGAACATAAATACAAGTAAACGGAAGGCCATTCAGCCCACTCTTACTTCCTTTCTCCTGAAGGACCTACAATCATTTACTGTAGTATTCAGCCGTTTCCCGAATTATCACTGGGCTCTTCCCTCTATTATTCCAACATTAAAGTTAAAATTTATTTATTAGTCGCAAGTAGGCTTACATTAACACTGCAATGAAGTTACTGTGAAATTCCCCTCGTCGCTACACTCCGGTGCTTGTTCGGGTCAATGCACCTAATCAGCACGTCTTTCAGACTGTGGGAGGAAACCGGAGCACCCGGAGGAAACCCACGCAGACACGGGGAGAATGTGCAAACTCCACACAGACAGTGACCCAAGCCGGGAATCGAACCCGGGTCCCTGGAGCTGTGAGGCAGCAGTGCTAACCGCTGTGCTACCATGCCGCCCCAGGTTCTGATGGTTCTGATCCTGAGAAAAGTGATCTGAAATTGGATCAGGAATTGGCTAGCGGATAGGAAACAGAGGGTGGTGGTTGATAGTAAATATTCATCATGGAGTGCGGTTACAAGTGGTGTACCTCAGGGATCTGTTTTGGGGCCACTGCTGTTTGTAATATTTATTAATGATCTGGATGAGGGTATAGTTGGGTGGATTAGCAAATTTGCTGATGACACCAAAGTCGGTGGTGTGGTAGACAGTGAGGAAGGGTGTCGTAGTTTGCAGGAAGACTTAGACAGGTTGCAAAGTTGGGCCGAGAGGTGGCGGATGGAGTTTAATGCGGAGAAGTGTGAGGTAATTCACTTTGGTAGGAATAACAGATGTGTTGAGTATAGGGCTAACGGGAGGACTTTGAATAGTGTGGAGGAGCAGAGGGATCTAGGTGTATGTGTGCATAGACCCCTGAAAGTTGGGAATCAAGTAGATAAGGTTGTTAAGAAGGCATATGGTGTCTTGGCGTTTATTGGTAGGGGGATTGAATTTAGGAGTCGTAGCGTTATGTTGCAACTGTACACAACTCTGGTGCGGCCGCACTTGGAGTACTGTGTGCAGTTCTGGTCCCCACATTACAGGAAGGATGTGGAGGCTTTGGAGAGGGTGCAGAGGAGGTTTACCAGGATGTTGCCTGGTATGGAGGGGAGATCCTATGAGGAGAGGCTGAGGGATTTGGGATTGTTTTCGCTGGAAAGGCGGCGGCTAAGAGGGGATCTTATTGAAACATATAAGATGATTAGAGGTTTAGATAGGGTGGATAGTGATAGCCTTTTTCCTCTGATGGAGAAATCCAGCACGAGGGGGCATGGCTTTAAATTGAGGGGGGGTAGTTATAGAACCGATGTCAGGGGTAGGTTCTTTACCCAGAGGGTGGTGAGGGATTGGAATGCCCTGCCAGCATCAGTAGTAAATGCGCCTAGTTTGGGGGCGTTTAAGAGATCCGTAGATAGGTTCATGGACGAAAAGAAATTGGTTTAGGTTGGAGGGTCACAGTTTTTTTTTTAACTGGTCGGTGCAACATCGTGGGCCGAAGGGCCTGTTCTGCGCTGTAATGTTCTATGTTCTATGTTCTATGTTCTATGACACCTGTAATACATAATGTAGCGATTAATAACATGTAATGATCAATAACATGTAATGATGAATCAATAATATGAAACAATTGCGTAATAATTCTTCTAATTCATATTCACTGAAAGGATCACTGGCAAGGCCAACATTTAGTGCCCATTCCTAATTGCCCTTGATCTAGTGGTGGTGAGTCACTGAGTGGCTTGCTGGGCCATTTCAGAGGACAATTAAGAGTCAATCACATTGCTGTGGGTCTGGAGTCATGTATAGGTTGCACGGGGTAAGGGCAGCAGATTTCCTTCCCGAAGTATGTTTGTAAGCCAGATGGGTTTTTATAGCAATCCAGTGGTTTGATGGTCACTATTTATGGATGCCAGCTTTTCATTCCAGATTCGTTTTACTCATTAACTTGAAATTCTCAAGCTGCTGGAGTAGTGGGATTTAAACTCATGTCTCTGGATCATCAGTCTAAGCCTCTGGTTTATTAGCCCAGCAACATAACCGCTACGTTACTATACCCTCATAACATAAGTGATATGAGAAAGCATCGTGAATCGAATAATCAATAATATGGGACGGACAATAAATGCTAGCCTAGCCAGCGATGTTCACACTCCATGAAAGAATACATTTTTAAAATTATGAAATGCAGTAGCTTGTAACAGGGATCAATCAAGATATGAAAAAAAACAATAATGTGAATATATCATTAACATGAAACAATCAATCTCGTTAAACTATCCAGAATGTAGCAATCAATAACCTGGTTAAAGTCCAACAGGTTTATTTGTTGCCATGAGCTTTCGGAGCGCGTGTCCCTTCATCAGGTAAGTGAAGGATTTGGTTCACAAACAGGGCCCTGTTTGTCAACCAAATCCTCCACTCACCTGATGAAGGGGCAGCGCTCCGAAAGCTTGTGCTACCAAATAAACCCGTTGGACTTTTAGCCTGGTGTTGTGAGACTTCTTACTGTGCCGAGCCCAGTCCAACGCCGGCATCTCCACACCATAATCAATAACCTGCACCTTCCTCACACTGAAACTGAGACAATAACTGCTTGTTTTTAATTTAGTTAATTCTGATATACATCTCTCTCGGTTGTTTGGGATATTTTTCTGAAGCCTTGTTCACTGCCGGTGCTCAAGGCAACAGTCCACCCTGTGAAGTTGCTTCATGCAATGAAGGAATTAAGGGGCTGTGTAACATGAGTCCTGAATTACCAAAGTAACTGGCACCAGATTTGTGTCACGGTCAGTTTCACATCCTCTCTTCCACCTTCTTCCTTCGGGAAAAAGATACAAAAGTCTGAGGTCACGTACCAACCGACTCAAGAACAGCTTCTTCCCTGCTGCTGTCAGACCTTTGAATGGACCTACCTCGCATTAAGTTGATCTTTCTCTACACCCGAGCGATGACTGTAACACTACATTCTGCAGCCTCTCCTTTCCTTCTCCCCTATGTACTCTATGTACGGTATGCCTTATCTGTGTAACGCGCAAGAAACAATACTTTTCACTGTATCCCCATGCATGTGACAATAATAAAGCAAATCAAATTTTGCTGCAGGATCCTGGTGTTTCATGTTTTGTGTTAAATTAAATTCAGCAGCATGAAGCCTCCAGAAGCTATTAGAATTGTCTGTGGTGGAGTTACTGGATTCATAGAATCCTGACAGTGCAGTAGGATGCCATTCGACTCGCACTGTCCCTCCAACAGAACATCTTACCCAGGCCCATCACCTCCCCGCAGCCCCCCCCCCCCCCCCCCCACCCCACCCCCCATACCTCGTGCCTGTAACCTTGCACATTTACCATGCATAATCCCACTAAGCTTATTGGAAGCGTCAGTAGACCTGTCAAATTCAATTGTCATGACTGTCAGAAGCATCTGTCCAAGGGGTCAATCAAAGGGAGCTGTCATATCTGCCAATAGGACCTGTCAAAAACAACTGTCAAAGACAGCTGTCAAGCTATCAAGATATTTAAAAGACCTGCCCTTTAAATTAGAAACAAACTCTCTGGAATGTTAAAAAATAATTGCTATAGCAACAGAGTTTGGCATGGAGTATATTGGGGGGGGTATGGGGGGGAGGGGTGGGTGGAAGGGAGGGTATTAGGGTTATGGGAGTGGATGAGGGGAATGAGGTGGCACACATGGGCATGAAAGGCCTATGGGGAGTGTGTGAGGGGTGCAGACTGGAGGAATATTTTGTATTTTATTGTTCTTTTTCGATCTTTCACACAGTACTGGTTTACAGAGGCAGCCCATCTTGGCACCCGATCGATCGCCTTCATACTCATTCCAGGGGAAGTGGGCCCAATCTTTCATCCACACCACCCCTTCTCACCCCCAAAATGAAAATCCCTCCCTCCGGGCCACATGATGTCTGTGGGGCGGGAAATGTCCTGACTTTAAATCCAGGTTGGAGTTTCTGGCTGAGATTCTCCAACCTCATGCACGGCTGGGATCCTCCAGTCCCGCTGCTGTGAATGGAGATTGGGCTGAGCACCAAATTCTCCATTCTCGCTGGTAGCGGTGATGAGGCGGACGAGACCGAAGAATTCTGGACCCTGTTTTAATCCCTAATTCAGGTGCTGCTTTCCACAGCTTCCCCTGCAATCAGTATTTTCCTTCTCTCTGTATTGTTGAAATGCTGCCACACGGAATTCAGTGTGTTGGGATATACGACATCAAGAATAAAGACCAACCTGAGACCTTCAGACGGTGGAAATTCCGAGCAAAGAAGTCATATCGTGTTTTGGGGAAAATTGGAAAGTTAGTGAGACAACTCACAGAGCAGGAAGGTAAAGGGCAATAAAGATTTATTTTGTTCAAGGAAAGGGTCATATGTTACTTTACTGGTGCCCATTAATCTGTCAGAGGGACGGTGATTTGGCAGGAGAAGGGAGCATGGCCAGGAATTTGGCAGCGGTTTGCGAGCACAGCTGTCTCACTTGTGGGTGTTGGTATTTTTGGACTTGGCAACAGAGTGTATGTAAAGAATGTCAGTTTTATATTGAAGCACTTATTCAACATGGACTTAAAAAGTAAAACCAGGTAAAACGGTGATTATCCTGCAGTACAACATTATAACCACGAGGCTTTCACCATTCCTTTCATAATTGGCGGTTGCGGAAGTTTCTATTTCAAAAGCCTCGATATCGGTAAGGTGTTAGGTAACTTACACTGAGCCGCAATGCAACCATACAATTGTGACCTGTTTTCACTGAAAAGAGCTGTGGGAAAATCCCACGTATATTGGAATGTAATGATTATGGGGCGGCAGGGTGGCACAGTGGTTAGCACTGCTGCCTCACAGCGCCAGGGACCCGGGGTTCGATTCTTGGCTTGGGTCACTGTCTGTGTGGAGTCTGCATGTTCTCCCTGTGTCTGTGTGGTTTTCCTCCGGGTGCTGCAGTTTCCTCCCACAGTCTGAAAGACGCGCTGGTTAGGTGCATTGGCCATGCGAAAGAAACAATACTTTTCAGTGTATGTTAATACATGTGACAATAATAAATCAAATCAAATCAACAATTGTCCCTCAGTGTACCCGAACAGGTGCCAGAGTGTGACGGCTAAGGGATTTTCACAGTAACTTCATTGCAGTGTTAATGTAAGTCTACTTGTGACTCATAAATAAACTTTAACTTTAACTTTTAATTTATCTCACTAACTAAATATCAGGTAGGGTATATTACTATAAATCTCCAATCTAATTCTGGGCACCTTTACATCTCTGCTCTTAATTACTCCACTATTGGCAGCCAATGTTCAGATGAAGGGTCTGGCTCTGCTTTAAAGATAAGCCATCTTGTTCTTGATTCCTCCCTCCCCCCCCACCTCCACTAGTGCTCCCCCAGCAGAGGAAATAATTTTCTCTACCTCCATCCTGTTGAACCTTTTTAACATTGTAAACAGCTGCATCAGAATCTTCCTTCAGTTTCCTAAACTCAAGAGAATACAAGTCAAATTGTATGCCACCTGTCTTCATAATTTAACCCAGTGAGCCTTGTTGCCATTCTGGTGATGCAGTTGATGATGCACATTAGCTACTTATAGGATGGTATCATATGATCTATAGGATCCTTACAGTGCAGAAGGAGGCCATTCGGCCCATTGACTCTGCACCGACCACAATCCCCCCCAGGCCCTACGTAGTTACCCTGCTAATCCCCCGACACTAGGGTCAATTTAGCACAGCCAATCAACCTAACCCGCACAGCTTTGGATTGTGAGAGGAAACCGGAGCACCTGGAGGAAACCCACGCAGACATGGGGAGAAAGTGCAAACTCCACAACAGACAGTGACCCGAGGCCAGAATTGCACCCAGGTCCCTGGTGCTGTGAGGCAGCAGTGCTAACCACTGTGCCACCGTGCCACCCATTCACATGAGTTTGAGGATTAACCCCAACAGAAGCTCTTCACTATTCTTTTTTTTTATTCATTTGTGGGACATGGGCGTCGCTGGCTGGCCAGCATTTATTGCCTATCCCCAGTTGCCCTTGTTCAGAGGACATTTGAGAGTCAACCATATTGCTGTGGCTCTGGAGTCACATGTAGGCCAGACCAGGTAAGGACGGCAGGTCCCTTCCCTAAAGGACATTAATGAACCAGATGGGTTTTTCCGACAATTGACAATAGTTTCACGGTCAGTAGATTCTTAATTCCAGATATTTTTTATTGAATTCAAATTCCACCATCTGCCGTGGCAAGATTCGAACCCAGGTCCCCAGAACATTAGCTGAGTTTCTAAATTAAAAGTCTAGCACTAGGCCATCACCTCCCCAATTAGAGGAGGAGTTCTAATCATATAGGTTTTACATAGTTAGAACTCCTCTTCTAATTGTATACCTCCTTTTTTTGGTCACCTGCATGAACTGCACTCTACTCTTTTAACCCAAAAGAATTAAAAGTATAAACCCTGGAGCTGGGCCTAGTTCTGGGGTAGGCCTCACAGCAGTCTTACTGTCGGCCAGCCTGCCTCTGTGTGCGGGAATGGGTGAAGAGCAAATGGAAGGCAAGTAATTCTGAGACCAGAATTTTTTTTTCTTCTTGAGTGAGAAATATAGGTGCAATGTCCCAATTATGTTTGGGGTTGCGGGTTTTAAACAAAAAGAAAAAATGTGGGTTTGCACACAAAGGGCCCGATTTTACCAGGCGCGAAATCATGGTAAAGTTGGGCGTCGGGCCTATACCGCGATTTGCACCCGATTCCGAGCAGATCGCAGCTTTACCGACACCCGATTCAGGTGCGGGTCTGGCCCACGCCCGAATCGGGCGGCCCAACGATTTAAATGCATTTGCATGCATTCAAACCGACTTAATGAACCGCGCGCCCAACCCTACCGCCAAACCCCACTTTACCGTTTTCTGGCCCGTTCCGCATCCGTAAGCGACCTGCAAAGTAAAAGCCTGAAGTCGTCGTTGCAGCTTCCGAAGAGCGGGGTCAGAGCCTCCAACGGCTCTCTGACCCAGGTCATCCTCTGGTTGGGCGGGGGTGGGGGGGGCAGGGGGAGGAGGGGGGGGGTGGGTGGGACCCAGATCATCCTCTGGTCGAGGGAGTTCTGCTGCCAGTCTGGGATACACCATCACTGGTACACTACCAGCCACAGATTACTCTTCCCTGCAGGGGCAAGAGAGTGGGAGAGATGGCTGGCCCTTTCCAGGCCCAGCTTGGTCCTTCTCCAGTGTCTCCTCTTGGAACTGTACTGATCTTGTAGCCGGTTTTCATGTGGATCCACTGTGAAATCGGCCGGTTCTGCTTCATCTTCTTATCGAGGAATCGCTTCATCCTGAAGATTTTGTGGGATGGCATGGCCACACGTTCACTCTGGCAGGAGGGATTAGTTCCTCCAGTGGGGAGGTGGGATCGCCCGCAGAGTGGTGGCGGACCCTCCTGCCCCCTCCCTCCCCACCGATCGGCCGCAGACTGGCAGTGGAACCCCCCCCCCCCCCGACCAGAGGATGATTTGGGTCCCGTCCCCCCTCCTCCTCCTTCCCCCACCCCACTCCCCCTACCCCAACTCCCCTGCCCCGACCAGAGGATGATCGTCAGAGAGCTGCTCTCTCCGCTTTCTGCTGTTTTTTTCCTTTCACGCCCAGGCGCACTCTGCCAGATTTTTTTTCGAACTGTGCATGCGCAGTTCAGAGCTCCGATCGGTCCGCCAGCGCTAAGCCCACAGCGCGAATCAGACCGGAGCCGGCAAAACGCGTATGGGCGCGCTGGGAAGAGGATTCCAGGCGCAGATCTATTTGACGCCCAGATTCGGCACTGAGACTCAAAATGGTAAAATCAGGCCCATAGGGTGGAAGTCTCCGGCCACGCTGGTCTAAAAGCCGGAAATTCCCCCCTGACTGTCAATGGGGTTTCACATTGTCCGCAACCCCCCCCTCCCCCTCCCCCTTCCCCTCCCCCTCCCCCCCGCCAAAATTGCAGTGGTGGGCAGGGTGGGAGAATTCCGGCCGTAGATTCAAATTAAAAAGAGCAGATTTATTCTCGGACCTCTTGTCTCTCCAGAGTGAAAACTGAAATAATACAGGAGACCAATCACTATCAAATCATGTGATCAGCTCCGAAGCAATCATGCAACTACTTAAATATTTAACAATCGGAATGGCTAGACCAAGATCCATCAAGTTCCCTTCCTTGTCACCCTGGTAAATGCATAACACAATGATCGTGGAGTTGTTAACTGATTGCTGCAATCAAATCTCTATTAATTAGCCTAAAGCAGATCCAGACATGATGCTCCCTAACTCAGAAGGATGGATAAGAGCAAAGAATGGGTCCTTACTGATCGTACAAACATTAGAGCATTTTATGTCACAGCCACGAAGAAAACCTACATAGTTAGAACTCCATTTATGAGAATGTAACCAAGACTACTATTTACTTAGCCAGTAGCCTGCAGTGTAATTGAGATATGTTTTCTCCCTGTTGGTTAATTAGCCCAGAAAGCATTGTCTTCACTTTGCAATAGACATAAATGTAATGGTTTACGGATTAACGCAGTGGAATCAATCACGCCCTTTACACAACGTGGGGATCATAATTTCAAATATTTCAAAACATAGAAAATGTTTTTATTTTTGCATGCATGTAAAACACTGGATCTTGGCTCAGCCGTTGTATTCCTAAGTTCCAGAGGTATTCCGAGCCTTGAGTAATGACTGCCATGTTCTTATTTAAATACTGAACTGTTTTCAGTATAACATCAGTTACTAGCATTGGACAGATGCCAGTTCAGCAACATGCTGTTTTTATGCCATTGTATTTTAGTTTGGATTGCAAGAGACTGGTGCTCGAGTGTTAAGGTCATGTTGGCCAATCTCCGGGCTCGTGGGCTACTTTTCTACTGCTTCTACGAAACATGTTGTTCCCAAATCTCACTTGTGGAGGAAACCAGAACTCGGGGCCATAATTAGAAGATTATCGCAAATAAATCCAGCAAGTAATTCAGGAGACATTTCTTTAGCCAGAGAATGTTTAGAATGTGGAACTCGCTACCACAGGGAGTAGTTCAGGCGAACAGAAAGGATGCATTTAAGGTAAAACTAGGTACATACATGAGGGAGAGAGGAAGAGAACTCTATTTTGATTGGGTGAGGTGATGGAAGGTGGGAGGAGGCTCATGTGGAACATAAACAATGAAACAGACCAGATGGACTGAATGGCCCGTCTTTGTGCTGTTAGCTTGGTCATGCAATTTAGCTTGGCCATGCTAAATTGACCCTAGTGTCGGGTGGGGTGTTAGCAGAGCAAATATGTGGGGTTACGGGAATAGGGCCTGGGTGGGATTGTGGTCGGTGCAGACTCAATGGGCCGAATGGCCTCCTTCTGCACTATAGGGATTCTATTGATTCGATGACGCAATCACAGATGGAAGTTGAGCAAATTCCAAACTAAAGCTAGACAGTGAGAAAATACTCAGCAGGTCTGACAACATCGGTGGAGAGGGAAGCAGCTGTAACATTTCAGGTGAATGATCTTCTGTCAGAATAGCTCTGGTTAATGGGTATCAAGTTGAAACAATAACTATCCCTTTCTCTCCAGATGCTGCCAGACCCGCTGAGTATTTCAGACATTTTCCAGTTTTATTTCAGATTTCACAGATAGGTTAGTGAGTCGGGCCTGCCGAGGTCAGGAGTGAAAGTGGGCGGGGCCCGAAAGCACCGTCACCAATGAGATTACAGATTTCTCGTACTTGTTCCCGGCGTCAACCATTTTTGGGGAGATGGATAGTCAGTTAGGCTCATTTAGAGCCTTGCTAAGGGTTAAAGGAGGTCAGCTGGAATTTTCCAATCAGGCTTCCATCACCCGATATGACAGCAGTCGGTTTGACTGACTGGAGATATGCACCGAGAGGCAGCCAGAGTGTCAACACTGCAGCCTGGCTTACAGGCCTTTCCTGACTCCCTGGGTGTAGGTGCAGTCAGAAGCTGTCCTCAGAGGGATTCCCCTGCACTGATCCCACTCTAAACCCCACCAGTGGTGGTGGCCTTGCTGCTTTTTCTGTTTTTTAAGAACAAAGAACAGTACAGCACAGGAACAGACCCTTCAGCCCTCCAAACCTGTGCCGATCATGCTGCCTGCCTAAACTAAAACTGTATGTACTTACAGCATCCGTATCCTTCCATTCCCATCCTATCCATGTATTCATCCAGTTGCCCCTTAAATGCCGCTATCGTACCTGCTCCCACCACCTCCCCGGCAATGCGTGCCAGACATTCACCACCCTCTGTGTAAAAAATTTGCCTCGCGCATCTCCTCTAAACTTTTCCCCACACACCTTAAACCCACGTCCCTGAGTATTTGACTTTTCTCCCCGAGGAAAGAGCATCTGACTATCCACTCTGTCCATGTTCCTCATAATCTTGTAAACCTCTATCGGGTAGCCCCTCAACCTCCGTCATTCTAGTGAGAACAAATCGAGTTTATCCAACCTCTCCTCATAGCTTTTTATCTGAGTTTTTAAGAGTTGGTGAGGGGACGTCGCCATGTTGAAGCATCCTCTCAGTTGCATTCACTGCGGCCTTCTGATCCTCTCAAGCTGGAAGGCCTCTGATTGACCCTCCAACCTTGAGAAGCAACCTGTTGCCCTCTCATGGACAGGCAACTTGTCTCCAAGACAATTAAGGGGGCGCCCTGGTCAAAGTCCATGGTCACTGACTTTCTCATGGGGGCAGGTTCAGGTGCTAGAAGCAGAACTGACTCTCGTTCCCCACCTCCAAAGTGAAAGTTCAACCCATAGAGTAATTACTGCGCAGAGCGAGGCCATTTAGCCTGCTGACTTTATATTGGCTCTCTCTGTCGAGCAAGCCATCCAGTCCCATCACTCCCAGTCCTGCAAGTTCATTTCCCCCAAGTACCCATTTAAACAATCTCTGCAAAACATGGCCCGACCCTCACCCCGAAACCTCATCCAGCCTCACACAGCAGCTTTGCACGCTCTGCCCCTCCAGTGTTATTTTATTCAGGATGTGGGCCTCGGTGACAAGGCCGGATCACCTGAGAAAGTTGGGGGGAGACTGCCTCCAGGTTATTGTGGGGCTCGCTGGCCCACTTCAGAGGGCAGTTAGGAGCCAGCCATGTTGGTGTGGGACTGGAGTCACATAGAGGCCGGATTGGGTCAGGAGGGCTGATTTCATCACCTAAAGGACGTGAGCAACCGAATTGGGCTTTTGCTACAATTCACCAGCTTTGTGGTTACTTCTGCTGCAACCAATTTCTTGAAAAACGGAATTGCAATTCTCGATCTGCCACGGTGGGATTTGAACTCAGGTTTGTTCTGGATTATGAGAGCAGGCCTCTGCATTATCCGTGCAATAAAATAGCCACGACACCATTATACCTGATCTTTAGCTCCCAAGTGCTTTTCTTAACAGTGGTAAAATGCTTAAGTACACTGGTGACTCACTGAAACGTTTACAGGGTTGCCTTTAGGCTTTTCTTAAAGTTCATTTATTTGCAATATTATCATCTGTCACCATCCGGCATCATTTTAACTCTGCAGACATTATCGTAAGAATGAGCTTCAGTGTGCTACATGTACTGTACGAACACTGTAGGTCCTTCTGACCTAACTTTAACCTGGTGTTGTTAAAACTCTTACAGTCCTTCTGACCCACAGACATCAGTATCACTGGGGCTAGCTTTGAGGGATGAATCTTGAATGAGTTAATCCTGGAAGGAATGGCACTTGGGGATGCATGCCTATTCCTAGAATCATAGAAACCCTACAGGGCAGAAGGAGGCCATTCAGCCCATCGAGTCTGCACTGACAACAATCCCATCTAGGCCCTATCCCCGTAAACCCACATATTTACCCTACTAATCCCTCTAACCTATGCTTCCCAGGACACTAAGGGGCAATTTAGCATAGCCAATGTTATGGGTAGAAGATCATAAGTCCATTAAAAAAAAGAGTAGGAGTCAGCTATTTACCCTCTCAAGCCCATTCCGCCTTCAGTAAGATGACAGCTAATCTGATTGTGGCATTAACTTCACTTTCGTGCCCACCCCCCGCCCACCCCGTCCTTCCCATCCTCCCCGTCCTCCCCATCCACCATAAAGTTTGACTCCCTTGTCAATCAAACATTGATCAAACTCAACCTTGAATTTATTTAATGACCCAGCCTCCACTGCTTGCTGGGAGAAGAGAATTCCAAGCATTAACAACCCTCGGAGAGAAGAAATTCCTCCTCCACTCCATCTTAAATGGAAATCCTGCTTTGAAATTTTGTATTAGATGAAAGAACTTTTAAAATGTCTGCACGCAGCACAGCGATTCTTCAACACTGACTCATGACAGCAACTGAACAACTTGAACAAGAGGCAAAAAATTGCACTCGTATCGCAATTTTTATGACATTAGAACATCACAATGTGCTTTCCAGCTAATGAAGTATTTGGCTGTGGTCCATGAGAAATCTTTTTTAAATGGTCCATCACACAAACCAGCCTCCCATCCATTGACTCTGTCTACACCTCCCACTGCCTCAGAAAAGCAGCCAGCATAATTAAAGACCCCATGCACCCCAGACATTTTCTCTTCCATCTTCTTCCTTCGGGAAAAAGATACAAAAGTCTGAGGTCACACACCAACCGACTCAAGAACAGCTTTTTCCCTGCTGCCATCAGACTTTTGAATGGACCTATCATGCATTAAGTTGATCTTTCTCTACACCCTAGCTACAACTGTAACACAACATTCCGCACTCTCTCCTTTCCTTTTCTACGAACGGTATGCTTTGTAGAGTGCGCAAGAAACAATACTTTTCACTGTATGTTAATACATGCGACAATAATAAATCAAATCAAATCAAACCAAATCAGTGACCAGGTTTATTGAAAACTTGCCACAGTAGGGTTTGAACTCATGACCACTGAGTTGTTGATTGAACACCAACCAACCAGCAGCGCAGCCGGAGCTTTTGAAACCCAACTCGTCACCTCACATTCAGAGTTGGTGAGGAAATTCTCCAGCCGTTCACGGCCCACCGCCGCTGCTGCAGGCAAGAATGGAGAATCTGGAGCTCAGCCAAATCTTGATTCATTGCAGCGGGACCAGAGGATGCCGAAGATTAGGGGAGGGAGTGACATAGTGGTATTATCACTGGACTAGTAATCCAGAGACCAAGGGTAATGCTCTGTGGACCCGGGTTCAAATCCCACCTCAGCAGATGGTGAAATTTGAATTCAGTAAAATCTGGAGTTGAAAGTCTAATGATGACCATGGAGCCATTGTCAATTGTCATAAAAACCCACTGGCCGAAAATCTACCATTTCCCAGATCCAAAATCTCCGGTGGCCTCGGGCGGGATTTTACGATTTAGCCTGTGTAAGACCCGCAAAATCCTGCCCCTTGGGTTCACTGATGTCCTTTAGGGAAGGAAATCTGCCAACCTTACCTGGTCTGGCCTACATCTGACTCCAGATCCATAGCAATGTGGTTGACTCTCAACTGCCCTCAGAGATGAGCAAGAAATACTGGCCCAGCCAGTGACACCCACATCCCATGAACAAATAATTTTTTAAAAATCGAACCCCCAAACATGATGACGCAAAGCAGCAATTATTTTATCAGACTGGCACCTAGTTCGTCCCTCCTTATCACAACTGCTACAGTTCCTCATCTTTACTTTAATTCATATCTGGCTCTGCTTACATCAGAAGATATTGTAAGGTTTATATAAGGGAAGACTCTCCCAGCCATTAGTGTGAGTCACTAAGTAATTAACTGCAACACTTTCCACTAAACAAATTCTAATTACAGCATCCAGTAAGGCCCATTTAGTAGGCCTTTGTTTGCTGTTGAATGATAAAAGCTCTTAGGATTGTAAAACTTTTACTTTATAGCTGATGGTCAGCTGCTGTGATTGTGCATAAAAATGGATTAACTGAGTGTAGTACATCAACGCTGTTCAAGCACTAAAGTACATTCCCGAGGCTCTCGCCGCTGTCAGGGGTTAACCAGCATTTGCAAACCACTTCTGGTTAAGCAGCAGAAAGAAGAGAAAGACTTGCATTGGTATCACAACTTTCATAACCTCAGCTTGTTGCAATGGCACTTTGCTTCTGAATTGTCATGGCTGTTTCTGTGCAGTAAGCTTGGTCGCCACATGGTAAGGTCCCTCGACAACAATGCGATAACGATCAGAAAGTGACGTTTAGTGACGTTCATTGGGAGAGTAAATATTAGCCCAGGGTAATGACCCCAATCACCTTTGAAATAAGGACCACCAGATTTTTGTATCCACCTGCAAGAACAAGTTCCCTGGGGGGGGTGGGGTTGGGGAGGGGGGGATCAGGATATTGAATTCAATGATCAGCCATGATCATAATGAATGCTGGAGCAGGCTCGAAGGGCCAAATGGCCTACTCCTGCTTCTAGTTTCTATGTTTCTATGCAATAGATGAAACTGCAGTTTAACATAGTGCTTGAAGGGCTACACCTTTGACAGTGCAGAACTTCCTCACTACTGCCTGGGAACACCTACCTAGATGTCATGCTATGTCCCCCGGTGGCACAGTGGCATAGAGGTTAGCACTGCTGCCTCACAACTCCAGGGACCTGGGTTTGATTCCAGGCTTGGGTCACTTATCTGTGTGGAGTTTGCATATTCTCCCCATGTCTGCGTGGGTTTCCTCTGGGTGCTCCGGTTTCCTCCCACAGTTCAAAGATGTGCGGGTTAGGTGGATTGGCCATGCTAAATTGCCCCTTAATGTCCCGGGATGGGTAAATTAGAGGGATTAGCAGGGTAAATATGGGGGTTTAAATATAGGGGCCTGGGTGGGATTGTTGTCGGTGCAGACTCAATGGACCGAATGTCATCCTTCTGCATTGTAGGGATTCTAGAATTCTATGATTCTAAGTTGGCTATTGTATCCTGTTGACTGATGCTACCCATAACTAACCCACAAATGCCAGAATAAGTGCAGATATGTTCCATTTCTGCTCCTCCATTTGCCTACCAGTCTCCGCCACGCAGATAAGCCTCTTACTTGTTGAAGTGCTGATGTGCACATTCAACAGGCATGGATTGTTTCCATTGATGTTTGTCAGCTTTACGGCAGCATTGTCTCATGAAGAGAGGCCTATCTCTAACGGTGTTATCCTAACAGCCTTTTGTCCTTACTGATGGGGTAGGGTCTGTGAGACTAAACCCGTGAACCAGGATCATATCCTTCAAAGCTCTGCATCCGGCGACTTTGTGGAATTCCCCAGCCCATAACTTTGGCCTCACCTGGCATCCGAAGAGTTCTTTCTGAATAATGCTATTGCCTCTCTCTCTCTCTCTCTCTCGCACCACTTGCTTTGTTTTTACAGGATCAGTCGGACAAATAAACATCTGCCATCAATTTCATCTCAGTGGGATAATGTTCAACTTTTCATAATCCCCATCAGCCCCTTCATTACAACGCCGGTAATTGAAAGAGTCTATTAAGACAGGTGCTGATAGTGGTTCCACCAGGGGGTTCAGGTGGTGCATCGGAGATGAGTAACTGCACAATGACAGCTGAGTGACAGATCGTTCACAGTCTAAAGACAGCAATGATAAATCTGATTATTTGTGCAGTTATTTACCTGGAACTGCATAGAATTACATTGGGTTTACAGCACAGAGACAGACCATTCTGCTCGGTTGGTTTGTACTCTTTCTCTCACCCTCTTTTCATCTAACCCCATCAGGAATCCCTTCAATTCCTTTTTCATGCACTCACCAGCTTCCCCTTAAATGTATCGGTGTTATCCGCTTCAACTGCCCCTATGCCGTGAGTCCTATATGCTAACATCACAGATAACAGGTAAAGACGTTCCTACTGAACGCCATGCTAATTCATTAGTGACTATCTAATATCGATGATCCCTAGTTTAGGACTTGCCCACGGTGGGCAAAATGTCTGCAATGCTTAGGAGGCGAGACAGGAGGTGGGGGGAGTGCAGAAAGTTGGCATCGGAGAGCTGAGTGCTGCTTTGCAAGCTTGTTTCTGCTTCCGGCCTCTAGCCTGCTACTGCCCACAAGCAGCGGGGTGCCCATTTAGAAGAGTACAAGATGGACTAAGGCCACCTTTCAGAGGCTGATGGACTTTTGCTGTCAGCTGGTGGACCCCCTTGCAATGGCTGACATCTGGCTGATACATGGACACAGACTCCAGGCAGCAGACTGGGCTGCGGGGCACTAATATTGTTTGAACCTCTCCCCCCTCGCCCCCTGCAGACAGCATGACAGCATACCAAGATGACCGCTGCTCCAGACTGTGGTGGACCTCAGTTGTGCCTTTGTCCTATATGGACCACCGTTGTGTGTGTTTGTCATACCTGGACACATCCCCTTCCAGTTTGGTTCCTCCCCTCAGCACCTAGTATAAAGGTGGCTGTCTCCTCCCCCTTGTTCAGTCCAGGTCTGTTAATTGTTGGGATCTGCTCCTGATTCTGTTGTGAATAAAAGCCTACACTTATATTGGCATATCGGTAGTCTTTCGCCTTATTGATAGCGCATCAATTTTATTCACAACAGTTACTAGTATGGAGCAGTTTCTAAAACCCGACAAGTTAGCATTAGACCCTCAAGAGGTTGGAGCCTCTGATAAATTTGATCATTGGTTGGACTGCTTCGAAGCATTCGTCGACACCGCTACGGCCATCGACACCGACGCTGCTAAACTCCACGTGCTCCGCGCCCGGGTAAGCGAAACTGTCTATGGAATCTTCCGGGACGCTGCTACTTACGCGGACGCTATCGAACTCCTAAAAGGGCAGTTCCGAAAGAGCCCTAACGTGGTTTACGCCAGACACCTCCTAACTACCCGCAAACAGCAGCCAGGAGAATCGTGCGCCCAATTTCTGCGTGCCCTGCGAGTCCTCGCCCGAGCATGCGACTGTAAGGCTGTTTCAGCAGCTCAGAACACGGAGGATCTGATCCGCGACGCCTACGTTGCGGGCATTGAGTCTACATACATCCAGCAGCGTCTGCTGGAACAAGATGACCTAGACCTCCGGAAAACGGCCACGATGGCTGAAACGTTAGAAGCAGCCTCCCATAATCTCGGGTCTTACCTTGGATCCCGTTCCACCGACGGCTCCACTGCGACGGCTGCTCCAGCAGGGCCCAAATGTTACTTTTGTGGCCTCCCTAAGCACCCTCGGCGTCACTGCCCGGCAAAGGACGCGATTTGCTCCGGATGCGGTAAGCTAGGCCACTTTGTTAAAGTCTGCAGAGCAAAGCCGCTTCTGAAGACTCGTGGAGCCATGTGTGCTCCGAGGGCGCGGCCATCTTTGATGCAGGCGGCGGCTGCGCGCGAATCGCCATCTTGGATGCGGTCACCGGAAGTGCGGGAATCGCCATCTTTGATGCGGTCACCGGAAGTGCGGGAGTCGCCATCTTTGGAACTGGCATCAAGGCAAGCTGAGCAGGAAGCTTCAACCGTGACGTCATCAGACGGCGACGAAGATGGATTCTTCTTTAATTCAACAGTGGCATCGATTTGCCTGGACCAGTCGCAGCCACATCAACTCTCCAAGTCCATAATGGAGATCAAGGTAAATGGTTATGCAGAAAACTGCCTGTTTGACTGTGGGAGCACGGAAAGTTTTATACACCCTCGCACAGTGCGTCAATATGCCCTTCCCGTGCGACCCTGGAGCCAGACCATCTCCATGGCCTCGAATTCTCACTCAGTGGAGGTCCTCGGGTGCTGTTTGGTGACGCTGACGGTACAGGGCACAGTCTACGAGCGTTTTCGGCTCCTCGTGCTGCCGCGACTCTGCGCAGCTGTACTGCTGGGGTTAGATTTCCTCAGCCATCATAGAAGCGTCATCCTGCAGTACGATGGCCCTTATCCCCCGCTCTCCGTCTGCAAGGCGCCGTCACGGCAGCGCCCCTCGCGCACCACCTGCAGTCTCTCGACCCTCAAGATCACCCCCCCCCCGTTATTTGATAACCTCACCCCGGATTGTAGGCCTATAGCCACCAAGAGTAGGCGCTATAGTGCGGATGACCGGGCCTTCATTCGGTCCGAGGTACAACGTTTGCTCCAGGAAGGGATTATCCAGGCCAGCACCAGCCCCTGGAGGGCGCAAGTGGTCGTAGTTAAATCGGGGGAGAAACACCGCATGGTGATTGACTACAGCCAGACTATAAACAGGTATACCCAACTAGATGCATATCCTCTTCCCCGTATCGCGGACATAGTCAACCACATCGCGCACTATAGGGTTTTCTCAACGATCGATTTGAAATCGGCTTACCACCAGCTCCCTATCCGCTCGGAGGATCGCCCATACACTGCCTTTGAGGCGGATGGCCGCCTCTACCAGTTCCTCCGAGTCCCCTTTGGTGTCACCAATGGGGTCTCAGTCTTCCAACGGGCCATGGATCAAATGGTGGACCAGCACGGACTACGGGCCACTTTCCCGTATCTGGATAACGTCACCATCTGCGGCCATGACCTGCAGGACCATGATGCCAACCTACAAAAATTCCTTCGTACGGCCACTCTCCTGAACCTCACATACAATGAGGCGAAGTGTGTTTTCCGGACACGCCGCCTCGCCATCCTTGGGTACGTGATAGAAAATGGTGTCCTTGGCCCCGACCCAGCCCGTATGCGTCCCCTTATGCAGCTTCCCCTCCCTACTACCCTCAAAGCACTGAGGAGATGCCTGGGCTTCTTCTCCTATTATGCCCAGTGGGTTCCCCGTTACGCAGATAAAGCCCGTCCGCTCCTAAAATCGACCTCTTTTCCCCTGGCGGAGGAGGCCTGTCGGGCCTTCGATGACATCAAAGCGGACATCGCGAAGGCCGCGATGCACGCTGTGGACGAATCCATCCCATTCCAAGTGGAAAGTGATGCGTCTGACTTTGCCCTCGCTGCCACCCTTAACCAGAGGGGCCGTCCGGTGGCCTTCTTTTCCCGGACCTTACAAGGCCCTGAGATTCGACACTCCTCGGTCGAGAAGGAGGCCCAGGCCATCGTGGAAGCCGTCCGGCACTGGCGCCATTATCTTGCGGGCCAACGATTCACCTTAATTACGGACCAGCGGTCAGTTGCCTTCCTGTTTAACACCAGGCAAAAGGGCAAGATTAAGAATGACAAGATCTTGCGGTGGAGGATTGAGCTCTCCACCTACAGATATGACATCATGTACCGGCCTGGGAAGCTCAATGAGCCCCCAGACGCCCTGTCCCGTGGATCATGTGCCAGTGCCCAACTAGACCAGCTACAGTCCCTCCATAAGGACCTCTGTCACCCGGGTGTCACCAGATTTTTCCATTTTGTCAAGTCCCGTAACCTGCCCTTCTCCCTTGAGGAAGTCCGGACGATTACCAGGCAATGCAGGGTCTGCGCTGAGTGCAAACCGCAGTTCTACCGGCCAGGTAGGGCGCACCTTGTAAAGGCCACTCGCGCGTTCGAGCGCCTTAGCGTAGATTTTAAAGGCCCCCTCCCCTCCTCTAACCGCAATGTTTATTTCCTGAATATCATTGACGAATACTCACGTTTCCCTTTTGCCTTCCCCTGCTCGGACATGACCACGGCTACAGTGATTCGGACCCTGAACAAGCTCTTCACCCTGTTCGGCTTCCCAGCCTATATTCATAGCGACCGTGGGTCCTCTTTCATGAGTGACGAGCTGAGGCAGTACCTGCTCGCCAAAGGCGTTGCCTCCAGCCGCACCACTAGCTATAACCCCAGGGGCAATGGTCAAGTAGAGCGGGAGAACGCAACCGTCTGGAAGGCCGTTCTATTAGCGTTACGGTCTAGGGGCCTTCCAGTCAGCCGTTGGCAAGACGTCCTTCCGGACGCATTACATTCCATTAGGTCACTCTTGTGCACAGCGACCAATACGACCCCTCACGAGCGGATGTTTTCATTTCCCAGGAAGTCCTCCTCGGGTACTTCGCTCCCGGATTGGCTGATGTCCCCGGGACCCGTCCTGCTTCGGAAGCATGTCCGGACCCATAAGGCAGATCCCTTGGTCGAGGAGGTCCAATTGCTCCATGCTAATCCCCAATATGCTTATGTAGCGTACCCTGATGGGCGGGAGGACACGGTTTCTGTCCGTGACTTGGCACCCGCGGGTGCCCCGGAGGTCACCACGTCCTTCCGCCCCACGGTCCCTGGTGTCGTCCATTCGGAGACTGCTGCGCCTCTTCCTCCCTCAGTCCTTGTCCCCAATGTACTGCGCCCAGAGCCTGTTGCAGCCCCCCACCCCCCAGCTCCAGTTCCCACTGTTCCCCATACGCCACCAGGGCCACTGCTCATTCCTCTCGCCCCTGTGTACAGCTCGCTTGAGTCGCCGGAGCCGTCGCCACGCAGTACCCGACGACTGGACGGGACGACGGATCGGTCCGCTTCACACCACCCAGCGCCTTCTCTCGACGCTCACTGTACGGAGCCTGGGCCGACATCGCTCCCGGCTCGGTCGACTCTGCGACCTGCACTACGACGATCGCGACGACGGATCAAGCCACCGGTTCGTCTGGACTTGTGATATTGTTTCCGCTTCACCCCCGTGTTGTTTTTTAAAAGGAAGGGGTGAATGTGGTGGACCTCAGTTGTGCCTTTGTCCTATATGGACCACCGTTGTGTGTGTTTGTCATACCTGGACACATCCCCTTCCAGTTTGGTTCCTCCCCTCAGCACCTAGTATAAAGGTGGCTGTCTCCTCCCCCTTGTTCAGTCCAGGTCTGTTAATTGTTGGGATCTGCTCCTGATTCTGTTGTGAATAAAAGCCTACACTTATATTGGCATATCGGTAGTCTTTCGCCTTATTGATAGCGCATCACAGACACAGCCACCATGTGGTGACATTCCCCCATACAGGCAGTCACACATCGTGATTAATTGTTGTTTTTAAAGTTTTTCCAAAGACTTCACTGGCACCTCCATCTTGAGGAAACATTACTCTTTCTCCTGTCAACATTGTTAGCCCCCACCTCTGACAAGTGAGGCTGCCAACCTGTTAGTGCTGGATGGCCTCTTATTGGCCACGCAGCCTCAGGAGCTAACCCGCCATTTTTATTTGGACAGGGCTCCCATAGGCGATGGTCTAGTGGTATTATCGTTAGACCATTAATCCAGAAACTCAGCTAATGTTCTGCGAACCTGGGTTCGAATCCCGCCATGGCAGATGGTGGAATTTGAATTCAATAAAAGATATCTGGAATAAAGAATCTACCGATGACCATGAAAAAATATTGTTGGAAAAACCCACCTGGTTCACTAATGTCCCTTAGGGAAGGAAATCTGCCATCCTTACCTGGTCTGACCTACATCTGACTTCAGAGCCACAGCAATGTGGTTGACTCTCAACTGCCCTCAGGCAACTGGAGATGAGCAATAAATGCTGGCCAGCCAGCGACGCCCATATCCCACAAATGAATTTTTAAAAATGGCGACTTAATGACCCAACTCATCAACAGTCATCCTCTGAGTCCAAATGCCAGCATTAATTGCCTCATCCCTAGTTCCTTTCAAAAGGTAGAGGGGAGCCACCTTCCTGAATCGTGAGTTCCTGCCTCATATTCCCCCCTGAATGAAAATTCAGCCCATCTTCTCTCTGTCTAATTGTAAGACCATAATACCATAAGACATAGGAACAGAATTAGGCCACTCGGTCCATCGAGTCTGCTCCGCCATTCAATCATGGCTGATTTTTTTCTCATGCCCATTCTCCTGCCTTTTCCCCATAATCCCTGATCCCCTTATTAATCAAGATGGTGGAATTTAAATTCAATAAAAAATATCTGGAATTAAGAATCTACTGATGACCATGGAAACATTGTCGATTGTTGGAAAAACCCATTTGGTTCACTTGTAAATATTATTTTAAAAATGCACAACAATTTAAAAAAAAACCTGATGATACTTAATGGGGCAGTTACAGAACTGAAGGAGTGTTGGTGCAGAGAATGTCTGTGGTGCAAATCTGGAGTGGGGCCTGGACCTAATGAAGCAGAATGTGGATATCTCCTGCAAGCTACAGCTTGCTCAACGGCAGAGCAGGCTTGTAGGGCTGAATGGCCTGTCCATGTTGCTATCTATTATTATCGCATAATAATATGAATAATAATGTTGACATTACTATGTCTCAATGTAAAATTGAGGTGTCTGTTCTGCTGATTGCAAAATTATTACCAGAAGAATTTGGACAAATTTGGAAAAGATAATTAAATTTACCATGTGCTCACAGCTTACATTTTCTAATTAGTGAGTTAATGCCATGTAGCTGTAAAAAAAAACTGACCTTTTATTTAGCTGAACTAATGAACAATGATGTGGAGTATTTGTAAGAACACAGATAAGCTTTATGGATTGTAAATGACCCATTTTATCTCTTATACAATAACTACCATTTTGAGCATGATTACAATGTTCAAAAAAAAAAGAGATGATGTTTTGGCAGATTCTCCACTCAGTCTCGTTCAACCACAGAAAAAAGACAATATTTGCATTTGGTATTCCCAGCAATACTCCCACTAGAAAAAGCTAATTGGATTGAATCCCTTTAAAACGGTTCTTTACAAGTCACTTGATGCTTCCTGTTGAAGCTGCGACAGTTTGTCTTGTGCTGTGGATTGAACATTCTGATATTGTGTGGTTTATTGGTGGGTGCATTTTTTTCAGTTCTGCTCTGCCTGACTGTTCTTTGGTTTGTGTTCTCAATATGTGGATAGGAAGCAAGACTTCCCGCAACCTTCCCAGATCTTTGCTCCAATTCTGGTCATTTCTTTCCTCATAGAGTCATAGAGGTTTGCAACATGGAAACAGGCCATTTGGCCCAACTTGTCCATGCCGCCCTTTTTTTTTAAACCCCTAAGCTAATCCCAATTGCCAGCATTTGGCCCATATTCCTCTATACCCATCTTACCCATGTAACTGTCTCAATGCTTTTTAAAAGACAACATTGTATCCGCCTTTACTACTACCTTTGGCAGCTTGTTCCAGACACTCACCACCCTCTGTGTGAAAGAATTGCTCCTCTGGACACTTGGTATCTCTCCTCTCTCACCTTAAACCTATGCCCTCTAGTTTTTGACTCCCCTACCTTTTGGGAAAAGAAATTGACTATCGAGCTGATCTGTGCCCCTCATTATTTTATAGACCTCTACAAGATCATCCCTCAGCCTCCTACGCTCCAGAGAAAAAAGTCCCTGTCTCTCCTTATAACCCAAACCATCAAGTCCCAGTAGCATCCTAGTAAATCTTTTCTGCACTTTTTCTAGTTTAATAATATCCTTTCTATAATAGGGTGATCAGAACGGCACACAGTATTCCAAGTGTGGCCTTACCAATGTCTTGTACAACTTCAACGAGACATCCCAACTCCTGTATTCAATGTTCTGACCGATGAAACCAAGCATCCGAATGCCTTCTTCACCACTCTGTCCATCTGTAACATCGCTTTCAAGGAGCTATGAACATGTAACCCTAGAACTCTTTGTTCTGTAACTCTCCCTAATGCCCTACCATTAACTGCCCTGGTTCAATCTACCAAAATGCATCACCTCGCATTTGTCTAAATTAAACTACATCTGCTATTCGTCAGCCCAGTGGCCCAATCGATCAAAATCCCTTTGAAATCCGAGATAACCTTCTTCACTGTCCACCATACCACCAATCTTAGTGTCATCTGCAAACTTACGAACCATGCCTCCTATATTCTCATCCAAATCATTAATATAAATGACAAATAACAGTGGACCCAGCACTGATCCCTGAGGCACACTGCTGGTCACAGGCCTCCAGTTTGAAAAACAACCCTCTACAACCAAGAAGCCAATTTTGTATCCATTTAGATACCTCACCCTGGATCACGTGTCTTTACTTGTTGAGGTCCCAAGACCTTAAATTCCCTCACTGAACCCTGCTCTTTTTCAAATTTAGTCTTGGGATTAGAGTATTGTCGGCAAAGTCAGCTTTTATTGCCATCCCTAATTTCCTCTCAACAGGTGGAGGTGAGTTGCCTTCCTGAATAGTTTAGCTACACCCGCTGTGCTGTTAGGGAGTTCCAGGATTTTGACCCAGCAACAATGCAGGGATGATGATATGGTTCCAAATCAGGATGGGATGTTGCTTGGAGAGGAATTTGAAGGTGGTGATGTTCCCATGTGCCTGCTATCCTTGTTATTCTTGGTGAGTTGCTGCGATGCATCCTGTAGATGGTACACACAGCTGCCACTGAGAGGAAGTGAATGTTTGAGGTGAATAGCCGAGCAAATGGGCTGCTTTATTCTGGATGACGTTGAGCTTCTTGAGTACTGTTGGGGGTGTACTCATCCAGTCAAGTGAAGAGTATTCCATCACACCTGGGTAACATGCACTTTCAGAGAGTCGGAGCAGACTTGACTGGCCTCCTTCTGCACTGTAGGGGTTCTGTGGCTCTGTGGACACCATGATTTGATTTGATTTGATTTCTTATTGTCACATGTATTAGTATACAGTGAAAAGTATTATGTCTTGTGTGCTATACAGACAAAGAATACCGTTCATAGAGAAGGAAACGAGAGAGAGTTGAATGTAGTGCTACAGTCATAGCTAGGGTGTGAAGAAAATGCAAGGTTGGTTGATTCAAAAGTCTGATGGCAGCAGGAAGAAGCTGTTCTTGAGTCAGTTGGTACGTGACCTCAGACACACTGGAACCCAATTACAGAAGTCATAGAATCAAAGAGTCCCTTCAGTGCAGGAGGAGGCCATTCAGCCCACAGAACCTGCACCCACAACAATCCCATCCACACCCTATCCCCTTAGCCCCACATATTTACCCTGCTAACCTCCCTCCCCCAAACCTGGCACCCACCATATTCGTATGTGGGGAGGGTGGGTGGGGGGGTTTACTTTGCACATGTACAGCTTATAGAGGCAGCTACATGTGTAAAAGTGCAACTGCCATCAAACAGAACTAATTTTCTGGGATTTCCAAAAAATAACTTGTGGACTTTAGCCCTCTGAGAAAATGGGTCTAAAGCTGTTGGAATTATTTGGAGAGGTAAGGTACTCTTTTCAAGAGGTAAGCTGCTCTTTTAGAGAGGTCCAGTGTCTGAAGGGAGTGTTCAGTTCCCCTTTGGGAGAGATAAGGTCCTTTGGGATTGTTAAGGGGAGACATGAATATGCATAAAAACTTGATAAGCCTGTGGAACTGTCAAGTCATTTTAAATCCCCAACTCTTTTTAAATTTTGGAGGATAAAAATCCACCTGTAATTTTTAAAAAGTATTTGTTGACCTATGCCTGAGGGTTATCATTATAGGATTAGTGCTGCTTGATTGCTCCCCAAACCTATCATTATCACAGTGAGTTAGTGGAGGTGGGGGTGTGTGGTGGTGGCTGACGAAGCTCAGATGGAGGGTCATCTTGGCTCGAAACATTGACTCTATTCTCCCTCCACAGAGACCGGCTGCGATTTTCCAGCATTTTCTGTTTTTGTTTCAGGTTCCAGCATCCGCAGTATTTTGCTTTTATCACAAATGTCCCCCTTGGAGAAGGAAATCTGCCATTCTTATGGGATCTGGCCTCCATGTGTCTCCAGACCCAATGAGGTTGACTCTTTACTCAAGGGCAATTAGGAAGGGGAACATCTTGCCAACGACACCCACGTCCCACACCCAGATAAACAGATGTAAAGCAATAAGCTGCCAGGGGATAGAAAGAAGAAGGGAATTGTAAGACTTGAAGTGAAGGAGATTGCAAAGTGCAACAAGCACAGAGGGCCTGTATTTGAACAATTCTAGGAACCAATCTTATTTTGATTGCTTTGCACAAATGCAACCTGGGGACAGTGACTGGAGACATCCAAATGTTGATGACTAATGTGTTATTGTAACATCTAAGATTGCAAACTTTTTTTGGCATTCCTAGTGCATGTTTCACAGGAGGTTGCTATCAACTTGAGGGCTGCCTCAAGGTGTTCTGATAACAATCGGGGAACATTAACCAACACAGTTGGATAGGGCTGGAGGGACTGAAGGCCCCATGACAACGAAAGCTACCTCAAAGGATCAATAAAAATTGTTTGATGATGATTATCATCTTTAAAAAAAGTGAGCACTGAAAATCATCCTGTGTATGCCACATGGGCAGAACTTTCCCGTACCGCCAACCATGGGAATTGTAGCACGTGGTACAGGGACCATGCCAAGGTCCGTTAACCTCGGGAGGGATTTTCCGGTCTTGGGGGGCGAGCGCAGCCGGAAAATCCCACCCTTTGGACAGATGGCTTGCTGCTGGTTTATCAAACGTGCTGGACCATTTATTTTCAAAAGCTGCATACCTGTGTTGAGGGAACTGAGTGAGAACTTTCAGAGGAGCATGTGGTCAGCTTTTGATTCTTGGGCACCAGGCTACTTGCAAGGCAGCACTGTTCCAGAGATTTGAGTGTGGCGGTGCTTCCCCTGGATCTGCTGCCCTCTGAGATGGTCGGGGTTGCAGGATTGTTGTGTTGTGGCTGCTGCACAATTCTGGCTCAGATGGAAACTCTCCCACCCTTACTGCCTGCCCTCAAGCTTATTGCAAGGATTGACAGGTTGATAACCAAACCTGTTTGGCCGCATTATGAACACAGTTATGGGGCGGCACGGCGGCGCAGTGGTTAGCACTGCTGCCTCACAACGCCAGAGACTCGGGTTTAATTCCCAGCTTGAGTCACTGTCTGTGCGGAATCTGAACATTCTCCCTGTGTCCGCGTGGGTTTCCTCCAGGTGCTCCGGTTTCCTCCCACAGTCCAAAAGACTTGTTGATTAGATGCATTATCCATGCTAAATTCTCCCTCAGTGTACTCACACAGGTGCCAGAGTGTGGTGACTAGGAGATTTTCACAGTAACTTCATTGCAGTGTTAATATAAGCCTACTTGTGATGCCAATAAATAAACTTTAAAACTTTCTATACCCATCAAATCCGAGGGAGGGACTTGAACCAGGGGCTTCTGGCAGAGAGATAAAGGCATGAACTACAGCACCAGAAGATCTTCATAATACCCTCCCAAAATCTGTTAGTCTCTCTATTTGTTCTTTCCTCCTTTAAGCCACTCCTTTAAAGCCCACCTCGCTGACCCAGCTTTTGGTCATCTAGCCTAATATCTCCTTATTTGTCTCAGTGTCAAGCTTTGTTTGATGTGATGCTAGTCGGGACAGTACATCATGCTGATGATGTCTGATAGATACAAGGCACTGTTGCTATTATTGTAGACAGACAAAGTAGTGAGGTGATGTGAACCCTGTGTTCCAGTAGCTAGCAGTGAGATATGATAAGTGTCTTCACAAATAAGGCTGAGTTGGTAACTCATCAGCAATTAAGTCTCATGTGAGATACGCTGAAATCTCAAGTAGAGTTATTATTCATATCTCACTGCCAGCCATGCCAAGTACCTCACGCTCGCAGCATCTATTTTAAATTGCTGTTTGTGTAGCAGTAGGGATCATTGAGCTTAAAATATAGATTCATCAAGCCTCCTTCGACAGCACCTTCTAATGGACACGGACAGCAGGTGCATGTGGGACACCACTACCTGAAAGTTCTCCCGAGCCACGTGCCATCCCAACTTGGAAATATATCGCCGTTCCTTCACTGTCACTGGATCAAAATCCTGGAACTCCCTCCCTAACAGCACGGTGGGTGGACCGACACCACGTGGACTGCAGCACTTGAAGAAGGTGGCTCACCACCACCTTATCAAAAGCAATTATTGATGGACAATAAATCTGGACTAGACTGTGATGCCTATGTCCTAGGAGTGAATACAAATGTCCCCTTTCTATGGCTACATATGCACACTAATAGAATACAAAAACTGCAGGGGTTGGACATATGTGCCCTAAATAATCATTTTCCCTTTAAATATTATTGGCTGTATTCTCTTGTAGCTGAAAAATATTCTTGTGATGAAAATTCTCCTGAGACTCTCAGAATCCATGGAAGGCAATCACTCTATCGAAATTTGAAACATTTTTCATCCATGTTCAGCTTCTTCTGCAATGAATGATTTAACAGGAGCCGTTTTGATTAACAGTTCTCAGCCACATAGAATATCTGATAGTTTCATCTTATTTCACAATTCCTTATCTTTCCACTGTGGCATGAGTGCATGTGCGTGAGTGCATACGTGTGTGTGTGTGCATGCATGCGTGTGCGCGCATGTGTTTGTGTGTTTGCGTTCGGTTGTGTGTGCGTGTGTGTGTGTGCACATGTGCATGTGCATTCGTGTTTGCATGTGTGTGTGCATGTTTGTGTGTTTGAATGCGCGCGCACATGTTTGTGTCTGTGTGTGTGTGCATGTTTGCGTGTGTGTGTATGTGTGCATGCGCATGTGTGTGCATGTGTGTTCATCCAGTTCTACTAAGGTCCTCTGAAGGAAGAATATAAGAAATAGGAAATGGATTAATTAAGCCATTTGGCCCTTTGAGCTGACTCTACCTCACAAAACGAACATGGTTGATCCTCCAGATTAACTCTATTTGCTGTGCATTCCCCATAATTTCCTTAGTAACCCAGTTCTCTGACTTGAATATAATTGCATTGATGTTTTTGGTAACCACTTATTAAAACAACATTTTATATTTGAAATACCCAAGACCTTTTTTTTAATCCATTCATGGGATGTGGGCATCGCTGGCTGGGCCAGCATTTATTCCCCATCCATGAGGGCATTTAAGAGTCAACCACACTGCTGCGTGCCTGGAGTCACATAGAGGCTCGACGAGGTAAGGATGACAGATTACCATCCCTAAAGGACATTAGTGAGCCAGATGGGTTTTTACGACAATGGTTTCATGGTCATCGTTAGACTTTTAATTCGAGATTTTTATTGAACTCAAATTTCACCATCTGCCATGGTGGGATTCGAATCCAGGTCCTCAGAGCATTACCCTGGGTCTCTGGATTATTAGTCCAGGACAATACCACTGTGCCACTACCTCCCCAGCCTAGTAACCAAAGCAGTGTGGCAGAGGTCCAACTTCTGAGAAAAGACTGGAGAAACGTTTATATTTGAACCTGGAAAGGAAGGTATCTGTGGGGTGATCTGACAGTGGCCTAAAAGATGGTTAAAGAGGATGAAAAAAGTTAACCCAGAATATTGACCTCAATCTTTGCTATCAATGTAGACAGCAAATGTAATGGTGCTCACCATATTTAAGTGCAATCGGTACAGCAATTTCAGGGATCGGGAGGATGCATGCTAATTGCGACTATCACAACTTGATCTTGAGCCATGATCTGATTGAATGGTGGAACAGGCTCGAAGGGCTGAATAGCCTTTGTTCCTGATCACAGCTGGTGGCTTCCCAAAAACAACATTGAACCGTCTGTCTCACCATTGAAATGTTTTGAATGGTGTGGAGTTTCTGATTTGTGCAGCAGTTACAACTAACTCACCGCTGAGAGTTAAGTCTTGCCATTGCCAACATTAATGCCTTTTCCCACAATCTGATAATGATAAATTATTGCTGTAAAAAGACATTTTGCACTCGACAGGGCAGACAAAAGAATGGAAATTTAGCAGCAGTTTATACTGCATAAGAAACTGATTACTTGGTAAGCCAGCCATGCCCCCGACCACCCGGGGGCTTCAATGGCCCCTGATCCACCCCCCCCACCCCCCATCCCCCCCCCCCCCACCTCACGCACCCCCCCCGCCCCCCACCAGTGTGACATAGAATCATAGAGTCACTACAGTGCAGAAGGAGGCCATTTGGCCCATCAAGACTGCACCAACCACAATCTCACCCAGGCCCTATCCCCATAACCCCACATATTTACCCTGCTAATCTCCTTAACACTAAGATCAATTTAGCATGGCCAATCAACCTAACCCGCACATCTTTGGACTGTGGGAGGAAACCCACGTAGACACGGGGAGAATGTGCAAACTCCACACAGACAGTGACCCAAGGCTGGAATTGAACCCAGGGCCCCTGGCGCTGTGAGGTAGCACTGCTAACCACTGTGCCACTGTGCCACCCAGGGACATCTGGTCCCTGCTACTGTAGAGCAGAAGTGATTCTCGCCGACGTGCCTTCCTGGGTGCGAAGCCGTTCTTGTTGGCAAAACAGTGCTGGGAGGATAGCCATTTTTGCCTTTGCACGTTATCTTCCGTGCTCACCATGCTGGCGCGGTGAGCCGGTAAGATTGCACCCATGTTGACTGATGCAATGGGCCTGCAGACCTGGCATCAGACTGGCACTGAAATTCATATACCACGTTAATTATTTGGATGGCAGGAAAAATGAGGCCACTTGGTCCATTGTATTCTTGCTGGCTCCCCAAACAAACATCATGACTTGGTGCTATTTCCTTGTACTCTTGCACATTGTTTCTTCGAATCAAGTAATCATCGAATGTCCTTTCGAATGCCTCAATTGAACCTGCCTCCACCACACTCCTGGGCAGTGCATTCCAAACCTAAGGGAAATGCCCTGTTTGTGAAATAGGTGCAGAATATCGGACAGGGGATATTGCAGGAACATTGCAAAATCACATTATTCTCTGAGTTATTGCACCAGTAACACCCAACCAAGTATGGCATATATTAACCATGCAGCGAGAATGCTGTAGGCTGCTAGTGTGCATGCTTTGAAGTTACAGATCTGAAGTCACTTATATTTACAGAGGAATGTTACGGTGTGAGTATTAGACCGGAAGATATTTATCTCGCCAAAAATATTAAAATGGATAATGACAGTTCTGCATTTGGTCTCTGATCCAGCCTCTCATACACAGTAGCCTGAAGGTTTTCCAATATTAAAAATGTACACTTAGTCATAACCTCTTTATGCAATTTTCAGATGCTTGTTAGCAGGGCCCAGCGTCCATGGGGCAACGTTTTTTTAAAAGTGCAAATAAGTAGCAAGATGAAACAGAATTTTCGCACATACTCTAAACGATTTAGATTCCTGCAATGCTTTCCACTATTCCTTTCCTGGAATGGCTGTGAAAAGAATGGAGGCTTGAGAAATAGTTTCCAGTGTGCACCAGTCAAATCCCATTAACGCATGTCAAGCAATGATTCATGTAAGCCCTGTTCCTGGCTTCGGCTTGGAAGCAGTTCTAAAATATATAAATTACAATTGCATTTCACAGCTTTGGTGGAGGGAGTGAGCATTGGCAGGCATGTGTGTGTGTGTGAGTGTGTCTGACCTGCACTGTAGTCAGTGTAAAGGATAAACCCACCTTTTGTTCCTGTGCATCAGTGCCATATGCTTGTAAAGGGAGCAGGAAATTTGCTGAGAGCTTTTGCCCCCCTCACCTTGCTCGCTCCCATTGTTGCCTCTCTGTCACTAATTAATTCCGCGCAGTTTGATATTGTTTTCCCACTGATTTACGCAGACTGTGCAGAATTACCAGATCCGCTCATATTCGGGCAGGTCACAGCTCATTCCCTGGGAATTACATGTGGGCATTAGGAACAGGAGCAGTGCAGTCACCCCGTTGAGCCTGCTCTGCCAGTCAATAAGACCGTTGCCAGAATTTTACCGCCTCGCCCGCCCGAGGCTCGTAAGATCCCGCCCAAGGTCAATGGAGAATGCCGTTCTGTGAGACGTGGGGTGGACATGCTGGTAAAATTCTGTCCCATGTCTGATCTGCTGTGGTCGCGACTTCACACTCTGCCTACCCCACCAATAACCTTTGACTGCCTTGTTAGTCAAGAACCTCTCGACCGCTGCCTTAAATATATTCAATGACTGCGTTGTCCGATGTCATAGAGAATTGCGTTCTTTAAACTGGTGATTTTATTTAAGACTAAATGGGTTTCTGCCTCTCCCCTCGAAGTGTTTTTGCATTGTTCCATGATCTTATATTTTTGGACTCTCAGGAGCCGTAAAGTGAAAACAACCCATTTGTCAGAATCTGATTTCTCTCCCACAATCTGCATTGACATGGCTGTCAGACTACGCAGCCACACTGAACCAGCAGGGCAGACAATGCTGACCATTGTTTTTGTGGAGCTAACGCAGTCTCTGCAGCAAATCTCCTCGGAACTGATGGAAGGCGCGCTGTCGTTGGCTGGGTTGCAAAGTCGTATGTTACGCTGCGGCTCCAGTAAGCGCTTGAACAAAAGGAAAAAAAAAAACCCCTGCCACTTTCAGAGCCGGTGTTGACATTGGTGGATAAAAGCGAATTTATTGCATGGCAGTGGGAATACAGAATTTTATCAGAAATTGCGATTCCAAACAGATCTACCTCTCCCGAGACAGCTGACATGAATCCAGATGTTCGACCAGATGTGTGGCCTGTTGCAGTAAAACCAAAGTGGCAAATAGCAGCAGCCAATGGTAAAATATTCACCAGATGTATAAATGCTTTTTAAGATCAATTTTAGTGAAATCCTGAGGACTAAGTTCATTGAATCTCACAGCACAGATGGAGGATGTTTGGCCCATCATGCCTGTGCTTGCTCTTTGAAGGAGTTATTCAATTAGTCCGGTATACCCCTGCCTTTTCCCCACACAGTAAGAGGTTTAACAACACCAGGTTAAAGTCCAACAGGTTTATTTGGTAGCAAAAGCCACACAAGCTTTCGAGGCTCTGAGCCCCTTCCCCACACACCAGCATTTCTTTCTCCATTTTGAAGGCTTCTCTACTTCTCTTTTGAAAGTTACTATTGAATGTGCTTTCCTCCTCCTTGACGGTAACGTATTCCAGTTCACAAAAGCAATAAATATCGGGATGTTTTTATTTCTAGTAGTAGCCATGAGGTGGAGTTGCCGGCATTGGACTGGGGTGGACACAATAAGAAGTCTCACAACACCAGGTTAAAGCCGAACAGGTTTATTTGGAATCACAAGCTTTCGGAGCGCTATCCCTTCATCACCTAATGAAGGGGCAGCGCTCCGAAAACTTGCGATTCCAAATAAACCTGTTGGACTTTAACCTGAGGCTGTGAGACTTCTTACTTTATTTCTAATTGTGAGATTATCAAGGTAAGAACATGAAAAGTCCCTACAGAATTTCTGATACCAATGAATCATTCCATTCATCACTTCCTCATGTAGATGATACATTTTCAGTATTCCATTTGAGTGGAAATTCATTCTCTCTTTTTCTTCTCTCTCTGACCTGGGGACTCGAGTTCAAATCCTGCCAGGACAGATGGTGAAATTTGAATTCAATAAAAATTTGAAATTAAAAGTCTACTGATGACCATAGCTGATTTTCAGAAAAAAACATCTGATTCACTAATGCCCTTCAGGGAAGGAAATCTGCCGTCCTTACCTGGTCTGGCCTACATGTGACTCCAGAGCAATGTGGTTGACTCTCAACTGCCCTCTGAAATGGAGGCCATTTCAGCAATAAAGGCCAGCCAGCCCATAAAAGGAATTTTTTTTAAAGTTGCTGAAATTAAGCACACGCTTAAGAACAAATGCATTTAGTTGACACAAAGTTTGTCTTAAATTTTAGCAGAGGCTGTAATTTATTGGATACGCTGGGGTTAAACGCTTTGCTAATGATGTGGGGAGAGGGATTTCTGATGAATGGGTTAAGCTCTTTCATGCTAGTGCTTTCAGGCCTTGTGTAAGTGGAACAAGGAAGCATTGTGTGGTGAGAACCATCTGAATGAAAGGCTTCCTACTCCACTCATTCTTACAAAGCCTGTGTCACAAATGGAATGGTGTTCAATAAGTCTGCCCTCATTGTCCTTTGCTCAAGTTCTTGCAGTGGTTGTTTAAATCATGTATCATGTGAAGTAGGCTTCATGGAGTCATTGCAATTATATCGGGAATCATATCAAAGTCATAAAGCTAAAGCATCCTTGCAGGGGTCACGCCATGTATAAAGAGGAAGTGCACAGAAAGATTCTACATTCCAGTTACATAATGACTAGACAATCCCAATGCCTGGTCTTCGGGGACATGTTGAACAGTTCAAAATGCCGTCCTCCCATCATTGCAAGCTTAGTTGTTACTTCACATGCAGTTAGAATGAAAGAACTTCTAGCTTTTGTACTGTTTGATTTGATTTGATTTATTATTGTCACGTGTATTGGGGTACAGTGAAAAGTATTTTTTCTTGTGAGCTATACAGACAAAGCACACGTTCATAGAGTACATTGAGCAGAAGGAAAGGAGAGGATGCAGAATGTAGTGTTGCAGTCATAGCCAGGGTGTAGAGGAAGATCAACTTAATATAAGATAGGTCCATCCAAAAGTCTCCAGGCAGCAGGGAAGAGCTGCTTGAGTCTGTTGGTACGCTTCTCACATCAGTGAGTGCCTCAACCAATTAAATATTTACAGTCGCTATGTTGTACAGAACTTGAATCTTGTTAAAAAGACATGTTGCTGAAGCTTTTCATCTTGCATTTATCATGACAAACACAAGAATGTTCAATTTCAAACAATCATGGCAATTTATACAACAGGAGAAAAGGATCGATTAGCAAGTCGATTGGTCAAGGCATTGCCTTGGAGAAAATGATGGGGAATGATCGGCTTCAATCATGTGATTCTGTGATTGGGCAGCACTCGCTGAACAACCATGGGTGCGTTAATAGGTACACTAACAACCAATTTAAAATAATCAGCTGAGCTCATAATGTTGCTCATTTACATTTGCGAAACCGATGTACATTCATGGACAGGGATTCATTCTCTGCAAACAAAGGAACGTATGCAAGCCTTGTGTCATTTCTAAATTGCCCTTGTGCTTGGGCCTGAATTTCTGTCTGTCGGGCACGTGCACTTGGCAGATCTGGCAGGTGCGAAATGGGCTTGCGGCCACGGTCAGCTCTGGAAAGTGATTTTAAGTTGGCTGGCCAATTAGCGGGCAACCAGTATGTAAAATGCACTGTGAAAGGCACAGTGGTACTGGGGAGGGTGGGAAGACACGGTGGCACAGTGGTTAGCACCACTGCCTCACAGTGCCAGGAACCCAGGTTTGATTTCTGGCTTGGGTCACTGTCTGTGTGGAGTTTGCACATTCTTCCCGTGTCTACATGGGTTTCCTTTGGGTGCTCCAGTTTCCTCCAAAGACGTACGGGGTTAGGGGCATTGGCCACGCTAAATTCTCACTCAGTGTACTCGAACAGACACCGGAGTGTAGTGACTAGGGGATTTTCACAGTAACTTCATTGCAGTGTTAATGTAAGCCTACTTGTGATACTAATAAATAAGCTTTAAGCTAGGCTTGTTCTGTTAAAAAAACATAACAAAGAAGCAGGTTAAGGAAACAATCTGTCAAGCATTGAACTTTCATTCGCAAGCTCTTTTGCTAGGTTCGGTGTGTTGCAGTGAGGAGAGAGAGAGATCGAGAGGGTTAATCAAGATGTAAGTACAGACTGGGAAATTTTCACACTTTTGTTTTGCACCATAACATTCAGTGTCAAGGGTTCCCAAGTCTGGAATACAATAGAGGTTGTTTTTAATGTGGTCCATAATGTAAAGCGGGTAATAATGGATCATCCGATTCTTGTCCAGCTGTAATGACAATTGTGTGCAATGGACTGGAACCATTTTCCACAGTTTTATAAACTTGGGGGGAATCGTTTATGAAGGGTGATTTAGTGATCAGACACTTGCAGCATCTTAAGAAATAGCTTGTGATTTTCCATCCATTACAAAAATGAGTGGAAATTTATGGGTTGCATTCATGCTTGCAATTTCTTAAAATATGTTCCCAGCAAGTGTTGGTCCCTACTGGGAGCAATTGGCTCTTGGAACCCACCCCGATAATACATTGATGTGTACATCAAAACCTATGCTTATTAGGAAAATGTAGTAATGGATACATACAACATAAAGTTGCAAGGGAATTATAGATTACATCATCTTTAATGTAATTTTCAATTTCCACTTCCACTGCTGAAAGGAGATGGATTTATGTTCTGGCTTTGCAAATTTGTTCAGTCCCTTCAACAGGAACTCGTTCACTCAGCAACTTAAAAAAATGCTTCGTTAAATTTTCAGAATATTCTTTTCCCTCTGGGCGGCCACCAGATTCCTTCAGAAAACAAATATGCTGAAAATCAGACGCGTATGTGTGAATCATCGAATTAATGATATTCAGCTATTGCTGAGGGTGGTGAACGAAACCCAGTCCATCACTCAAACCAGTCTCCCACCCATTGACTCTCTACACTTCCCGCTGCCTCGAAAAGCAGCCAGCATAATTAAGGACCCCACGCACCCCGGACACTCTCTCTTCCACCTTCTTCCATCGGGAAAAAGATACAAAAGTCTGAGGTCACGTACCAACCAACTCAAGAACAACTTCTTCCCTGCTGCCATCAGACTTTTGAATGGACCTAATAAAAGCAAAATACTGCGGATGCTGGAATCTGAAACCAAAGCTTTGACAAAGGGTCATCTGGACTCGAAACATCAGCTCTTTTCTCTCCTTACAGGTGCTGCCAGACCTGTTGAGATTTTCCAGCATTTTCTCTTTTGGTTTTTAATGGACCAACCTTGCATTAAGTTGATCTTTCTCTCCACCCTAGCTATAACTGTAACACTACATTCTGCACTCTCTCATTTCCTTCTCTATGAATGGTATGCTTTGTCTCTATAGCACGGGTGGGAGGAGGGGGCAGAGTACCAAATTTTGACTCAGCGGCGAGACTGCTATCCACAGAACAACCGACACTTGACAAACAAAAACATTGCTCCCTCTGTACCCAGATAACTTTGAAATCTGATGAACACTGTCCAGATCGTCTGCAGAATGGCATTGAGGGGTGAAATATGGATGAAAAAAGTGATGATGTGGAGATGCCGGCGTTGGACTGGGGTGAACACAGTAAGAAGTCTCACAACACCAGGTTAAAGTCCACAGGAATTGGGCAAATTGTGAGGGATTGGAAAGAACGTAATAGAATCATGGAATCCCTACTGTGCAGAGAGAGGCCACCCGAGCCTGCACTGGCACTCCAAAAGAACATCCCACCCAAACCCGCCCCCCCCACCAGCCCCCCCCCCACACCCCGCAACCTCCCCACCCCCCACCCCGCCACCACCCCCCCCCCCCCCCCCCCCCCCCCCGACCTCCGCAGTAGCCTGGTGCATTTTACCAAGGCTAATCTACCTAACTTACAGATCTTTGGACACTAAGGACAACTTAGCATGGCCAATCCACCAAACCTATAGATCATTGGAAACTGAGGGGCAATTTAGCATGGTTAATCCACCAAACCTATACACCTTTGGATGCTAAGGGGCAACGTAGCATGACAAATCCATCAAACCTATACACCTTTGGACACTAAAGGCCATATTTTACCGTTTTAATTCTAAGTGCTGGGCGGACTTGAAATTGGGAGTGTTTCAGATCCGACCTTTAGACCCCCTTCTCAGGCGCCTCCATAAGCACTCTGTCTGAACAAATATCACCAATTCTGAATTGCGCTGCAGAAGCCTGTGGGCGGGGCTAAACGGGCCCAAAACCCTGCAGCTCTGATCGGCATCACCAACTGCGCATGCTCAGTAAAACAAGATAGAAAAATGCTCCCCTACCACATCGCTTCCGGGCCGGATAATGCCTTCCCTCAGCCCCCATAGACATTTCCCCACCCGCACAACATTACTGACCCCCTTATCTCTCCACCCCCCCCCCCCCAATACCCAGACCAATCGCAACCCCCTGCCCCCTCTTCCCCCTCATCAATCACATGCAGAGCGGCAGTGGCCCCCCCTTCTCCCTCACTGAGCAGAGGCAGAGTGGCAGCGAACCTCCACTGCCCCCCTGCACCCCCGCCCACCTCCCTCCTATCCCCCGGCCCCCCCATCGATCTGAGTGGAGCCATTGACCCACCTCCCCCCCCCCCCCCCCCCCCCCACCACCACCGACCTGACACACAGATCCACCTGACCCATCTCCTTTCCACTCCCCCTCCCTGCCACTGATCAATTGGGCCAGCAGGCTGACGAATGGCAGATGGAGTTCAATTTAGACAAATGCGAGGTGATGCATTTTGGTAGATTGAACTAGGGCAGGACTTACTCAGTTAATGGGAGGGCATTGGGGAGAGTTACAGAACAAAGAGATCTAGGGGTACATGTTCATAGCTCCTTGAAAGTGGGGTCACAGGTGGACAGAGTGGTGAAGAAGGCATTCGGCATGCTTGGTTTCATCGGTCAGAACATTAAATACAGGAGTTGGGATGTCTTGTTGAAGTTGTGCAATTCTGGTCACCCTATTATAGAAAGGATATTATTAAACTAGAGAGAGTGCAGAAAAGATTTACTAGAATGCTACCGGGACTTGATGGATTTAGTTATAAGGAGAGGCTGAATAGACTGGGACTTTTTTCTCTGGAGCGTAGGAGGCTGAGGGGTGATCTTATAGAGGTCTATAAAATAATGAGGGGCATAGATCAGCTAGATAGTCAATATCCTTTCCCAAAAGTAGGGGAGACTAAAACTAGAGGGCATAGGTTTAAGGTGAGAGGGGAGAGATACAAAAGTGTCCAGAGAGACAATTTTTTTCACAGAGGGTGGTGAGTGCCTGGAACAAGCTGCCAGAGGTAGTAGTAGAGACGGGTACAATTTTGTCTTTTAAAAAGCATTTAGATAGTTACATGGGTATGATGGGTATAGAGGGATATGGGCCAAATGCAGGCAATTGGGTTTAGCTTAGGGGTTTTGAAAAAAAAAATGGCGGCATGGATAATTTGGGCCGAAGGGCCTGTTTCCATGCTGTAAACCTCTCTGACTCTATGATTCTATGACACTGATCTGAGTGGAGTCATCTGACCCACCTCCATCCCCCCCCGCCCCTCCCCCCCCCCCCCCCCCCCCCCACTGATCTGATGTACACAGTGCCATCTGACCCATCTCCCACTGCCCCCCCCCCCCCACCGATCTAACGCACAGAGCCATCTGATCCACATCCCCCCACCACCGATCTGAGTCAGAGAGCTGTCAGACGCTCGGAACACGCCTCCTCAGATGCTGGGGCACCCGAATTGGACCTTTGCGGACCATGTCTGTTTCGCGCCGAATCTGGACGGGCGAACGTGGTGGTAAAGGGGGAAATGCCAGTAAGGTTGGGCATGCAGCCCATTAAGTCAATTTAAATGCATGCAAATGCATTTGAATTGACGTTGCGCCCGTTTCGGGCATGGTCCCGATGGCGGCCATATTTGGCCCTTGGTAAAGGGGGAACCGGCGTGGAGGCAGGCGTGGATCATGCTACTGGCCACACTCCCGACTTTACCAAGTGTTTGCACCCAAAAACAGGCGCCAAATGATGGTAAAATCAGGCCCTAAGGGACAATTTTGCATGGCCAATCCACCGAACCTACACATCTTTGGACACTCAGGGCAAATAGCACGGCCAATCCACCTAACCTATACATCTTATGGATTGTGGGAGGAAACCGGAGCACTCAGAGGAAACCCACGCAGACACAGTGAGAACGTGCAGACTCCACACAGACAATCACCCAAGGCTGGAATCGAACCCCAGTCCCTGACGCTGTGAGGTAGCGGTGCTAACCACTGTACCACAGTCAGTGAAAAAAAGCTCGGCAGAAAATTGCTACCACGAAAATAAAACAAAATTGGAGCACACAAACCACAACTTTCCTTTTAATTGGGAACATTAACATTTTTCAGTTGCCACCATGACACATGATAACTTTATTGGATTTTTAAAAATGTGATTATACCTAACAGCACCTAATGTGTGCAAGCTGTGTTCATAACATTAATACAGAACAACCAGTTAGCCAGGGTAAATTACTCAGAATGGGAGGGATTCCAGGCAAACATCTGGTATACATTGAATTGCACCTCTCCACATTACAGACCAGAGTTGGAGTTCTTTTTGAAAGTGATACCAACACACAAGTGCCAGAACAGAAACAAAATTGCTGGAAATACTCAGCAGGTCCGGCAGCAACTGTGGAGAGAGAATAGTGTCAGCATTTCAGGTCGTGACCTTTCCTCAACTACTTGGTGTTAAGTTAATTCGTCATTACAAATGTGGGAGAATGGATGGCTTTGAGTATGTTAAAAGGCAGGCACATACATCGAATGACTCAGATGGTGTTTTATGCTGTGGAAGGGTTGAAGCAATGACAGTTTATTGGTATGATCCCGAACTCGCTGGGACACATTTTACCATCCCGCCCACCACGGGAATCGGAGCGGGCGAGGAGCAGACCATCGGAAGGTTCATTGACCTCGGGCGGGGTTTTCCGGTTTCAGGGCGCGCAAGGCCGGAGAATCCCGCCCACTGTGTTTGACTGCCTCCAATAAAATTTCCTGTACTTTTCTATTATTCATTCTTGGGACATGGGCGTCGCTGGCTGGCCAGCATTTATTGCCCATCCCTACTGGCCCTTGTTCAGAGGGCAGTTGAAAGTCAATCACATTGCTGTGGCTTTGGAGTCACATGTAGGCCAGACCAGATAAGGATGGCAAATTCCCTTCCCTAAAGGACATTAGTGAACCAGTTGGGGTTTTCTGATGAATGACAATGGTTTCATGGTCATCAATAGATTCTTAATTCCTGGTATTTTTTATCGAATTAAAGTTCCACCATCTGCCATGGCGGGATTTGAACCCGGGTCCCCAGAACATTAGCTGAGTTTCTGGATTAGTTTGGTGATAATACCACTCGGCCATCACGTTGTTTCTGATATATTTGAGTGGAAAATTAGCAAAATCACATCTATGCCGCACCTGCTGAACTGATGTGGTCATTTTAGATTTCCTCTTGATTACCCAGACCTGAATTTTCCAGATGGCGAGTGTGTTTGCTCGATCCCCCCAGAAATGCTGAGCCTTCCCCAGCGCATAGAATCTACTCTATGAATCTGTTACATATGGCTGCCGTTACTTGGCGAAGACAGTGTGAAATTGCGATGCGGGGCCAGCCTAGAAACTGAGGGAGGATGGAAAAAGGCTCTCACTAGGCCCTGCCCGCCTCACTGTAAAATCTGGGTCAGAGTGGGCCGTATCCTGGAGCGAACCCTGTCCATAAAGTTTTACGCCACCACCTCCCCCTCCTTCCCCACTCCCATCCTCCACCCCCTCCCCACCCTCCCCTCCCCACACCCACCCCACACCCTCCACTACACCTCATAACCTGCCGGGGGTGAGCATAACATTGTGGCCACATTGTGGGGAATCCGTGATTACAATGGTCTGAATTTTTGGTCGCCGGGGCATCCACACTTGGCGGGAATGGAAGTGGACACAAAACATGCCTGCAGCCACGGGTGGCACCCAGAATGTGATTTAATCCCGGCTGGCACAGTGATACCGAATGTGGTGGGAAAGACTGACCGCTGCCAGGGAGAATGGGAAGAAGGGGAACTCGAAGAACAGGGAGTGTGCAGTCTGGCCCTTCCAGTCTTCCCCCTCTGGTGAACAGTCGCTGTGGATCTGTCTCAGGGAGCTGCAGACCTGTGAAAGAACAATAGCGATGGAAAAACTATGCAAAGATTGTCTGGGCAATACATAAAAGCACAAACCTCTGTCCTCGGACACCTTTTTAAAGTGTTATTTCAGCCTGGACAGTTCATCCCACCCTGAATTGTGGGTGAAGCTAAAATGTAAAGGCCGCCTGGCCTATTGGCCCATCCTCCGACCATAAAGACGGACGGGCCGAGTTAGATTGTGTTCAAGTGTCCCCTCAGTGGGCTCTGTTGCCTGCTTGGTTGTCAGCAGGCATGCTGGGCAACCTCAGCAAGTACGTGGGCCGCATGAGCCCACCGACCAAAGTATTGTGCGAGCACGTGATAATAGCAGGGTACGTGCCCGATATCTTTTCCAGCGGTTTCTTCACGCATCCCCAGGTCGGGTGCACGTCCGCCCAAGCAGCATTTTGTCCCTAGTCTCGCTATTGTGCGTAAACTGGTTGTCAGCTACATTTCCGGTGATGGCGCAGCAGGGGAACGGGAAAAGGTGCTAGGAATTTTGTTGCAGCTTCCCATCTCCACGTTGAGTCTTCACTGTCATGAGCACCCACCCCTTTTGCTGAAAGTTGTCAAATCCGGGCTGGAGTCAGTTTGGTTTCTTTAAGAGAGGCCGTGGTGTAAAGATGGAGGCAAGTTCTTTCTGAGGGGGGGGGGGCTATTTGACCAAATGCAAACACCTGAATGAGAATCTTTAATGACACAGGCCAGCCTATCGTCGTTCGCGGTAGGCTTGTGGAGTGCTTGAGAAACTGATGCTCTCAAACCCTCTGTTTGGAATCGTAAGGTGAGGGTTCTAAATCAGTCAGATTTTACAAAGTGATTTTTCACCACGTCAGTCATAGAGTCACAGAGGTTTACAGCATGGAAACAGGCCCTTCGGCCCAACTTGTCCATGCTGCCCTTTTTTATTAAACCTCTAAGCTAGTTCCAATTGCCCGCATTTGGCTCATATCCCTCTATACCCATCTTAACTGTCTAAATGCTTTTTAAAAGACAAAACTGTACCTGCCTCTACTACTACCTCTGGCAGCTTGTTCCACACACTCACCACACTTTGGGTGAATAAATTGCCCCTCTGGACACTTTCGTATCTCTCCTCTCTCACCTTAAACCTATGCCCTCTAGTTTTAGACTCCCCTACCTTTGGGAGTCAGGACAATATTTATCATCCACCACAAGTTCCTCAGGAAAGTGGAGGTTGAAATTTTTCTTGTTAAAATTTGGATGCTGGGTTGATCGCTTCAGAGGGAAGTTAAGAGTCAACCAATACAGTGTGGGGCTGAGGTCACATGTAGGCCAAGGCCAGGTGAAGGGCAGCAGATTTCCATCTCCGGGGGAGGGTGGGGGGGCACGGGGCAGTGTTAGTGAACCACTTGTGTTTCTGCTGACAATCAAACAGCTTAGATTTTGCAGATGTTTGATTTTTCACTCCCTAAAATGATAAACACTGAACTCAAAATCTCATGATAGAATTTGAGACCATAGGGTAGGATTTTCCAGCCCCGTCCTCCACCAGAATGGTTCTGTCCAGCCCAAACTGAATGGACATATTGGCTGAGCCACCGAACCTCTCAAGGCGGATCCCACCACCGGCCCTAAAATAGAATGTCATAGAATGTCATAGAATCCTACAGTGCAGAAGGAGGCCATTCGACCCATCGAGTGTGCACTGACCACAATCCCTCCCTGGCCCTATCCCCATAATCCCAGACTATGGAAAATTTAGCCATGGCAAACCCACCCAACCCACACATTTTTGGACTGTGGGAGGAAACCGGAGCACCCGGAGGAAACCCACACAGACACGAGGAGAACGTTCAAACTCCACACAGTGACCCAAGCCGGGAATTGAACCTGCGTCCCTGGCACTGTGAGGCCACTATGTTAAAATCTGGCTGTTTGCGCCGTTACGATCTTCTGGTCTCACCGACAGTGCAGCCCTGCCATAGGTCTCCTGGCGGCAGGGGATGGAGTCAACGGGAAATCCAATTGACAGCGACAGGACCAGAGGATCCCGCCACCAGCCAATGACACACCACCTCCCACTGCGGGAAAGATGCCATGGGGAGGCCAGAGAATCTCACCCGTAGTCTTTGCATCTTACTTGTCCAACTACATAACCATGACACTGCCATCCACAATCCTCGATGTTATCTCCTCTGCATTCTACTAAAGATGTTGTTTCTGTGGGTTTGGCCATATTCCAGCCGGGCAGTTGGATTTTTCAGACTTGTTCTCCTGCAAACAGCAGGCAGTGCCAGGTATGGCTTGGGAATGTTTAATTCTAATTCCTTGGCAGCTTCAGAAACATTAGGTTGAATTTTCCATTTTAAAAATGCACTTCTTTTTGACAGGGTCTACCCTACAATTATACTCGGGTAATGAATTTTTATGGCTGTTGTCCTTCCTGTCAGAACAAAAAGAGCTAAAGACAAACTTAATGTCCCATTTCAGCTGACGGACGATGAGAATTCCTGAGACTATGTTGTGAATCTTTGGAATTTTCCACCGCAGGGGGCTGTGGGCACTCAGTCACTGAATGCATCGGAGATCGAGATTGATAGATTATTGGGCTGTAATTGAATTCAGAACATAGGCTGGGGAAGGAAGATTGATTGATGCAGAAAGTCAGCCAAAATCTCACTGAATGCTGGAGCAGGCTGAAGAGGCTGCATAGCCTACTCCTGACGTTTCGAGTCTGGATGACCCTTCGTCAGAGTTCTGACAAAGTGTCATCCAGACTTGAAATGTTGGCTTTATTCTCTAACTACAGATGCTTTGATTTGATTTGTTATTGTCACATGTATTAGCATACAGTGAAAAGTATTGTTTCTTGTGCACTATACAGACAAAGCAAACCGGACATAGGGAAAGAAAGGAGAGAATACTGAATGTAGTGTTACATAGCTCAGGTGCAGTGAATGATCAACTTAATGCGAGATAGGTCCATTCAAAAATCTGATGGCAGCAGGGAAGAAGCTGTTCTTGAATTGGTTTGTACATGACCTCAGACTTTTTCCCAACAGAAGAAGGTGGAAGAGAGTATGTCCGGGGTGTGTGGGGTCCTTGGTTATGCTGGCTGCTTTTCCGAGGCAGCGGGAAGTGTAGGCAGTGTCAATGGGTGGGAGGCTGGTTTGAGTGATGGACTGGGCTTCATTCACGATCCTTTGCAGTTTCTTGCGGTCTTGGACCGAGGAGGAGCCATACCAAGCTGTCATACAACCGGAAAGAATGGCTTCTATAGTTCAGCTATAGAAGTTGGTGAGAGGTGTAGCAGACATGCCAAATTTCCTTAGTCTCCTGAGAAAGTAGACTAAGTTGGTGGGCTTATATGACTATAGAGTCAGCATGGAGGGGACCAGGACAGGTTGTTGGTGATCTGGACACCTAAAAACTTGAAACTCTTGACCATTTCTACTTCGTCCCCATTGATGTAGACGGGCATGCCCTCCACTATGCTTCCTGAAGTCAATGACTACAATTCAATGACTATTCCATGTCAACAAAATGAAGGAGATTGTCATCGACTTCAGGAAGTGTAGAGGAGAACATGCCCCTGTCTCCATCAACAGGAACAAAGTAGAAAATTCAAAATCCAATTGAACCCAATTCATGGTCCCCACAAGAGAAACAAACAAGATCCAAGCTGACAAGGTGAGGCATTGCAACCCACCTTGGGCTCGATCTGATGCTTGGTCTTACCCAAAAGGCCGAGAAGTGATGTTGTTTGTTGGACCATGGAATGAATTGGAACACAAGTTATGAAGTCAGATGGAACAAAGCTGATTGGTATAAATGGGGATTAACAACTCCATATCGCTTTGGCAGCTATTGGTTCTGTCACTTGTTCAGAGCCATTTTCAGTCAAGTCCAGGTGAATGTGACCTCATATCCGTGAAACCTGTGGATCCAGGACTATTGTTAAGGAATCAAGTGATGGACTATTTTGTTGGTGTTCACAATTCCAAGGTACATTCACCATTACTGTACTAGTGTCTTTCATTGGGGATCATTTTCTGACACTTCCAATGTCAAAGGAGAGGCAGTGGAGCAGTGGTATTATCACTGGACTATTAATCCAGAGAACCAGGGTCATGCTCTGAGGACTTGAGTTTGAATCCCATGATGGCAGATGGTAAAATTCAAATTCAATAGCAATCTTGAATTAAAAGTCTATCGATGACCATGAAAACATTATTGATTGTTGTAAAAACCCATCTGGTTCACTAATTTCCTTGAGGGAAGGAAATCTGTCATCCTTACCTGGCCTGGCCTAAAGTTAAAGTTAAAAATTAAAGTTACTTATTAGTCACAAGTAAGGCTTACATTAACACCGCAATGAAGTTACTGTGAAATTCCCTACTTGCGACTCTAGACTCACAGCAATGTGGTTGAGCCTGAGATGCCCTCAGGGATGAGCAATAAAGGGTGGTCGAGCAGTGATGGCCACATCCCATGAACAAATAAAACAAAGTTGTTTAATCTGATTCTAATTCGAAAACACTTCATTCAGACAATCTGATAATGCAATCCTTTCCACACAATGTTCTCACTGTCCTGCATTATTTATGTGGCTTAGTTGAAGTGATTGAGCAACCCTGATTGTACTTGGCATAACCAATGACTTTGAGTTGCCAAGAGTAAACTGTATTTAGCAACAGACTCCTGTGGCAATAATACATTATCTTGCAGCAGTATTTATGAAGTTCCAATTCAATCTGAGTAAGGTTCTGTTCACAGAAAGAAAGAAGAATGACATAGGCAGGCCAGAGATTATTGAATGGCTCAAAACCAGCTAGGCATGGGATGCCATTCTCCCGACACTAGAATCTCAAAGCAACTGCTCTACTCCAAACATCAGAGGCCCCTAGGAGGAGAGTGGAAATGCTTGAGGGATGTCCTCAAAGCACTCCTGAAGAGGTTAAGCATCCCCATTGACTCATGGGAGTCCCCAGTCTGTGACCCAAAATGGAGAAGGCTCATGAAGGAAGGCACCAAACACATAGATTAATCGGGAACATGCAGAGGCAAAGATGAGGTGTCAGAGGGAGCGCACAAACCTCCAAAGAGCCTATCCACCAAATCTTCAAGCAGCACCTGCCCCACTTGTGGCAGAGACTGCCCATCGCACATGGGACTCATCAGGTGTTGCGAAGTCTATCAAAACAGAGCGGAGGGAGGTCAACCTCAAACCTGAGGGACTGCCTGTGGAAGATGAGAAGAGATTATTTGTAGTGTTATTCCAATGTGAGCGTGTTACCCAGTTCCTAATGCCCCTCCCATTGCCGGGAAGGGTGGCGAGATTGTTGCAATGAGGGAGCGACTTACACTGCCTGATCTTTCTACCCACCTGCTGTGTGCTGATTGTAATCTTCCCTTTGGAGAAGACAATGTGTCATGGTTTTAAGATGTTTGGGATAAAGGTGCGAAATATGAAGTTAACTCACTGATCTCATTGAATTGGGGAACAAGCTAAACAGCTTCCTCCTGTTTCTCTGCTACCAGGTGGGACTGTCGACATTTTATATTAGGGGTGGGAGTTTCCGGCCCTGCTAGCCCCAAGGCCAGAAATTCCTGACAAATTTCAACGGACCTTTGCATGGTCCTCCCCCCCCCCCCCTGCCCACCATGGGAATCATGGTGGGTAGGACAGGACAATTCCACCCCAGGTTTCCTTGTGAGTCAGGGGCGTGCAGGGGTGATCCACAGTAACTGGTAAGGTAGCCTGGAACCTTAGCCCTGATTGCATGCACTGTCCTCACACTCCTTGGCACTCAATATGAATGATAGGGAGTGTTCCCACAGATTCCCCCCTCCTGCTGTCACGTTCCTCTCCTTCCCACTGGCCAAATGGTATAAAATCAGAATCTTGCTATTTTCAGATAGATCCCTCTATCTGTTTTTCATAGAATCATAAAATCCCTACAGTGCAGAATTAGGGGAATTTCACAGTAACTTCATTGCAGTGTTAATGTAAGCCTTACTTGTGACTAATAAATAAACTTTACTTTTGCTTTACTTTTCGAAGGAGGTCATTCGGCTCATCGAGTCTGCGCTGACGACAATCACCCTATTCCTATATCCCCACATATTTACCCTGCTAATCCCCTGACACTTGGGTCAATTTAGCATAGCCAATCAACCTAACCCACACATCTTTGGACTGAATCCCTTTGTGAAAAATTCTGTGTTTTTAATGGAAATGTGTTAATGCCTGACTTAAATTATTAGACAGTGGAAGACCTTATGCACTCATCATCAGCTCATAGCTTCAAAGGTAACTTAAAACCTGATGGGGCATAGCCAATGAAGCACAGCTGCTGTTGAGTTATCTTCAATGGGTTCACATCCTTCCATCCCAGTATCGCATAGAGCAGATTAGTTCTCCAGGATTAAGTCCTCATCGCATTGGAAAATCTCCAATCAGGGATGGACAGAATTCCCGTTTTCATTCCCTTTGCGATTCTTTAGCAATCAGACATCCAGGCGGGGACTTCGACAGAGAGGAAAAAGGAGGGATTCAGTTAGGGGTTCAGAACAGCAAACTCTTGCGACAGACGGATAAATGTAACGATCGCCACTGATCCAAGAGGAGCAGATGGTGCTGGGAATTTGGGGTGATGGAACGAGAGAGAAAAGCTCTGTTAATGATACTGATTCAAATCAGGTTTCAGAAACTCAGTGGAACAGTCTTTAGTGTTAGCTTCCAACTCTGCCCTTCACTTCTGAATTCAATTCCCAGTCCTGCTCATTACCACCTCGCACTCGTCAATCAACCCAGCTCACTTTCTGATTCTGTTTGCTGGGCTCCCAGGACCTTTCTTTCCTTTGTGCAGACATAATTAGTCAAAGGCAATGTTTAATTTTGTTTCAAGCCACACGGCTCGGTAAGACCAGCTCTCTCCACTCTCACCAACTCCCGGTTTCTCCCGGGCAGCCCTCCTTTCTGATCAGCTCCTAATAGATCTTTAATGTTGCGCGGAAAGTTTGCTTATCCTTCCCATTGCGATAATCTTCTTTTCACACTGTTTCCACAAGGATTAGAAGTTAATGCGGTTACACGCGCCCATTCGAGGGTAGAATTAAGAAGCAGCTGTTCGTTGGCTGAATGCGTATGTTCTGTGTAGACATTCCAGTAGCATGACAGTGAAAGCTATCCCCATACCTGTTGTGTGTGATGGTTCAGTCCGGGGTTACACTTCGGACATTCACGCCTGTTGGAGCCCGATGCTGTATCGACAGTTTTTAGTCATGCTGCCAGGGTTGGGATGTTTCAGCTAGTCAAGGAGCAGAAAGGGCGGTACGGTGGCACAGTGGTTAGCACTGCTGCCTCGCAGCACCAGGGACCCGGGTTCAATTCCAGCCTCGGGTCACTGTCTGTGTGGAGTTTGCACATTCTTCCCGTGTCTGCATGGGTTTCCTCTGGATGCCCCTGTTTCCTCCCATAGTCCTAAGATGTGCGGGTTAGGTTGATTGGCCATGCTAAATTAACCCTAGTGTCAGCAGGATTAGTAGGGTAAGTGTATGGAGTTGCAGGAATAGGGCCTGGGTGGGATTGTGGTTGGTGTAGACTCGATGGACCGAAGGGCCTCCATTTGCACTGTAGAGATTCTACGAGAAACTGGTGAGGATGAGCAACAAGTGGAATTTAGTGCAGGTGGGAATTCGGAGAAGAGGGGAAAAGAGGTGATGCTTTACAGCTTCCAGTAGCTGAGTGCTCAAATATGGAAGGTGATGGCCTAGTGGTATTATCGCTGGACTCTTAATCCAGAAACTCAGCTAATTCTCTGGGGACCTGGGTTCGAATCCCACCATTGCAGATAATGGAATTTTCAGGGGATAGGCGATTTTCACAGTAACTTCATTGCAGTGTTAATGTAAGCCTACTTGTGACACTAATAAATAAACTTAAGAAGTATGAATTAAGAATCTACTGATGATCATGAAACCATTGTTGGAAAAACCTATCTGGATCACTAATGTCCTTTAGGGAAGGAAATCTGCCGTTCTTACCCAGTCTGGCTGACATGTGACTCCAGATCCACAGCAATGTGGCTCTTAAATGACCTAGCAAACCACTCAGTTCAAGGGCAATTGGGATGGGCAATATATGCTGGCCAGCCCTGCGACACCCATGTCCCACAAATGAATTTTAAAAATGAATTAGTTGTGCAGGTTGGTGAGTTTTTGAAGATTTTGCCCCTCTAAACAGGAGGAGGGATTTACACCAGTCCCCAGGCTGGGGGATATATAAATGTTGCATTAAATTTATGGTATTTCTAAACTTTAAAACTTTGTGACCTCGCAATCAGCCCATACCCAAATGGGTGACACTGTGGCACAGTGGTTAGCACTCCTGCCTCACAGCACCAGGGACCCGGGTTTGATTCCCGGTTCAGGTGACTGTGCGGAATCTGCATGTTCTCCCCGTGTCTGCGTGGGTTTCCTTCAGGTGCTCCAGTTTCCTCCCACAGCCTGAAAGACGTGCAGGTTAGGTGCATTGGCCATGCTAAATTCTCCCTCAGTGTACCCGAACAGGCACCAGAGTGTAGCAATTCGGGGATTTTCACAGTAACTTCATTGCCGTGTTAATGTAAGCCTATTTGTGACACTAATAAATAATAAATAAACTAACTAAACTGTTAAAAACTGGGCACCCACCCCAATGAGTGAGGCAGCAATGGGGATCCAGAAGGTAGCGATGGTGGAGCCCTGTCCCCTGCAATTGTCTAACAGGCTGGAGGCTCTGGCTGCTTGTGTGGACGACAGCAGGGACTGCAGGGAGGATGAGCAAACTGACAGCACCCCAGTGCAGCGAGCCGTTCATGTGGACAGAATTAAAAAGGAATGTAGTTGCAGTCGGGGACAGAGTAGTTCGGAGAATGGATGCTGCTCTCTCCAGCTGAGAACTTGAGCCCTGGAGACTGTGTTGCCTGCCCAGTGCCAGCGTTAAGGAGATCTTTTCAGGGCTGGAGAGGGACTTTGAGTGGCAAGGATCGAACTGCTGTAACCGGGGCAGCACGATGGCACAGTTGTTAGCACTGCTGCCTCACAGCACCAGGGACCTGGGTTCAATTCCCAGCTTGGGTCACCGTCAGTGTGGAGTTTGCACATTCCCCCCATGTCTGCGAGGGTTTCCTCCGGGTGCTCCGGTTTCCTCCCACAGTCTAAAGATGTGCAGGTTAGGTGAATTGGCTAGGGAATTTTCACAGTAACTTCATTGCAGTGTTAACGTAAGCCTACTTGTGACTTGGCCATGCTAAATTGCCCCTCAGTGTACCTGAACAGGCGCCGGAGTGTGGCAACTTAGGGATTTTCACAGTAACTTCATTTCAATGTGAATGTAAGCCTCCTTGTAACTAATAAATAAACTTTAACTTTAACTTTAGCCCAGCAACGGGAGGACTTAAACGAGGATCTGCTGACAGAGTATGAGCAGCTGAGGGATAAATTAAAGGTAATAATCTCTGGATTACTACCTGAACACAAGCAAATAGATATAGAATAAATAAGATCAGAGGGTTGGCTACATGGCTCAAAGATTGGTGTGGGAGAAATGGGTTTTAATACAATGGTCACTGACACCAATACTGGGGAAAGTGGGTTCTGCATTGTTGGGGTGGCCTTGACCTGAACCATGTTGGGACCAATGTCCCAGTCAGTTGTATACCCAGGGCTATAGAGAGGGCTTTACATTAAATGATGGGTGGGGCAGGATTCATGTGAAGGGAGATTTGGAAAGTTAAAGTAAAAGGATAAGGCAATAGTCTAGGGTAGTGTCTGGATAATGGTGACCAGAGTGTAACAGCAATAGACAAAGCATACAAGCATAAGAGTACATCAGCAAATAGGATCAGAATAGGGAAAATAGCCATTACATAACAGAGGGGAGGAGGATTCCAATGAAAGGAAGTCTAGAAATTCAAAGATAAAAGTTGAGACAATAAGTATATAGATAAAGCCAAACTTTATGGATGAGACAGAAAGTTTAACAGTAATCATACATCAGAGAGTGTGGTCCATGTAGGAAGTAATCGTAAAAGAAAAATTAAGGTCATTTTATCTGAATGCACAGAGCACCCATAATAAGATTGATGATTTCATGTCTCAAATATGGATAAATGGTTTTGCTCTAATCACCATTACAGCGACATGGTTACAAGGTGACCAAGGGACGGCTATAAATATTACAGGGTACACAACATTTTAAATCGACAAGCAGAATGAGAAAGGAGAAAAGGTAGCCCTGATATAAGGACATGAGTGAGAAAGGATCTTGGCTCAGAAAATTAGGAAGTAAAATTAGTATGGGTGAGGATTAGGAATAGAAATGGTTGGAAAATACTGGTGGGGGTAGTTTATAGACATCCTAACAATAATTATACTATTAGACAGGACATTAAACAATACAATATTGGAAATTATAACATCATTGTGGGATGCTTTAATTTTCATATAGACTAGACCAATCAAATTTGCATAGATATTCTGGAAGATGAATTGTGTAGAATGCTTTCATGACAGTTTCGTCAAACAATATGTCATGGAGCTGACTAGAAATAAAGCTATTTTAGATCTAATACTATGCAATGAGACAGGGTTAATTAGTAATGTCATTGTAAAAGATCCACTGGGGAAAAGTGATCATAATATAATGGAATTCCTCATTAAGTTTGAAAACAACACAAATAAGAATCTTAAACTTAAACTGAGCCAATTACAAAGGTATGAATAAAAAGCTGGCAAATGCTGATTGGGTAACTAGACAAACAAGTAAGGCAGTAAATAAACAGCATGAAACATTTAAATAAACAGTTCAAAATATTCAACAAAATACATTATATTGATAAACCAAAACTTAGAGTGAGAAAGATCCTTCTGTGCATTACCAAGGAGGCTAATTCAAGTATTAGATGAAAAGAAGAGGCATATAACGTTGCAAAGAATAGTAATAGGTCTGAGGATAGCGACTGTTTTATAAACCAGCGCAGTTGAGAAATAGGGAAAAAATAGAATATAAAACTACGCTAGCCAGTAATATAAAAAGAGATTGCATGATCGCTTGTCGGTGTATGCAATCATAGAATCCCTGCAGTGCAGAAAGAGACCATTTGGCCCATTGAGTCTGCATTGAGTCTTCAAAAGAGCACCTTACCCAGGCCCACACCCTCTCCCTATCCCCCAAATTCCATTCATTTACCGTGCTTAATCCAATTAACCTACATCTAAGCGCTCCTCGTACGACAGCCCTTTCATCCCTGGAATCAATCTGGTGAATCTCCTTTGAACTGTCTCCAGTGCCATCACATCCTTTTTCGAGTAAGGAGACCAAAACTGGACACAATACTCCAGGTGTGTTCTCACCAAGGCCTTATACAATTGTAACAACACTTCTTTACTTTAAAATCCAGTCCTTTTGCAATCAAGGGTCATTCTGCCCTCTCAAATGTAAGAAGAAGTTACATGCTGCTGTAGAGAAGATGCATGTGAGTTCTCTCAACCCACAACCACCATTACCAAAAAATGCATTGGACCGAACTTGATTTTTGTGGGAGCTTGCTGTGCACAAATTGGCTGCCGTATTTCCTGCATCACAACAGTGACTGCGCCTTCCAAACTCACGATCACTACCATCCAGATGGACAAGGGCAGCAAACACATGGGAAAACCACCACCAAGTTCCCCTCCAAGCCACCCACCATCCTGACTTCGAAATGTATTGTCATCCCTTCACTGTCGCTGGGTCAATATCCTGGAAGTCCTTCCCTAACAGCATTGTGGGTGCACCTACACCATTTGAATTGCAGTGGCTCAAGAAGGCAGCTCACTACCACCTTCTCAAGAACCATTCGGGATGGGCAATAAATGCTGGCCCAGCCAGCGACAACCACCTGATGAGCAGGAAACCATTCTCGATTGTCAGAAGAAACTCATCTGATTCACTGATGTCCTTAGAAACCTGCTGTCCTTACCTGCTCTGGCCCACATGCAACTCCAGAACCACAGCAAGTAGTTGACTCTCAACTGCCCTCTGAACAAGGGGAACCACGGATGGGCAATAAATGCTGGCCAGCCAACGACACCCATGTCCCATGATTGAATAAAAAAAAATTGCAAGATCTTTCTTTTTTAAAGTTCTAAGTTTAAGTTTATTCATTAGTGCCACAAGTAGGCTTACATTAACACTCCAATGAAATTACTGTGAAAATCCCCTAGTCGCCAAACTCCGGCGCCTGTGCAGTTACACTGAGGGAGAATTTAGCATGGTCAATGCACCTAACCAGCACGTCTTTCTGACTGTAGGAGGAAACCGGAGCACCCGGAGGAAACCCACGCAGATGGAGTCATAGAGTCATAGAGGTTTACAGCATGGAAACAGGCCCTTCGGCCCAACTTGTCTATGCCGCCCTTTTTTGTAAAACCCCTAAGCTAATCCCAATTGCCAGCATCTGGCCCAGATCCCTCTATACCCATCGTACCCATGTAACTATCTAAATGCCTTTTAAAAGACAAAATTGTACCCGCCTCTACTACTACCTCTGGCAGCTTGTTCCAGACACTCACCACCCTCTGTGTGAAAAAATTGCCCCTCTGGACACTTTTGTATCTCTCCCCTCTCACCTTAAACCTATGCCCTCTAGTTTTAGACTCCCCTACCTTTTGGAAAAGATATTGACGATCGAGTTGATCTGTGCCCCTCATTATTTTATAGACCTCTATAAGATTACCCCTCAGCCTCCTATGCTCCAGAGAAAAAAGTCCCAGTCTATTCAGCCTCCCCTTATAACTCAATCCATCAAGTCCCAGTAGCATCCTAATAAATCTTTTCTGCACTCTTTCTAGTTTAATAATATCATTTCTATAATAGGGTGACCAGAATTGCACACAGTATTCCAAGTGTGGCCTTACCAATGTCTTGTACAACTTCAACAAGACATTCCAACTCCTGTATTCAATATGTGGATTACAGGGTCAAAGGTAGGGTTCTGAAGACTGTGGAGGAACAGAGAGATCTTGGGGTCCATATCCACAGATCTCTAAAGGTTGCCACTCAAGTGGATAGAGCGGTGAAGAAGGCCTATAGTGTGTTAGCTTTTATTAACAGGGGGTTGGAGTTTAAGAGCCATGGGGTTATGCTGCAACTGACCTTGGTGAGACCACATTTGGAATATTGTGTGCAGTTCTGGTCACCTCACTATAAGAAGGATGTGGAAGCGCTGGAAAGAGTGCAGAGGAGATTTACCAGGATGCTGCCTGGTTTGGAGGGTAGGTCTTATGAGGAAAGGTTGAGGGAGCTAGGGCTGTTTTCTCTGGAGTGGAGGAGGCTGAGGGGAGACTTAATAGAGGTTTATAAAATGATGAAGGGGATAGATAGAGTGAATGTTCAAAGACTATTTCCTCGGGTGGACGGAGCTATTACAAGGGGGCATAACTATAGGGTTCATGGTGGGAGATATAGGAAGGATATCAGAGGTAGGTTCTTTACGCAGAGAGTGGTTGGGGTGTGGAATGGGCTGCCTGCAGTGATAGTGGAGTCAGACACTTTAGGAACATTTAAGCGGTTATTGGATAGGCACATGGAGCACACCAGGATGATAGGGAGTGGGGTAGCTTGATCTTGGTTTCGGATAAAGCTCGGCACAACACCGTGGGCCAAAGGGCCTGTTCTGTGCTATACTGTTCTATGTCTATGTCTAATATTCTGACCGATGAAACCAAGTATGCCGAATGCCTTCTTCACCACTCTGTCCACCTGTGACTCCACTTTCAAGGAGCTATGAACATGTACCCCTCGATCTCTTTGTTCTGTAACTCTCTCCAACGCCCTACCATTAACTGAGTAAGTCCTGCCCTGGTTCAATCGACCAAAATGCATCACCTCGCATTTGTCTAAATTAAACTCCATCTGCTATTCGTCAGCCCACTGGCCCAATTGATCAAGATCCCGTTGCAATTGGAGATAACTTTCTTCATTGTCCACTATGTCACCAATCTTAGTGTCATCTGCAAACTTACTAACCATGCCTCCTATATTCTCATCCAAATCATTAACATAAATGACAAATAACAGTGGACCCAGCACTGATCCCTGAGGCACACCGCTGGTCAGAGTCCTCCAGTTTGTAAAACAACCCTCTACAACCACCCTCTGGCTTCTGTCAAGAAGCCAATTTTGTATCTATTTGATACCTCACCCTGGATCCCATGAGATTTAACCTTATGCAACAACCTACCATGCGGTATCTTGTCAAAGGCCTTGCTAAAGTCCATGTAGACAACATCAACTGCACTGCCCTCATCTACCTTCTTGGTCACCCCTTCAAAAAACTCAATCAAATTTGTGAGACATGATTTTCCACTCACAAAGCCATGCTGACTGTCCCTAATCAGTACTTGCGTCTCTAAATGCCTGTTGATCCTGTCTCTCAAAATACCTTCCAACAATTTACCAACCACAGATGTGAGGCTCACTAACCTGTAGTTCCCAGGCTTTTCCCTGCAGCTCTTTTTAAACAAAAGCACAACATTTGCCACTCTCTCGGGAAGATGCGGGGCGAACGTGGAACCTCCATCCAGACTCAAGAACTGTTTCTTCCCTGCTGCCATCAGACCTTTGAATGGACCCACCTCTCACTAAGTTGATCTTTCTCTACACCCTAACTATGACTGCAACACTACATTCTGCATCCTTTCCTTCTCTATGAACAGTATGCTTCGTCTGTATAGAGTGCAAGAAACAATACTTTTCATTGTATACCAATATATGTGACAATAATGAATCACATCAAATCAAATCAGAAAGTGACCCAAGCCGGGAATCGAACCCGGGTCCCTGGCGTTTTTAGTTTGATATGGAACCAACATAATTTGCTTGAAAGTTAGTTCGTTGACAGGATCTAGTAACAAAACACATGATTGTTAATCCCAGCGATCCTCAGAAACTCGACTGTCAGTGATTTCCTTCAGGCCCCCAGGCGATCATCTTGACAAATGTTTAGCTTCCGCATTCTGTCACAAGGCTTCGTTTCTGCAGAATGTGATCTGTCCTAGCAGCAGCTCCCAGATAGGAGAAAGGTCTTTAAGTGAATTAGAACGGTTTTAAACCAGAGCGATCGATCAAATAAATTCTGACCACTTTAATTGGTTTCACTAAATTTAATTGGTCGTAATTTCATGACGATACGTTTGATTTAGCTGACGATTCTGCCCCTCTGAGGAATCTCATGACATTATAGCATAGCCATAACAGTTGATTTTACACAATTACAGTGTGTGAAAGCAATAATTTAATATATTAAGAACTTTAATGATTTTTAAGGCAAGTCATTGCACATTATGATCTCTGAAAGTGCTGAAATTATTCTTCAAGGTAATTTATCATGAGATTATAGTAAATGATGTGTTGAAGATCATTTAATAACAGCATGGTTGTGCTGGAGTGGTTGCACAGAAAACATGGACATTACGGATCCCTCGTTTTGGGTTCTGGGGAAAAGCAACTCTTCATTCATGTGACTGGGACTGATTGGAAGAATCATTCAGAAAGGAATGTCCACAAGATTGTGAGGGGCATGTCCAGAGTGGATAGTCAGAAGCTTCTTCCCAGGGTGGAAGAGTCAATTGCTCGGGGACATACATTTAAGATGCGAGGGGCAAAGTTTAAAGGAAATGTACGGGGCAAGTTCTTTACATCAAGGATAGTGGGTACCTGGAACTCCTGCTGCGGGAGGTAGTCATGATGTGGAGATGCCGGCGTTGGACTGGGGTAAACACAATCAGAGTTTTAACAACATCAGGTTAAAGTCCAACAGGTTTATTTGGTAGCAAATGGCAGTTGCTGCCAAATAAACCTGTTGGACTTTAACCTGGTGTTGTTAAAACTCTTACGGGGGAGGTAGTGGAAGTGGATCCGATAGTGACTTTTAAGGGGCATCTTGACAAATACATGAATAGGATGGGAATGGAGGGATATGGTCCCGGAAGGGTAGGGGGTTTTAGTTCAGTCGGGCAGAATTGTCAGTGCAGGCTTGGAGGGCCGAAGGGCCTATTCCTGTGCTGTAATTTTCTTTGTCCTTTGTTCTTTGACTGGGGAGTGTAATAGGCAGGGCTTGATACACATCTGGCTGGGAACTGAGGTCATACGGAATAAAATCCTGAAAAAATAGTTCAGGGAGAGAATCTAACAAGATCCGGGCCTAATCAGTAATCCTAACAGACTGAAGCCTGATTGTACTGTTTCCTCTTATTGCACATTACTGTTCCCAAACCACAAAGCAGGCAGATCGAACACCTGTGGTCTATCTAGCTCATGAAACATATGACTATCAATCTCAGAGATCTTCATAGCGCTAGCAGGGGGTGAGGGGGGTAGAGTTTCCACTTCAGGTACTATTGGAAAACTTTTGAGGAAGGTGGGGGGAGTGCAGCAAATGTTTACCAGACTGATTCCTGGGATGGTGGGACTGACATATGAGGAGAGGTGAGGATTGTAATCACTGGGGTTCGGAAGAATGAGGGGGGATCTCATAAAAACCTATAAAATTCTAACAGGACTAGACAGGGTAGATGCAGGAAGGATGTTCCCGGTGGTGGGGGTGCCCAGAATCAGGTGTTCTGAGGAAACAGGATAAACTGTTTAGGAGTGAGATAAGGAGAAATTTCTTCACCCAGAGAGTGGTCAGCCTGTGGAATTCTCCACCAAGAAAGCAGTTGAGGCCAAAATATGTATGTTTTTAAGAAGGAGTTAGATGTAGTTCTTGGAGTGAAAGGGATCAACAGATAGAAAGAAGTCTGATAGAAGTTCTGATCAAAGTCTACAAGATTATGAGGGGCATGGACAGAGTGGACAGTCAGAAGCTTTTTCCCAGGGTGGAAGAGTCAATTACTAGGGGGCATAGGTTTAAGGTGCGAGGGGCAAGGTTTAAAGGAGATGTACAAGGCAAGTTTTTTACCCAGAGGGTGGTGGGTTCCTGGAACTCGCTGCTGGGGGAACTAGTGGAAGCAGATATGATAGTGACTTTTAAGGGGCATCTTGACAAATACATGAATGGGATGGGAATGGAGGGATATGGTCCCCGGGAGGGTAGGGGGTTTTAGTTCAGTCGGGCAGCATGGCCGGTGCAGGCTTGGAGGACCAAAGGGCCTCTTACTGTGCTTCTTTGTTCTTTGTTTATATGCGGGAAGGCGGGATCAGGCTATTGAGTTGGATGATCAGCCATGATCATAATGAATGGTGGAGCAGGCCCAAAGGGCCGAATGGCCTCCCCCTGCTCCTATTTTCTATGTTTCTTCATTTACCCAAAATGAGTGTGAAATTGTGCTTGAAATTAGGCTTCATGTTCCCGCTAAAATTTGTTTGCATAATCACAAACATAAAATTTTCCACAAGTTAGCACAGTAGCACAGTGTGTTAGAAAACAATCATTTCTTTCTTCCCCCCTTTCCATTTAGTAGTGATCTTCAATGTATTTCATTGTGCTAACCTGGTGCAATTTTATTTATGCAATGAAATAAGCAGTTTTAATAAAAGTGTCCAGTTCTGCATCAATGAATAACATAATTTCCAGTCAGTAGGAACACATGTAAAAACAAATTATATTGAATATTTCATTGGTGTACACTAATCAGTCAGCATTTTTAGTAAATTAAATTTTTGTTGACATGGTGGCACGGTAGTTAGCACCGCTTGTCTTGCAGCACCAGAGACCCGGGTTCGATTCCTGATTTGGGTCACTGTCTGTGTGGATTCTGCACGTCCTCCCCGTGTCTGCATGGGTTTCCTCCGAGTGCCCAGGTTTCCTCCCACTGTCCGAAAGATGTGCTGGTTAGGTGCATTGGCCATGCTAAATTCTCCCTCAGTGTACCCGAACAGGCGCCGGAGTGTGGCGACTGGGAGGTTTTCACAGAAACTTCATTGCCGTGTTAATGTAAGCCGACTAATAAATCAACTTAAACTTAACATCTTTTAAAAATGCCAATTACTACATGCACGCTCAGTGAAATGAAAGCAATTTGAAGAGACTTCAGGATGAACACAATTGATGAAATGTCACAATTTCAATTTTTGGGAGTGGGCAAAGCCTTTTCTGAATGAATTGATCCCTGAATCAGTGTAAAGGCGAATTGGGAACATGAGCCCGAGAGGGCTTAGGCGCAGCACTGTTAGAGGAATAGGCAATGTTAATGAACTTGTAATCCAGCAGCGAAAGCAGAAAATGCTGGGAAATCTCAGCGGGTCTGACAGCATCTGTGGAAAGAGAATAAAGTTTATTTATTGGTCACAAGTAAGGCTTACATTAACACTGCAATGAAGTTACTCTGAAATTCCCCCAGTTGCCACAGTCCGGCACCTGTTCGGGTCAATGCACCTAACCAGTACATCTTTCAGAATGTGGGAGGAAACCGGAGTACCCGGAGGAAACCTATGCAGACACAGGGAGAATGTGCAAACTCCACACGGGCAGTGACCCGAGCTGGGAATCGAACCCAGGTCCCTGGCGCTCTGAAGCAGCAGTGCTAACCACTGTGCTACCGTGCCACCTCACATAGAGCCAATGGGTGGGATTTTAGGGCCTCACTTGTCCCGAAATCATAAAATCCCGCCCAAGGTCAACGGACCTTTAAACTGTCCGCCCCTCGCCCGCTCCGATTCCTGTGGTGGGTGGGACGGTAAAATTGTAGCCGACGTTTCGAGTCTGGATGACACTTCGTCAGAGCTCGGGAGCAGGAGATCTGAGGAAGGATCATCCTGACTGGAAACGTTGGCTCTATTCTCTCTCCTCAGATGCTGTCAGACCTGCTGAACTTTCCCATCATTTTCTGTTCTTTTCAGATTCTGCAGTATTTTGCTTTTATCTTAGTAATCCAGCAACCTGGGCTGATGACAAGAAAGCATACCTGAATTAACTCAATGAAATTCACAATTAAAAAACTGGTATCAGTAATAGAGAAACAACAAGATTGTTATAAACACCCATTTGGTTCCTTAATGTTCTTTAGGGAAGGAAATCTGCCATCCACACCCAACCTGGCCTACCGGTAACTCCAGACCCACAACAAAATGGTTGATTCTTAACTTCCCTCTGAAATGGCAAACCATTCAGTTGTATTCATGAAGGTGGCTCACCTGTACCATCTCAAGGACAATTAGGGGTGGACAGTTAAATGCTGGCCTTATCAGTGATACCCAGATCCGAGGAATGGATAACAAAAAGAAGACAGTTGTGTTTAAAATCCCCCCTGGTGCTCCATCTGGGACATGCTGATATAACTGATGATAATAAATGGAAAGGCAACTCCACTCTGTGCTTTTTGCAGCAGCTTGGTTGAAGAAGTGTCAGTGATTGAAGTGAAGAATGAATAGTCCCTCTCGCTTAAGAAGCAGTATCAATAGAGTACTCAAATGATTTGATCTGAGGAGAACTCTGATGATACTTAGAGGCGAAGTATTGAATTTCTAGACAGTGACTAAAGCCCTAATGAAATTTGAGCACCAGCCCAGTTGTGCTTCACATTTCTTTCCTCGTGTTACCTAAAACTCTTAAAATCAGTGCAATAAAAGCCAATCAAAAGCCGAATCAAAACAATCAGACAGTATTTCATTCTGTTTGGGGTTATTGTCAAAATATTTTAAGCTGTAGCCAGGAGTTCAGTCGCATTTCTTCGATTCTGTTCAGCTGCGTACGTTCTTGAAGAATTGTCACCGTTTGCAGAGTTAGCGTGAGCTTGTGGGGTGCAAAGCCTCGCTAAGAGTTTAAACCCAGGAATATTATTGTCCAGTTTCTTTGCAGGAGATCGGCTGAGGCTGCGGCAGAACACTGATAGAATTGGCAATCTCCCCCCGGCCACCACCCCCCCCCCCCCCCCCCCACCCACCACCCCCCCCCGCCACACCCCTCCTCCCACTTCGCTGTTTTTGGAAATGACTGGGTTAACTCTCCTCCTCTTTCTTTCAGCAACATCACATTGCAGAATTCCCACGGCACAGGCTCCGGCCATTCCAGTGGTGGATGCAGCAGCTCCAGCGAGTCCGGGAGCAGCTCGGAATCTGACTCGGATAGCGAGAGCAGCTCCAGTGATAGTGAGTGCAATGAGGACTCACGCAGTGCAACACCAGAGGTACGGGACGTTCCTGTCTAATTAGACAGCTACACCTAGCAATGACTCATTCTCGAATGCAACCTGCAGTATTTTTGATTGCCGCCGCCATCCCAGAAAGAAGAGCACACGAAGCGCATGGGAACACCACCACCTCCACCTTCCACTCCAAGTCGTACACGTCATGCCGACTATGGACCATAGAACATAGAACAGTACAGCACAGGCCCATCGGCCCACAATGTTGTGCTGAACATGACACCAAATTAAACAAATCCCTTCTGCCTGTCCTTGGTCCATATCCCTCTATTCCTTGCATATTCACGTGCTTATCTAAAAGCCCCTTAAATGCCCCTATCATACCTGCCTCCAGCAGCGCCCCAGGGAGCGTGTTCCAGACACCTACCACTCTCTGTGTAAAAAAAACTTCCCCTCACATCTCCTTTGAACTTTCCCCTTCTCACCTGGAGTGCATGCCCCCTTGTATTAGACATTTCAACTCTGGGATAAAGATTCTGACTGTCAACCCTATCTATGTCTCTCATAATTTGATAGACTTCTATCATATAGACTTCTGACCATATCGCCATTCTTTCGCTGTTGCTGGGTCAAAATCCTGCAACACCCTAACAGAACTGTGGGTGTGCTTACGCCACATAGACCGCAGCAGTTCAGGAGGAAGGCTGATTGCCACATTGGTGAGGATAACTGGGGGATAGGCACAGTAGGTAGTCTCACAACACCAGGTTAAAGTCCAACAGGTTTATTTGGTAGCAGAGCCTGCACCGACAACAATCCTCATGCCCTATCCCCATGTATTTACCCTGCTAATCTCCCTTGACATTAAGCATGGCCAATCAACAGCTTTGTGGGAGGAAACTGGAGCACCCCGAGGAAACCCACGCAGACACAGGGAGAACATGCAAACTCCACATAGACAGCGACCCAAGCCGGGAATCGAACCCAGGTCCTTGGTGCTGTGAGGTTGCAGTGCTAACCACTGTGCCACCAGTGTTGAGTTTAGATATCCATTTTCCAAAATGCTTTCTAAAGAATGAATCAACTTGCATTTCTGAGCGACACCTTGCATGAAGTCAAGATGTCCCAAAGGGCATTTCAATAAATGAAGGATTTTTAAAACTGTATTCACAATGTTGGATTTGTGGATGGTGGCAGCCAATTTGAACACTGCAAGCAGCAATGAGCTAATGACCAGAACATCTGTTTTAGTAATGCTAATTGAGGCATTGGCCAGGCTGGTTGCAGTATACAATCTCCCTCGGCAATCCACAGCTTCACTGGGGATGGAAATAAAGTAAAGGTTATAAGCCCATTAATTAAAGGACCCCCACCTCGGCACAATGGTCTTGCTTATGGAAGGGTCATGATAAGGGGCAGGGCACTTGGTGCCACTAAAGTCCTGAGCAATGATTTCAATGGCCGTTAAAACCAGGACTATGAATCCTGAAGCTATCTTTCCCAAAATCAGGGGAACTTTATGGAGGTGACACGTGTCTTGGTCATCACTGGCCAGCCACCGAGAGACCTGCATTGCCTCATCTTGAAAGGCATGCCAGTATGTTATGCCAATCATGCAGTTGAAAGGTCATAGTCCGTCCCTCCACGGGATTAAGACCCCAGTCCTACCCGCTGAGAACCGTTAGCCAATCAGAAGTCAGTAGATATTGTGCTCAGCAGCACCAATGGGAAGGCAGTGGCTGCTACTGGAATGACTCCCACTGGATACCCAGGATAACGGAGAGACCCAAGCCAGAAGTGAGTGATTAAGTGTTGGTGTGAGGGGTTTTGCATGGTGAGGATTCTGGGAGAGGTGGGCATAAGCGGGTTAGCAGTAAGTGCGGTGGGGGTGGGGGTGAATTTCAATCAGCTCCGCCCTCCCCCTCTTCCTTCCTAAGTGCCTTTGAACAGGAACAACACTACCCCGCCACCCCCAACCCCATACCCTGGGAGACCACTAACAACGTGTGCAGCTTTACATATCATGTTCCCTGCATGGGGTCGCAGGGTAGCACAGTGGTTAGCACTGCTATCTCACAGCAGCAGGGACCCAGGTTCGATTTCAGGCTTGGGTCACTATCTGTGCGGGAGTTTGCCTGTTCTCTCCGTGTCTGCATTGGTTTCCTTTGGGTGCTTTGGTTTCCTCCCACAGTCCAAAAGACATACTGGTTAGGTGCATTGGCCGTGCTAAATTTTTCCTCAGTGTACCCGAACAGGCGCCGGAGTGTGGCGGCGAGAGGATTTTCACAGTAACTTCATTGCGGTGTTAATGGAAGCCTACTTGTGACACTAATAAATAAATAACAGGCCCTCTCACCACAATGTTAGTAAAAGCAGTGGTGGGAAGTGGCCCTTATTGCCAACTTAAAGAACTCAATGGACAGTGGGGTAGGATGGCAGTCCATGGGCCTTTCCACTGCAGACTTAGATTCATAGAATCCCTGCAGCGCAGAAAGAGGCCATTCGTCCCATCGAGCCTGCACCAACAGCAATCCCACCCATGCCCTTTCCCTGTAACCCCACATATTTACCTTGCTCATCTCACTGACACTTATGGGCAATTTAGCATGGCCAATCAACCGAACCCACACACCTTTGGAGTGTGGGAGGAAACCCGAACACCCGGAGGAAACCCAGGCAGACACAGGGTGCCACCTTCTATTCCTTGCTCCCTCATATGTTTAATTTCCCCTTAAATATATCCATGCTGTTTGCCTCAGCTACTCCTTGTGGGAGGGAGTTCACATTCCCATCACTCGCTGGGAAAAGACATTCCTCTTCAATTCCCTGTTGGATTTATTAGTGGCGATCTGCTATTAATGGCCCCCCAGTTTTTGACTGCCTTAGTACTGGTAAAACTGTCTCGACATCTTACTGTATTGAATCCCTTCATAACTCTAATCAAGAAATGAGACGATAGCCTATAGCTGTGAGAGAGTGCTACTTGGTAGGGCTGCGCTTGATGAGAGAATCAGATATAAGGGGTATTTGCCAAGACTCGTGGGGAGCAGGAACACTGGCAGAATAGTTGACCTGTTTCTGTGCTGGGATTTCTGGCAACATAGCTTGCACCTGGTAATCATTAGTTTTGCAAGGAAAATGTCTCAGGATCCAAAAGCTTTGAGCAGATTTGTTAAATTTGACTCCTAGCTGCCAGCAGACACACTGGGCAATATTTCATGCCCTCCCCTGTGGCAGCTTTCATTATGAGACCATTTAGTCAGGCAGGTGTGTGGCAGGTGGGGATCTTGCCAACTTCCTTAGATTGGCACGGTGGCACAGTGGTTAGCACTGGTGCCTCACAGCAATAGGGACCCGGGTTCAATTCTGGCCTCGGACCATTATCTGTGTGCAGTTTGCACATTCTCCCCATGTCTGCATGGGTTCCCTCTGGTTTCCTCCCACACAGCATAGATGTTGGGTTAGGGAGATTGGCCATGCTAAATTGACCCTTAGTGTCCCAAGATGTGTAGGTTAGAAGGATAAGTGAGGCAAATACGTGAGGTTTAAAAGCGCTGTCACAGGGGGCCTCATGACGTGGGGCATCACGGTGGCACAGTGGTTAGCACTGCTGCCTCACAGCACCAAGGACCTGGGTTCAATTCCTGGCTAGGGTCATTGTCTGTGTGGAGTTTGCACGTTCTCCTCATGTCTGCATGGGTTTCCTCCAGGTGCTCCAGTTTCCTCCCACGGTCCGAAAGACATTCTAGTTAGGTGTATTGGCCACGCTAAATTCTCCCTTAGTGTACCCGAACAGGCGCCAGAGTGTGGTGACTAGGGGATTTTCACAGTAACTTCATTGCAGTGTTAATGTAAGCCTACTTGCGACTCTAATAAATAAAGGTTACAGGCATAAGGCAGGGGATGGGCCTCTGTAAAGATGCTGCGTCGGAGCAGACTTGTTGGGCAGAATGGCCTCCTTCTGCACTGTAGGGATTCTATTTTTCTATGATGTGCTGATACGGTTTCGATGAAGGGGAGGTTTCACTGGAATGAACTAAATGTGCTGTAAATTCTGTGCAACCGAGGTTCTGCTTGGTAATTATGTGTTTGGCAATGAGAATGTCCTAGGAGTTCATATCTCCGAGTTAGAATGGTTAAATCTGACTGCTGCCAGTAGACACACTTTGACCAAGGCATTATCTTGAAGAAGGAACAAATTATTTTGAGGCAGTTTTACAGGTTTACATTGCCACAGGGATACTTCACCCACCAGCTAATCACATCAGGAAATAGTGGTGGTCCTTCTCAAGGAAGATCTCAGTGTGAATATACACACATCCCCAGTGGATTGTATAACCATGTGGGATTGGTTACAGTCGCCACCCATTAGGTATGTCCTTGCATGTCTTTGCCAGTTTAGCGTAGTTGGCAGGATTATTGATGCAAGGATTCAGAGATGGGTTGGAGACAGGACGGGAAAGTGGTCCCATTGCATGACTGGGCATTGGTCAGCTACTGAGACAGCTTGTCCAAATGAGTGGCATTGCACACAAAAGAATGGGATGTGGTTCTACTGACTTCAATGTTTGACCTGTTTCTACCACATCTCTGATGGAAGTTTAGGTCAGTGGAGTGGGAGTGGGAAATTCTCCACTGTTACTTCCTACTTAACCAGATACAACAGGGCAGAATCTCCTGTTCAGACACACAGGCACCTTGAGTGAGAGTCTCTGGAAGAAAATTGGGCTATTTTTTTATATGGGTGTGCCTCCTCTTGTCACAGATTTCAATCATAGACATTTTGTTAAGGCAGGTATGTAATGGACAGTGTGTGATTGGATGGGTGTGTAATGGACAGTCTGTGATTGGGTGGGTGTGTAATGGACAGTGTGTGATCGGATGGGTGTGTAATGTGCAAGCGTTGATCTGATTGCCACTCTCTGCAATGGTGCATTTAATAAGTTATGAGTCGGGGAGTAATGAATGGATCCGCTCAGCGTTTTCCACAGGAATGTTATGAAGTAACATTTTCTCTTGCTTTTCCCAGCCTGAACCACCGTCTACCAATAAATGGCAATTGGATAAATGGCTCAAAGTCCATTCGCACAACAAGACTATCATTAATAACCAGGCTGAATGCGATGGACTCAGCGACTCTCAGTCTCAGAGCAATCAACAGAATGATGAAGAGGTGAAAGGAAAGCAGGCGACTTCGCTGCCCCAGCCAGATTCCAAAGATCGGCTTTTACTCAGCCCCGTCAGGGAGAAAGCTAAACCAAGGACAGCACAGAAAACCCCTGAAGGGAAAAATGTGAAGCAAAAGTCCCCCGTCCCCACCGAGCCGGCTCCCCCGAGGAGGAGCACAGGTAAAAAACAGCCCAGAAGAGCGGAATGCGCTCCCAGTTTGGAAGAACAGAGCTGGGCCAAGCCAAATAACCCCAGCAGCACCCCCAAAGACAGAGAGAGCCGAGTGGAACAGCCCAAAGCAAAGCCCAGAGCAGCCAATAACAAAGCAGGACCGAGGAAAGAGCCAAAAATTAGCGCAGCGCCTGTCGTTGACAAGAAAAAGCACCGAGTGCCTGGCAGGACTGTGCCTAAATCCAGAGAGTTTGTGGAGACCGATTCGTCCGATTCCCACACAGATCAAGACGAACACGCCCCGGTGAAAATCTCAGCAAGCTCTGAGGTCAAAACAAACTCGCTCCAACCCAAGGACCCCGGGACATTGAATAACTGTCTGAGCAGCACTTCCGTCGACCAAGCGACGACTGACTTAGAGGAACCGTCACTTTCACCTCTTCCGTTGCCACAAAACGAACCTCTTTCCCCCCTGAGAGACTACGAGGAAATCAAATCGCTTTGGGTGAAATTTGACCTCAGTCTCTTGTCCAGGATTCCCGGACAAATGCCCCCAGCAGAGACAGTCCCCACCAAGGCAGAGCTAAGGCAGCCCAACAATAAATACAACTATCAGTCCCCAACACCTGTGACCGATAAAAACACCATCAAAACGAAACGGAAACACAAGGTTAGTGGCCTTTTTGGAACAGGTGATCTGAAGGAACATTGAGGGTAAAGAAAATTCAGAAGCACAGTTGAGTTATAGAATCTACAGTGCAGAAGGAGGCCATTTGGCCCATCGAGCCTGCACCCAGCCAGGTCCTATATCTGTAACCCCACATATTTACCCTCCTAGTCCCTCTGACACTAAAAGGCAATTTATCATGGCCAATCAACCTAACCCGCATATCTTTGGACTGTGGGAGGAAACCGGAGCACCCGGAGGAAACCCACGCAGACACGGGGAGAACATGCAAACTCCACACAGATAGTCACCCAAGGTCGGAATCGAACCCGGGTCCCTGGTACTGTAAGGCATCAGTGTTAACCACTGTGCCACTATGCCGCCCTCAAGAGTAGCAAGAGTACAGTGGGTTATGTTACTGAGCGAGTAATCCAGAGGGTTCAACTAATGATCAGCAAGATTTGAGTTTAAATCCCACAATGACAGCTGGAGGAATTTAAATTCAATCAATTAAATAATCTCTGGACTTTCTTTAAAAATAAGCATCAGTAATGATGACCGTGCATTTTAAAAGTCTGTCTTCTTCACTAATGTTCATTTTCTTTATTAGAACATAGAAAAGCTACAGCACAAACAGGCCCTTTGGCCCACAAGTTGCACCGAACATGTCCCTACCTTCTAGGCTCACATATAACCCTCTATCTTACTAACTTCCATGAACTTATCCAAAAGTCTCTTAAAATACCCTATCGAATCTGCCTCCACCACCACTACCGGCAGCCGATTCCACGCACCCACCACCCTCTGAGTGAAAAACTTACCCCTAACATCTCCTCTGCACCTACTCCCCAGCACCCTGAACCTGTGACCTCTTGTGGCAACCATTTCAGCCCTGGGTAAAAGCCTCTGAGAATCCACTCTATCAATACCCCTCAACATCTTATACACCTCTATCAGGTCACGTCTCATCCTTCGCCTCTCCAAGGAGAAAAGACCTAGCTCTCTCAACCTATCCTCATAAGGCATGCCACCTAATCCAGGCAACATCCTTGCAAATCTCCTCTGCACCCTTTCTATGGCTTCCACATCCTATCTGTAATGAGGCGACCAGAACTGGGCACAGTACTCCAGGTGGGGTCTGACCAGGGTTCTATACAACTGCAGCATTATCTCCCGATTTCTAAACTCAATTCCTCTATTGATGAAGGCCAGTATTCCATACGTCTTCTTAACCACAGCCTCTACCTGAGACGCTGCTTTAAGCGTCCTATGAACCCGGACCCCAAGATCCTTCTGATCTTCCACACTGCCAAGCGTCTTACCCTTAATATTATATTCTTTCATCCTATTCGACCTGCCAAAATGAAGCACCACACACTTATCTGGGTTGAAGTCCATCTGCCACTTCTCCGCCCAGTCTTGCATCTTATCTATGTCTCGTTGCAACTGCTGACATCCCTCTACACTATCCACAACCCCACCAACCTTTGTGTCATCAGCAAACTTTCCAACCCATCCTTCCACTTCCTCATCCAGGTCATTTATAAAAATCACAAAGAGCAAGGGTCCCAGAACAGATCCGTGGGGCACTCCACTGGTGACCGAACTCCATGCTGAAGAAGACTCATCTACAACCACTCTTTGCCTTCTGTGGGCAAGCCAGTTCTGAATCCACAAAGCAATGTCCCCTTGTATCCCATGCCCCTTCACTTTCTCAATGAGCCTTGCATGGGGCACCTTATCAAACGCCTTGCTGAAATCCATATAAACTACATCTACCGCTCTTCCCTCGTCTATGTGTCTAGTTACATCTTCAAAAAATTCAATTAGTCTCGTAAGGCATGATCTGCCTTGGACAAAGCCATGCTGGTTATTTCTGATCATACTATTCCTCTCCAGATGTTCATAAATCCTGCCTCTCAGGATCCTCTCCATCAACTTACCAACCACTGAGGTTAGACTCACTGGTCTATAATTTCCCGGGCTATCTCTTCTCCCTTTCTCGAATAACGGAACCACATCCGCAATCCTCCAATCCTCCGGAACCTCTCCCATCTCCATTGATGACGCAAAGATCATCGCCAGAGGCTCAGCAATCTCTTCCCTTCCCTTCCATTCATTCACTTATTCCCTCGCTTATTCAAAGAACAATACAGCACAGGAACAGGCCCTTCGGCCCTCCAAGCCCGTGCCGCTCCCTGGTCCAAACTAGACCATTCTTTTGTATCCCTCCATTCCCACTCCGTTCATGTGGCTATCTAGATAAGTCTTAAACGTTCCCAGTGTGTCCGCCTCCACCACCTTGCCTGGCAGCGCATTCCAGGCCCCCACCACCCTCTGTGTAAAATATGTCCTTCTGATATCTGTGTTAAACCTCCCCCCCTTCACCTTGAACCTATGACCCCTCGTGAACGTCAACACCGACCTGGGGAAAAGCTTCCCACCGTTCACCCTATCTATGCCTTTCATAATTTTATACACCTCTATTAAGTCTCCCCTCATCCTCCGTCTTTCCAGGGAGAACAACCCCAGTTTACCCAATCTCTCCTCATAACTAAGCCCCTCCATACCAGGCAACATCCTGGTAAACCTCCTCTGTACTCTCTCCAATGCCTTCATGTCTTTCTGGTAGTGTGGCGACCAGAACTGGACGCAGTATTCCAAATGCGGCCGAACCAACGTTCTATACATCTGCAACATCAGACCCCAACTTTTATACTCTATGCCCCGTCCTATAAAGGCAAGCATGCCATATGCCTTCTTCACCACCTTCTCCACCTGTGACGTCACCTTCAAGGATCTGTGGACTTGCACACCCAGGTCCCTCTGCGTATCTACACCCTTTATGGTTCTTCCATTTATCGTATAGCTCCTCCCTACATTATTTCTACCAAAATGCATCACTTCGCATTTATCAGGATTGATTCATGGGATGTGGGCATCCCAGAATTCATTCATGGGATGTGGGCATCGTTGGCTGGGCCAGAATTTATTGCCCATCCCTAATTGCCCTTGAACCGAGTGGCTTGCGAGGCCATTTCACAGAGCAGTTAAGAGACAACCACATTACTGTAGGTCTGGAGTCACATGGAGGCCAGACCAGATAAGAATGGCAGATTTTCTTCCCTAAAGGACATAACTAGAATTAGTAGAATTAGAATCCCTATAGTGCAGAAGGAGGCCATATGGCACGGCAACCTGCAGCGACAACAATTCCACCCAGGCCCTATCCCATTAACCCCATACATTTACCCTAGCTAGTCCCCCGACACTAAGGGGCAATTTAGCATGGCCAATCAACCTAACCCGCACATCTTTGGACTGTAGGAGGAAACTGGAGCACCCGGAGGAAACACACGGAGACGCTGGGAGAATGTGCATACTCCTCACAGACAGTCACCCGAGGCCGGAATTAAACCCGGGTCCCTGGCACTGTGAGGCAACAGTGCAAACCACTGTGCCACCGTGCCGCCCACTAATGAGCCAGATGTGCTTTTATGACAATCAACAATGGTTTCATGGTCATCATTCAACTTTTAATTCCACATTTTTATTGAATTCAAATTGAATTCAAATTTCACCTCTGCTGTGGTTGGATTCGAACCCGGGTCCCCAGAGCATTACTCAGGGTCTCTCAGGGAGTGAATGGGTAAGTGGTATTAAACTTGGTGAATCATGTAGGAAAAGAAATTGGGATAGATTTGAGCAGTGTGATGTTCTTGAGACAGAAACAGTTGTATATTCAGCTAGAGATATTTAGAATTCGAACAAAATGAGCTATTAAACACAGATCCTTTATTATCGCTTCCCAGCAGACTCCCTCTGCTGGTACATGTGTGTAAGGTAGTCTTAAATGGACCAAATGCCAAATGTAATTTTCAGCACTTGACAAGGGAGTCCACAGGAACATCCAATGATTTCTGCAACCCATTCTAGCACCATATTACAGGACGATATCTCCTCCTGATCTCTTGTAGTCACTGACGTTCACTATCAATTCCTTTCTTTAGCAAATGGAAAGTACGGAAGCTCTCTGTGATAGCAAGAGGCAACGTGTGGAGAGGGAGATAGCTGCCCCAACACTCGTTCCCGTCAGCTGCCCTGTTAACTCCAGTCACAAGGTTCTGAGCAGCAAAGAGTAAGTACCTTTCACGTTCGTAACCTTTTACTCCCATTTTAATAAATGTTTCAAAGCCACTCGACACCCTGGAAATGTTGTTCCCTTTCCCATTTGAGCTGAATTTTATGCGGTGCCTCTTCCCATCAGTTGCAAAAGTCAATTTCAGACTAGCCAACTGAAAAGAAAGACCAGCCTGCAGGAATAATGCACTGGGGGTGGCTTATACCTGTAAAGAGTGTCACTCACGCCCCTTGGTGAGAGGGTTGTAATCTGATTTGCCGGCAGCTCTAACAGCCCTAGTTGTGCCAATAGTGGGTGCTGCTGGGACTGCAAGCAGGCCCTGTGATAAAGAGCAATGGATCCCAGACTAGGGTATGCCCTGGGCTTTAGGGTGGGAAAGGATCGGGCAACTTAGGGAGGGGCGGTGGGTTTTGGAGACAGACAGGGTGGCACAAAGGATGGGTATTACCTTGTGGGGGAGGGGTGGGGCTGTAACCAGTGCGTGCAGTACACCTTTGAAAGATGTATCTTCATTTCCTTCCTGACTTCTAACCAACTGTGTTTAAAAACTGGAATTCTACCTCACCCACTTGCCAACGCTAACCATAATATGGGAATGATGACTGGCCTGGTACGTAGAGGTAAAGGCAGGGACTCACTTGATGGGTCTAATGGCTTTATGCGTCACTAAGACACATCTACGATTGACTCCAATATTTAACATCTTACCCTGGGAATGAATTCTTTCTCCTTTGCAGGATATCGAAGCAGTTGACAAGGAGGGAGAGGAAGTTCCCGCCTCCATTGTCACCATTGCCGGACGAGCCCGAACCCAAACGGCGGAACAGCGAGAGCAACTCCCTCAGCCAGGAGAGCAACAGCAACCCCATACCAACCAGTGCCTCACAGCCCTCTGTACAATACAAGCATCGCAAAACTGAGAACAAGTGCTCCTCCCATGCGAAAAATCCCATTGTGAGTTCTGGCTATTAATCTCTTCTTACCAGGAAAGGGATAATGGTGGAAAATACGTAAGTCTATTTGTGAAGAGAAAAGGCAGGTTAATGTTTTAGCATGTTGGTTGTGGCTCAATGGGTAGTACGTTCTTATCTTTGGTCTGAAGGCTGTGGGTCTTGAAAGTGCAGTGTTGAGCGAGTGCTGTCGAGTCAGAGGTGCCCTCTTTTACATGAGATGGGTGTCATGGTGGCACACTGCTTAGCAGTGCTGTCTCAGTGCCAGGAACCCAGGTTCGATTCCCACCTTAGGTGACTGTGTGGAGTTGGCACATGCTCCCCGTGTCTGCATAGGTTTCCCCTGGGTGCTCTGGTTTCCTCCCACAGTCAAAAGCTGTATGGGTTAGTTGGATTGGCCATGTTAAATTGCCTCTTAGTGTTCAAAGATGTGTAGGTCAGGTGACTTGGCCATGCTAAATCAGCAAGGTTACAGCGATAGGGCGGAGGGGAGAGCCTGGGTGGGATGCTCTTTCAGAGAGACAGTGCAGACTCAATGGGCCGAATGGCCTCTTTCTGCACTTTAGGGATTCTATGTTAAGCCCTCTGGGGAAGATATAAAAGGCCTTGCAGCACTTGTTTCAATAAGCGGAAGGGAATTCCCCCCAGTGCCTCAATCAATAACTATCCCTCAACAAACATCACTCAAGATCAGTCTATCATGTTGTTATCATGTTTGTGGGATCGTGCTGTGCGTGAATTGGCTCCCACATTTCCTGCACTACAGCAGTGGCTACACTTGAAAAGTACTTCACAGGCTGTAAAGCGCTTTGAGATGTCACGAGACAGATTTTATGATTCAATTCCATGAAACAACTTATCGCTAAAACCAACTCCATGTTTTCTTTATATTTTGGATATTATACAATCTACGCCTTATTTTGTTAAACATCACACTCTCAGCAGCTGGCTTCGCGCACCCATAATCAAATGGAATATATGTTTTTTTTTGTTATGAATAATTCCTGCTGAAATTCTTAAAAATAAAAGGGATGATGATGGTGTGTCCTCCTCATAATGACCTAACATGAAAGAGGCCTGATTTGATTAGAGAGAACCCAGCAATGTTTCTGATAAATTGTGTGGCACCTTCCTACAGAATCCTTGATATTAAAGTTATACCTTTGAACTGTTCATACATATCACTGTTAGAAAGGCTGCACTAGACTCAATTTCTCCTCGCATCTTGGACATAACCTGAATCGATTTTGTTGCCATAGCAACAGCTCAGTTAAGTCTCAGCTATTATCATAATAGCCCTGGCCTGTACACTCTCTTCACAAGATGAGACGATGCTGTTCATTTGCAGTTTGCATTACGTTATTTTCCTCAGATTTCCAAAGCATTTGATTTGCTTTTTTTTTACAGTAATTTAATTTGGCTTTTTTTTCCCCTTTTGGCCGGTGAGCAAAGTCGATATTTTCTGATGAGAATAGGGGAAATTTCAGAATTATGAAATAAAATTTTGGCGAGAGAGCGTTTGCCTGTCCCTGCCCTGATAGTGAGGTTGTGAAACTCTTGTGAGCAAGCACACCTGAAATCCCAATCTCCGCCATTTTAATGGAAATATTGACCTTCTTGCAATAACCAGGTCCAAGTCTCCACTAGACTCATAGAATCCCTACCGTGCAGAAGGAGGCCAATTGGCCCATGGAGCCTGCACTGACAACAATCCCACACAGGACCTAACCCCATAAACCCTATGCATTTATATTACTAATCCCCCTGACACTAAGGGGCAAGATAGCATGGCCAATCAACCTAACCTGCACATCTTTGGACAGTGGGAGGAAACCGGAGCACCTGAAGGAAACCCATGCAGATAGGCAAACTCCACACAGTCACCCAAGGTTGGAATTGAACCCAGTTCCTTGGTGCTGTGAGGCAACAGTGCTAACCACTGTGCCACCGTGCCGCCCAGAAACTGAAAGAGAACTTAGAAGGATGGAGCGACTTTTGCTGACAGCAACATTTTCTTTCTTTGGGTTGAATGCCTGACCCTTTAAGTCCTGACAGAGATAGAGAAATGCTAATTGGAGAATTTTTGCTGCAGTTACAGGCAGGATTTTCCAGCCCCGCTCGCCCCAAAACTGGAAAATCCCGCCTGAGGTCAACAAACCTTTGCATGGTCTGTCCCTCGCCTGCTATGATTCCAGTGGTGGGTGGGACAGGAAAATTCCCCCCCGACATGTCTGTTTATGAACCATGCTCCATACAGACCTCTGGCAGTGGGGCCCATATGTCCTAATGTAATGTTGCTTGAAAAAAGTCACAATCTCTTGAGTCCAAAGATATGTGGGTGAGGTTGATTAGCCAGGTTAAATTGCCCCATAGTGCAGGGTAGGTACGTGGGGTTACGGTGATAGGACTGGGTGGGAATGTTGTCGGTGCAGGCTCAAAGGGCTGAATGGCCGCCTTCTGCAATATAGGGATTCTATTTTTCTACGATTCTGTTTCATATTACGCCCTTTCCTTATAAATTTTATTTATCATTTTCATGACTACCATTTTCGATTAACGTTTGTGTTACTTCAGTGATCACTCGTGTGACTTATCTTGACTTGAATGGTACAAGCCATCATAGAATAGAATCATAGAATCCTGACAGTACAGAATGAGGCCATTCGGCCCATTGAATCTGTAGTGACAACAATCCCATCCATGCCCTATCCCCGTAATCCCATATATTTACCCTGCTTCTCTGAGTAACATTGCAGATGAAGGTTCTTTAGTACCCACTGAACTACCCAGCCATCCTCCTCCCTTTCATCATTGTTTATTTTCCTAATGCACGTAAGGCAGGAATACTAACATGATGAACTGCATGATATTTTACAATGTTCTAGAATTATCTTTGGGTGGGGGATGTTTGGCACGAAAGGGCATTACATGTGACAGTCTACTGGGCAGCATGGAATCATTTAGACTAGAAATTGGCATGAAGCAGGGTCTGGTAAATCCAGCTGAAGTATTTAATGGGATTGTGTTGAAATCCCTCCAATGCCAAGACCAGTTAGTCTCCATTTAACTCCATGTTGAGTTAAGGGTGATATTTCCTCCTTTGGCACTGAGCAGTGAGTCAGTAACTTGTCTGATCCAAAACAGAAACAAAGTACCACAGACACGAGAAATCTGAACTAAAAACTGAAAGTACTGGAAATACACAGCAGGTCTGGCATCGTTGGTGGAGAGAGAAAAAGAGGCTGGAATTTTCCAGCAGAGATTGGGGCACCATTTTACAGGGTGCCCCCAATTGCACTGAAAAAAAAATATTCCCCCTTCCTCCCGAACCATAGATAGAGGATACCCAACCAACCCCCCCCCCCCCCCCAACTCTTCCCACAAGCACTGGGGCAACCCTCCCCCCTCCCACACATCAAGGGAACCCATTTTAATGGTCCCCAGAGAGCTGAACCCTGGCACTGCCCCAGGGTGCCAGGGGGCAGCGACAGCAACAGGGCACAGCCTGGGCCTGTACTTATCTCTGCACCACCTCCCAGTGGACTTCCCTGGACTGATTCTTGGTTTGTAAAGTGAGGTATAAAGCTTGGCGACGTGACATCACGTTGGTGAGGGGGGAGTTCTTCATGTGGAGGGAGCATTTAGCAGGGAAGTCCTTCAATTGTATTTAGTCTTATCACAATGTATTTAAATGAGATTACTATCCTTCCTGGGTAAAGACATTGAGTAGGAACTCCGGCAATGAATTTGCTGTCCACAGCCAAATCCTTCCTGAACTAACAAACACTTCTTTACTATAGGAGATTGAATCACATCCTAACTCATCCAGCATTAGCCATGAAAACGGCCAACCACAAACAGATCCCTGGATATTAATATCCAACGGTCACTCGGAGCCACGAAGACCGAAATTATCTTTTGATGACATGTAAGTTCAAGTTTGAGTGTCTTTCTTGTTAACGTGTATCACTGACACATGAACCCATCTGTTCACTTGCTGTTGCCTTTTGTCTGTTGTGATTTTGACAGAAATCCTGCAAAAATGGCATAAAACTCAGTTTTTTTTTGGTTGCTCATTCTTTCACGGCTTGGGGGTGTCGCTGGCTAGACCAGCATTTATTATATTTTATTTGATTTGATTTGATTTATTATTATCACATGTATTAACATACAGTGAAAAGTATTATTTCTTGCGCGCTACACAGACAAACCATACCGTTCATAGAGGAGGATACGGGACAGTGCAGGCTGTAGTGTTACAGTCATAGCTAGGGTGTAGAGAAAGATCAACTTAATGCAAGGTAAGTCCATTCAAAAGTCTGACAGCAGCGGGGAAGAAGCTGTTCTTGAGCCAGTTGATACGTGACTTTTGTATCTTTTTCCCGACAGAAGAAGGTGGAAGAGAGAATGTCCGGGGTGCGTGGGGTCCTTAATTATGCTGGCTGCTTTGCCAAGGCAGCGGGAAGTGTAGACAAAGTCAATGGATTGGAAGCTGGTTTGCGTGATGGATTGGGCTACATTCACGACCTTTTGTAGTTCCTTTATTACCCATTTATTACCTTTATTACCCATTAAAGGTGGTGGTGAGCTGTGGAATTCCCTGCCCAGTGAAGCAGTTGAGGCTACCTCATTGAATGTTTTTAAGGCAAGGATGGATAGATTTTTGAACAGTAAAGGAATTAAGGGTTATGGTGAGCGGGCGGGTAAGTGGAGCTGAGTCCACGAAAAGATCAACCACGATCTTATTGAATGGCGGAGCAGGCTTGAGGGGTCAGATGGCCAACTCCTGCTCCTAGTTCTTATGTTGAAAGTTTGCAGTCCACAAGTTTTAGGAACACCCAGAGTGCAGTTAGGGAGGGAGTTCCAGGATTTTGACCCAGTGATACTGAGGAATGGTGATATATTTCCAATGACGGGACTTTCCGGCCCAGCCCTGTCTCTCTCCTCCCCCTCCGCAGTGTGTTTTCTGGCAGCAGAGGCAGCTCGCTAGTGGCCACCGGCGGGATCTTTGGGTCCATCGAGGTCTCCGGCTTTTTTGTGGCTCATCCTTCCTGCTTCCAGGGAACTCGCAGGAGGTCAGCTCCACCGAGACCGGAAGATCCCTTCAGCAGGAAGGGCCAGAAAATCCCGCTCCAAGTCAGAATGGTGCGTGGCTCGGAGCGGAAACCTGTCTGTGTAGAACCAAATGTTTCTCGGCCTATGGCTCCTCCCATGAGTTACACTCAAGATTTTAATGTTTTCTTCATGTCTTGGCAACAAAAACTGGGGACAGTTTCTGGTTTGGCCTCTGCTCTACGTACTTTGAGCATAACATTATCTGTCTTGAAATCTACTGATCTGGTAACGTTTTAAACCATTGCTGAAATATCAGTTCATCAGTACCATCCCATGTCCTTTCCCTTCGATAAGTTCACTTAAGGCCATTAATTTCTCCTGTAACTGGAGTTAATCTGAACTCCATTATACCATGTTCAATAAAGTAACAGGAACCTACTGGAAGAACGGTGCTCATTGAAAGCAGTGGGATACTAAACACTGAGTGCTTTTTCCATCTTGATGAAGTGGTATCAGTGATGTATTTGCCAAGACTAACATGTTTTGGAGCTGAGGGCTGGAACAGATGCAAGGGTTGCTTTAGTTCAGTCCGAGTTGCTTCTTCCGTCTGCCTATTAGCAGTCACAGTGGGAGCCTAACTGCTCTGCAAGGGAAGATTAGGAGAGTCGTTTGGCCCTCAAAGGCGCGACGTGCTTCATAACATTGACACATATATCAATAATATTGGTGCACATATGAATTGTAGTGGGACAATGTTTCAGTAGTGCAGCGTATATTAATAGCAGTGGTACATATATCGATAAAGTGATGCATACATTAATATAACTGGTGCTTATTAATTGACGGGATGTTGGTGTCACTGCACCATTTATTGCCTGCCCCGAATCATCCTTATGAAGGTAGGCGTGAGGTGCAGTTATTTTTTTGGCACAGCCGATTAGCTTCAGGTAAGGGTCAGTCAGATTGATATGGGACTGGAGTCACATGTAGGCCAGATGGAATAGATATGGCAGATTTCCTTCCCGAAAGAATGTTCGTAAATCTGATGGGCGTTGCAATAAATATTGTGTATGTTTGCATATTGCTGCAGCTTGTAGCTACTCCTATGAGTTGATCTACTGTCCCTCTCATCTGACTTGTACATACCTGCTCCATGAAGTGACGCGTATGCTAACAGCAGTGTTTGTATGAACAATAATGGTCCATATCCCAAAAGTGGAGCTGACACTAATAACAATGCATATATAAATAGTTGTATGTCAGAGTGTATAGGTGGCACGGTGGCACAATGGTTAACATTGCTGCCTCACAAGCACCAGGGACCAGGATTCAATTCCCGGCTTCGGTCACTAACTGTGTGGAGTTTACATGTTCTCCCCGTGTCTGCGTCAGTTTCTTTCAGGTGCTCCGGTTTCCCCCCATGTGCTGGTTAGGTGCATCGGCCACGCTAAATTCTCCCTCAGTGTACCCGAACAGGCGCCTGAGTGTGGCGACTAGGGGATTTTCACAGTAACTTCATTGCAGTGTTAATCTAAGCCTACTTGTCACACTAATAAATAAACTTGAAGAGCGATGAGTTGGGTGTAAGGTGATGTTTACATTATAGAACCAGCGCAGATTACAAAACGTCGAGTTTTGAGCATTCGACTGCTAGCACATTTGTTTTCCTCTGTTCAGCTACTCAGATAAGCCTGCAGTGGTAAGAGAACAGACTGAAAAAACAGACTAAATAAAAACAACTGCATCGGAGACAATGCCAGACAATTATTTCTCCCCAAACTAGGCAATTCGTGGTTTGGAATTAGAAAAAGGTTTGCACAGCTGTCTGCCTTTTCTTTCCAAACAGCGAAGGGTGACTTTCCAACAAGTGACAAGGGGGGATGGTGGCGCAAGATGGGTGGGGCGGAGGGAGGACAGGGAGGTGGGAGGCAGGGGATTGAATTAGTCTCAGTGACTCCCCTCTGGTAACCTCTGAGAACGGATTCGCTTCCCCAGGTTTTAAAGTTTATTTATTAGTGTCACAATTAGACTTACATTAATACTGCAATGAAGTTACTGTGAAAATCCCCCAGTCGCCACACTCCAGCGCCTGTTCGGGTACACTCAGGGAAAACTTAGTATGGCCAATGCATCTAACCAGCACGTCTTTAGGACTGTGGAAGCAAACCGGATCACCCGCAGGAAACCCATGCAGACACGGGGAGAATGTGCAGACTCTGCTCAGACAGTGACCCAAGCTGGGAATCGAACCCGGGTCCCTGGCGCTGTGAGGCAGCAGTGCTAACCACTGTGACACCGAGTCGCCCCATTCAGTGACATGGCATGCCCATGTCAACCAATCCAGCACAGGTCTGGTGAAAACCAGCAGCCTTCTGGACAATCTAGCTTACCTGCCACACAGGATGCCTCATGAACCTGTAAAGCTGCTGAACTGCTTTGGGGGAATATGCAGGCACTGTGCTCCTTTCTGTCACAAGCGACAATAAAAGTATATTTCGCTATCCACCGTGTGGGACAATCACAGAAATACAGACGCAATGATGGTACTCAGTCTATGTAACATCCACTTCACTAGGAGATATCTCAGGGAATGTGTGAACAATGTATATTTAAAACAGCAAAGCTGTCAGTGTTATCATAGAATCACAGAATCCCCACAGCTAACCACTGTGTCACCGTGCCGCCTGCTGTGGTGTATGAGGATTTTCGGATGCAGTGGAGGTTGACGCATAGAGGTTGGCTGTTCTGCACTCCAACAGGTTGCAGGTTCCGGGGTTTAGATGTTTCAGTAAGAGCAGGGAAGGTGGTAAAAGAGGTGGAGATGTGGCATTGTTAGTCGAGGACAGTATTACGCGGCAGAAAGGATGTTTGATGAGGACTCGTCTACTGAGGTAGTATGAGCTGAGGTTAGAAACAGGAAAGGAGAGGTCACCCTGTTGGGAGTTTTTTATAGGCCTCCAAAAAGTTCCAGAGATGTAGAGGAAAGATTGCGAAGATGATTCTGGATAGGAGCGAAAGTAACAGGGTAGTTGTTATGGGGGACTTTAACTTTGCAAATATTGACTGGAAAAGCTATAGTTCGAGTACGTTAGAGGGGTCAGTTTTTGTCCAATGTGTGCAGGAGGGTTTCCTGACACAGTATGTAGATAGGTCAACAAGAGGCGAGGCCACATTGGATTTGGTACTGGGTAATGAACCAGACCAGGTGCTAGATTTGGAGGTAGGTGAGCACTTTGGTGATAGGGCGGCACGGTAGCACAGTGGTTAGCACTGCTGCTTCACAGCTCCAGGGTCCCGGGTTCGATTCCCGGCTCGGGTCACTGTCTGTGTGGAGTTTGCACATTCTCCTCGTGTCTGCGTGGGTTTCCTCCGGGTGCTCCGGTTTCCTCCCACAGTCCAAAGATGTGCGGGTTAGGTTGATTGGCCAGGTTAAAATTGTCCCTGAGATGCATAGTTAGAGGGATTAGCGGATAAATATGTGGGGGTAGGGCCTGGGTGGGATTGTGGTCGGTGCAGACTCGATGGGCCGAATGGCCTCCTTCTGCACTGTAGGGTTTCTATGATAGTGACCACAATTCGGTTACGTTTACTTTAGCAATGGAAAGGGATAGGTATATACCGAAGGGCAAGAGTTATAGCTGGGGGAAAGGAAATTATGATGCGATTAGGTGAGATTTAGGATGCATAGGTTGGGGAAGGAAACTGCAGGGGATGGGCACAATTGAAATATGGAGCTTGTTCAAGGAACAGCTACTGCGTGTCCTTGATGAGTATGTACCAGGTAGGGAGGAAGTGGTCAAGCGAGGGAACCGTGGTTTACAAAAGACGTTGAATCTCTCGTGAAGAGGAAGAAGCAGACTTATGTAAAGATGAGACGTGAAGGCTCAGTTAGGGCGCTTGAGAGTCACAAGTTAGCCAGGAAGGACCTAAAGAGAGAGTTAAGAAGAGCCATGAGGGGACATGAGAAGCCTTTGGCAGGTAGGATCAGGGGAAACCCTAAAGCTTTCTATAGGTATGTCAGGAATAAAAGAATGACTAGGGTAAGATTAGGGCCAGTCAAGGACAGTAGTGGGAAGTTGTGTGTGGAGCCTGAAGAGATAGGAGAGGCACTAAATGAATATTTTTCGTCAGTATTCACGCAGGAAAAAGACAACGTTGTCGAAGAGAATACTGAGATACAGGCTATTGGACTAGATGGGATTGAGGTTAATAAGGAGGAGGTGTTAGCAATTCCGGAAAGTGTGAAAATAGATAAGTCCCCTGGGCCGGATGGGATTTATCTGAGGATTCTTTGGGAAGCTAGGGAGGAGATTGCAGAGCCTTTGGCTTTGATCTTTATGTCATCATTGTCTACAGGAACAGGCTGGAGGATAGCAAATGTTGTCTCCTTGTTCAAGAAGGGGAGTAGAGTCAAACCTGGTAATTATAGACACCCGGTGAGCCTTACTTCTGTTGTGGGCAAAGTATTGGAAAGGATTATAAGAGATAGGATTATAATCACCAAGAAAGGAATAATTTGATTAGGGATAGTCAACACGGTTTTGTGAAGAGTAGGTCATGCCTCACAAACCTCATTGAGTTCTTTGAGAAGGTGACCAAAGAGGTGGATGAGGGTAAAGCGGTTGATGTGGTGTATATGGATTTCAGTAAAGCGTTTAATAAGGTTCCCCACGGTAAGCTATTGCAGAAGATACGGAGGCATGGGATTGAGGGTGATTTAGCGGTTTGGATCAGGAATTGGCTAGCTGTAAGAAGACAGAGGGTGGTGGTTGATAGGAAATGTTCATCCTGGAGTTCAGTTACTAGTGGTGTACCGCAAGGATCTGTTTTGGGGCCACTGCTGTTTGTCATTTTTATAAATGACCTGGATGAGGGCGTAGAAGGATGGGTTAGTAAATTTGCGGATGATACTAAAGTCGGTGGATTTGTGGACAGTGCGGAAGGTTGTTGCAGGTTACAGAGGGACATAGATAAGCTGCAGAGCTGGGCCGAGAGGTGGCAAATGGAGTTCAATGCGGAAAAGTGTGATGTGATTCACTTTGGAAGGAGTAACAGGATTACAGAGTACTGGGCTAATGGTAAGATACTTGGTAGTGTGGCTGAACAGAGAGATCTCGGTGTGCATGTGCATAGATCCCTGAAAGTTGGCATCCAGGTTGATAGGGTTGTTAAGAAGGCATACGGAGTGTTAGCTTTTATTGGTAGAGGGATTGAGTTTCGGAGCCAGGAGGTCATGTTGCAGCTATACAAAACTCTGGTGCAGCCGCACTTGGAGTGTTGCGTACAGTTCTGGTCGCCGCATTATAGGAAGGATGTGGAAGCATTGGAGAGGGTGCAGAGGAGATTTGCCAGGATGTTGCCTGGTATGGTGGGAAGGTCTTATGAGGAAAGGCTGAGGGACTTGAGGATGTTTTCGTTAGAGAGAAGGTTAAGAGGTGACTTAATAGAGGCATACAAGATGATCAGAGGATTCAACAGGGTGGATAGTGAGAGCCTTTTTCCTCGGATGGTGATAGCAAGCAGGAGGGGACATAGCTTTAAATTGAGGGGTGATAGATATAGGATAGATGTCAGAGGTAGGTTCTTCACTCAGAGAGTAGTAAGGGCGAGGAATGCCCTGCCTGCAGCAGTAGCGGACTCGCCAACATTAAGGGCATTTAAATGGTCATTGGATAAACATATGGATGATATTGAAACAGTGTAGGTTAGATGGGCTTTAGATTGGTTTCACTGGTCGGCGCAACATCGAGGGCCAATGTACTGCGCTGTAATGTTCTATGTTCTATGTTCAATAACACCACAGATGCCCGGTTGTGACTGATGATTACTATTTTGCAGGTCTCATAACGCTGATTACTACATGCAAGAGGCCAAGAAGTTGAAACATAGAGCTGATGCATTGGTAAGATATTCATTATTTTTTAATGTTTCTTTTCTTGTGTCACTGAAATGACACAAATTAATAGTTACCCGACGAAGCCGCTGCTCTATCGCTGGTGAGAAGTGAAATTATGTTGCCGCTTGTTGAGATTCACATCACTAAAGTTCTTTTCTTTTTTTAATTTTCAGCTTGATAAGTTTGGAAAAGCAGTTAATTATGCAGATGCAGCACTATCATTCATTGAATGTGGAAATGCTATGGAGCGTGATCCATTAGAAGCGAAATCCCCATACACCATGTATTCCGAGACAGTGGAACTCATCAGGTTAATGTCTTTTGGAAGATAATTTTACTAATCATTTTTAAATGATAATTAATAACCTGCTGTGAGGAAATCAAGGTAGAAGATTAAGATCTATATGGAGATGTCATATTTCAGAACTTAATTCTTAAAGTGACTTGTGACATTTTGTTTGCTCATAATTTTTAGATTATATTAATTTATGATGCTTGGAGTCAGCTGAGTAAATACTTTGACCAAATAAAGTGCTCAACTTGTTCGAAAGCTAATATTAGGGACCAGACGAGAAACTCCAAGGTGTATTATGAAGTTAGCTGAGACCCCAACAACATTTGATTTTGGCCTTAGGGTGGACACAAGGTGTTTCACACCAGGTATGATTCAAATGACCCACTCGGGAGCTTTTGTCAAAACAGAATTCATTTAATAACACAGTTAAAATATAACAAAAATAATTAACATAACTTTTAGCACTTAAAAGACTTAAACATGGCAAAGTATCCATCTTAGCACCTAACTATCTCTACAGTTCTAATTTAAAGCAATATCCCCATCGACATTCACCCTTCTTTGGAGTCTGCATTTTCTCCCCGTGTCTGCATGGGTTTCCTCTGGGTGCTCAGGTTTCCTCCCACAGTCTGAAAGACGTGCTGGTTAGGTGCATTGACCATGCTAAAATTCTCCCTCAGTGTACCTGAACAGGCGCCGGGGTGTGGCAACTAGGGGATTTTCACAGTAACTTCATTGTAGTGTTAATGTAAACCTACTTGTGACATTAATAAATAAACTTTATAAACTTTATAAATGATATGCTCACAGGGTGCTAGATTTCCAACCTCTTAACACTTCTGGACAGAGATCCAGACTGCAGTTTCTGGAGAAGGATATATCCGCAAAACAGCAGAACCTCAGAGAGATGATCCTTGTCTCTGGCAGTTTCCAGTCTCCAGACTTCAGAGAGGGAAAAAGAGAGGCTCTGCTGTCTCTCGACTCAAAAGCAGCATCTAAACTTGAAAATTCTGTGTAAGCCTAGCTCCACCCAGTCACATGACTTACCTGTCAATCAACCTAATTAAGCCCTACTCTGCAAAATCCTAAGGGAACACTAAAAACAACAGAACAGCATTAGTCCAGATTAACGCAAACATTCTAGCAATCAGAAGCAATTATGTGCTGCAGTAACAATACAGGATGCCGGTTATCGACAGAACGGCACTGATAATAAAACAAACTGCGAAATCTGATCCTGCACAAGGAGCATAACAAATACATTTCTTAAAGGCACAGTATCGTCACACCAAGGAGAATAGTACCTGACTTTAGACGAACATAGACTGGTGAATTGGGCAATGGCAAATGAACTTGAACTCAGAACTGCAAAGTCTGAGCAAGGTCAAGGATGATTTTCAGTGCTGGTGTGATGCCAGGTATATAGGCCGTATGTCCCATTAGTTCAGAAGACAGAGGAAAAGAAAGACTTGCATTCGTATAGCATTTATCATAACCACCAGACATCTCAAAGCGCTTCACAGCAATTGAACTACTTCTAAGTACAGTCACTGTCGTAATGTAGGAAACACATCAACTAATTTCCAAACAAAAAGCTGCCACAAACTACAATGTGAGATTGACCAGATAATGTGTTGTTTCTATGTTGATTGAGGGATAAATATTGGAGTCGCTTGGTCATACGGAACTTGAATCTTGCTGAATAGAAAGACATTTTGCCGAAGCTTTTTGTCTTGCACTCATCAGGACAAACACAAGAATACCAAATTTCAGACATTCACGACAATTTATGCCACAGAAAAAAAGGATGCTGACTGGTAGGCAAGTCGATTCTGATTGGCCAAGACATCGCCTTGGAGAAAGCAACAGGGAAACATAGGCTCCCGGGTAATTCAAAAAATGCATAAGGCTTGAACATATCCCTTTAGTTTGCAGAGAATGAACCCCTGTCCATGAATGTATGGTGCTTCTAGCATTACTAAGTGAGCCACGGTATCACCGCCTGCCACGGAATTGGAGCGGGCGAGGGGTGGACAATGGAGATATCCATTGACATCGGGCGGGAAATTCCGGTCTCGCTCAAGTGAGGCTGTAGAATCCTGCCCTATGAGTTTGACAGATTAAACATGTGATTGTTCGTGTAGCTATTAGCACACTCAGGATTGTTTGGCAAGTGATGTCCAATCAGGGAATCATTTCTAACAGCGGATGTTTTGTTTTGGGCTCTGCTGGTTGAGTATGGTCTGTGGAGTTGTCTATTGGAAACAACTGAAGGAACATGCTGTTTGATCCGATCAATGAGTCGCTGGGACATACATCCAATGTACCTGGCAGTGCACTGGCACTGAAATTCATACGTGACTATGCTCAGTGGTGAGGTCGGCAGACTGTCTTTCTGGACTGGCAGTGGCATCCTAGTAGTGGAAAATACCGCTTGTGTAGCCACTCCTTAGTAGCAGTGTGAAGCACCCGTTGTTCAAATTGATCAGATTAAATGGGTTAAAATTAATCCAAATTCCAAACCAGCATTCCTGCCTATCATTGGCCTGATCCCCATTTCTTCCAGTAACACCATATTGTTTGCAGAATTCACACTGAAACTTGTATCATCAAAGTTCTTATCTGTACTCGAGAATAATTTGTGCTACCCAGCCCACAGATTGTGCATTCCAAATTCACTTCAGAATCTTGAGCGGCATATAGATCACCTCGAATCAAATTGAAACGTGTGCATTTAAATAGCACCTTTCACAACCTTCGGATACCTCACAGCATTTTACAGCCAATGAAGTATTGTTGAAGAGACCATGTTGGAAACACGGTGGCACAGTGGTTAGCACTGCTGCCTCACAGCGCCAGGGACCTGGGTTCAATTCCCGGCTCGGGTCACTGTCTGTATGGAGTTTGCACTTTCTCCCCGTGTCTGCGTGGGTTTCCTCCGGGTGCTCCGGTTTCCTCCCACAGTCTGAAAGAAGTGCGGATTAGATGGATTGGCCATGTTAAATTGTCCCATAGTGTCAGGGGATTAGCAGAGTAAATATGTGGGGTTACGGGAATAGGGCCTGGGTGGGATTGTGGTCGGTGCTGACTCAATGGGCCGAATGGCCTCCTTCTGCTCTATAGGGATTCAATGATTCTATGATCTCTGATCCATAATCTAAGATGACACTTGGGTGCAGTACCAAGGGATTGTTGGACTGTTTGAGGTGTCATTTCTTGGGTGAGATGTTACAGCAGGAACATGTGCTCTCTCAGGTGGATGCAAAAGATCCAAACACACTGCTCAGAGAAGAAGAGGGAGTTCTCCGCAGTATCCCGGGTCAACACCTACTTAGGACACGTAGGACATTGCTTGTGTGTTGGAGTCTGCAGAGTGCAAATTGACTGCCGTGTTCATAGAATGCACACATTCGGCCCATCGAGTCTGCACCGACTGTCTGACAGAGTATTTTACCCAGGCGCAATCCCTGTAATCCCACATATTTACCCCACTAATCCCGCTAACCTACACATCTTGGGACACTAAGGGGCAATTTAGCATGGCCAAACGCCCTAACTCGCACATCTTTGGAGTGTGGAAGGAAACCGGAGCACCCGAAGGAAACCCACAAAAACACGGGGAGAATGTGCAAACTCCGCATAGTCACCCAAGGCTGGAATCGAACCCAGGTCCCTGGCACTGTGAGGCAGCAGTGCTAAACACTATACCACCGTGTTTCCAACATGGTCTCTTCAACAATACTTCATTGGCTGTAAAATGCTGTGAGATATCCTAAGATTGTGAAAGATGCTATTTAAATGCAAAGTTTCAATTTGATTCTAGGTGATCTATACCCGAATTCCATTTACATGTCTTGATTCCTGATACCCAATAGCAATCTCACATTAGCAAAACAGAAAGAAAAATTGGGGGTGCACAGACAGAAGTCAGTAATTCATTCTAAAACCTGATGTGAGTTTCATGTTTGCTTATATGTATATCCCTATGTATAGAGTTATTAATGTACATAGTATTCATGTCCATGCAACATAGTAACATATAAGGTCACTTCATTTATGAGCTGAGAAATTATGTCTAATTTTAGTAACTGTGCAACATAAAACCAGAATTGAGAGATCAGATTTGTTGATGCAGCTACTTCCCCAAGCTACAATTTTATATTAAGTTGGGATGTTACAGTCACTGAGTGGCTGATGACTCTAGTTCCTCAGGCTGTAGAATGTATAACAAAATGTCATCTTACTTTTCGCATAGCTACGTACAAACAATCAAGCTTAACAACTCAATACAGCTGTTACGCAGTCCTTTTAAAGAGCAACTGTATTGATTTCAGCACACACATCTCTCAAAATGCCATGTAAATGAGCTCAAAGCCAAAAGTTTAGATTTTACAATGGGAGGGGGAGTGGGGTGGGGGGGGAGGGGGGGGGGTGGCGTGGGGAGGTGATTTCTCACCTGAATGGTTAGAAATGGGTCCTCTTTGCTCTCGATTTTCCTGGGTGTGCTATTTATGCACAGGTACAGGTACAGGTTTGGATGTGTAAAGGGAGCACAGCACAAGGGTAATTTTGACTCTTGGACATTATATATTCATCACTCTCCAATTTCCTTTCCTCTGGATTCAACAAAGGAAATTGGGAGAGATGTATAATGAGTGGCAGATAGGTTAACGCACCCAAGAATCAAATTCAACTTGAAAAAAGGTGTTTGGAGTTTGAACACAAAATCCAGACTGTTGGATTTGATTTGATTTGATTTATTATTGTCACATGTATTGGGATACAATAAATTGTTAAAAATAAATAAGCTTTGACAAAAGGTTATCTTGAACTCGAAACGTCAGCTCTTTTCTTTCCTTACAGATGCTGCCAGACCTGTTGAGATTTTCCAACATTTTCTCTTTTGGTTACAGTGAATTGTTTCTTGCACACTATACAGACAAAGCATACCGTTCATAGAGTACATAGGGAAAAAGGAAAGGATAGGGCGCAGAATGGAGTGTTGCAGTTACAGATAGGGTGAAGAGAAAGATCAGCTTAATATATGATAGTTCCATTCAAACATCTGATGGCAGCGGAGAAGAAGCTGTTTTTGAGTCGGTTGGTACGTGTTCTCAGACTTTTGTATCTTTTACCCGACAGAAGAAGGTGGAAGAGAGAAACACTGGGATGCGTAGGGTCTTTGATTTTGCTGACTGCTTTTCCGAGGCAGCGGGAAGTGTAGACGGAGTCAATGGATGCATTTTAAGTTTTGACAAGCCACTCATGCGAAGAGCAGAAATTGCCCACACACTTCCCCTGCATCTGACAAACTAATAAAACCCATTTACACGTTACTCACCAGGCAGCATTATTGATTGTCCCTTGCTTCTTTCCCAAGGTACGCCATGAGGTTAAAGAATTTCACTGGCTCCATGGCTACGATAGCTGATAAGAAATTGGCCGTCTTATGGTGAGTTTTAGTGAGTCGGTTGCCAGGTTATTAAGCTTCCAGTTAACCGCTTTGTAATATCATAAGTGTATCATTATGTCGTCAAGAAAAATAAGTTAATGAGGGAAGATTTTATCTTCTTACATTCTCAAATTATAGATGATACAGCTGCGCTATTTTGTGACATTTATTCATTACCTTAATTCCATATTGTGCTTAACCAGGCAAAACGAGCTGTTTTGACTTTGTCCCACATCTATCAGCACTGCGTTCCTCAAGAATCCAACAGGAGAAGCATCATTTACATAAATTGTGTTGTTCTATTGAGTGCTTATTCTAATACAATCTATCTTTAATTAAATCTAGTTACCGATGCCTTTCACTTCTCTATTTGCGAATGTTCAGACTGAAGAAAGACCACGCAATAAAGTACTCCCGATCTTTGATGGAATATTTTAAGGTATTTTAATGATTTTATGTTGGGGTGGAGGGTGGGGGTTATGAAACAGGTTATGATGAAGGTGGTTTTCACCCTGTTACACCCAGCTCCCCTGATTTGATTTGATTTATTATTGTCACATGTATTAACATACAGTGAAAAGTATTGTTTCTTGTGCGCTATACAGACAAAGCATACCGTTCATAGAGAAGAAAAGGAGAGAGTGCAGAGTGTAGTGTTGCAGTCATAGCTAGGGTGTAGAGAAAGATCAACTTCATGCACCGTGGCTTCCCTGGGATATTACTAGGATAAGGCATCAAGATGGACAGGTGAGGGGATGGCCTTGTGACATTTTATCGCTGGGCTATTAATCCACAAACTCAGCTAATGCTCTGGGGACCCGAGTTCAAATCCCACCATGGCAGATGGTAGAATTTGAATTCAATCAAAAAAAAATCTAGAAATAAGAATCTACTGGTGACCGTGAAACCATTGTCGATTGTTAGAAACACCTGTCTGGTTCACTAATACCCTTTCGGGAAGGAAAGCTGCCATCTTAACCAAGTCAGGCCTATATGTGATTCCAGAGCCACAGCAATGTGGTTGACTCTCAACTGCCTTCTGGCAAATAGGGATGAGCAATAAATGCTGGCCAGCCAGCGACGCCTATGTCCCATGAATGAATAAAAAAAGGTGAGAATGCATTTCCTTTGATAGAGGTTACTGAGAACAAAGGGACGTGATCCAATAATTAGGGCCAGGCTATGTAAAGGGAGAAAATAGGAAGCAGTTCTCTACACAAAGAGTAGCAGAAATCTGGAACCTGTTAAAGGCCATGAATGCTGTTGAATAGTTGGAGCTTTTAAAGTTGAGGCTAGTAAGATTTTTGTTAGTTAAGAGTAGCAAGGGATCAGGAGTGAAGGTGTGTAAATGGAATAGAGGTAGGCATCATCCACGGGCTAATTGAATGGAGTAGCAGGCTCAAGGGGCTGAATGGCCTACTCTTTATGCTCCAAATCTAGGAACAGGCTCATTGATATTATTCTCACAGCTAAGGCAGGTTCAATCGAGACATTCCAGACATTCAAGAAGGCACTAAATGATTATTTGAATAGAAACAATGTGCAGGGGTATGAGCAAATGGCAGGAGAATGGCACTAAGTCATGATGTTCGTTTGGAGAGGCAGTGCAACCACAATGGGCCGAATGGCCTCCTTCTGTGCCATAACAATTCAATGAAGGAGCATCAGCATGGTTGAGATGCTGGGATTATTTTCCTGAGGCAGAGAATATTAGAAGGTGCTTTGATAGAAGTGCTCTTATTTTCTATGTTTCCATGTTTCCATGACTGACCCCATCCCATTTTATAACAAAGAATCTGAAACTGGATTTGTTTCACTTCTCATTGGAAAGCTAAAAGGGTCTATTGTATTTTTATGCACGATTTTCTTTGTGTTGCAGAGTTCCTCAAAAGCCTCACAAGCTCCTTCTCCTTGGGGAACGAACGGAAAGTAAGTTTCCCTCAATAATTCTGACGGACCACATTTTGTTGGAGTGAAACCTCTGACAGCAATGCCCTGTTACTGAGACCTGTGTTTCAGCTGTAGCTCGCTTGGTCACACACTCGCCTTGCACTCTGGGGCCAGCTCACAAACTCAATCTAATGCTGACACTCCAGTGCAGCACTGAGGGAGTGTGACAGTGTCAGAGGTGCCATCTTTTGGTTGAGATGTTAAGCTGAGGCCACATTTGCCTTCTTGGGTGGATTTGCGGGGAGGCGATGGCCCAGTGGTATTATCATTAGACTATTAATCCAAAAACTCAGCTAATGTTCCGGGGACCTGAATTCAAATCCCGCCATGACAGATGATGAAGTTTGAATTCAATAAAAAATATCTGGAATTAAGAATCAACTGATGACCACGAAACCATTGTCACTTGCCGGAAAAACCCACTAATGTCCTTTAAGGACGGAAATCTGCTGTCCTTACCTGGTCTGGCCTACATGTGACTCTAGATCCACAGCAATGTGGTTGACTCACAAGTGCCCTCGGCCAACTAGAGATGGGCAATAAATGCTGGCCAACCAGCAACACCTTATCCCATGAATGAATAAAAAATAAATTTAAGAGATCCCCGGCACCAATTTGGAGAAGAGCAGGGAGGTTATTCGTGGTAAACGCAAAATACTGCGGATGCTGGAATCTGAAACAAAAACAGAAAAATGCTGGAAAATCTCAGCAAGTCTGACAGCATCTGTGGGGAGAGAGTAGAGCCAATGTTTTGTGTCTAGATGATCCTTCATCAGAGCTCTGACAAAGGGTCATCCGGACTTGAAACGTTGGCTCTATTCCCTTTCCACAGATGCTGTCAGACCTGCTGAGATTTTCCAGCAATTTTCTGTTTTTGTTTGAGTTTTTCCTGGCGCACTGACCAATATTTATCCCTCAATCCTCATCATGAAAAACAGATTACCTGGTTATTATTATATTGCTATTAGTGGGAGTTTGCTCAGCGCATCATGTTTCTACATTACAACAGTAACTACATTTCAAAACATACTTCATCGGCTGTAAAGCACTTTGAGACATCTGGTAATTATGAAATGTGCTGTAGAAATGCAAGACTTTTTTTGTTCATGCATGTCCAGTGATGAACATTTTTTTCCTCACAAGCCTGTTGGAATTGCGAGTTAGCGATGGCTTGCGGAGGGAAACCTCCCTCAGCGACCCTTGGTGAACCATGGGGCCAATAGTCTACCTCACTGACAAATGAGATTGAAATGATTCAAAAACACATCCATGAAGAATGAGAATAGGTTGGAGGGAATGAAGTAAATGTCAAATCAGCTGCAGAGAGGGAAGAGAGGGAAAGAAGGATTGGATTAAGAAATAAAAAGAAAGTTAGAAAGTAACAATGAAAAAATTAAAATTTAACATTCATGAAATCTCTGAATGAAATCCACTACCCCACAGAATGAGACCTCACAAATATAGTGTGGGGCGACATGGTGGCACAGTGGTTAACACTGCTACCTCACAGCGCCAGGGAACTGAGTTCAATTCTCGGCTTGGGTCACTGTCTGTGTGGAGTTTGCACGTTCTCCCCATGTCTGCTTGGGTTTCCTCTGGGTGCTCCGGTTTCCTCCCATAGTCCAAAGACATGCTGGTTAGGTGCATTGGCCATGATAAATTCTCCCTCAGTGTACCCGAACAAGCGGCGGAATGTGGCAGCAAGGGAATTTTCACAGTAACTTCATTGCAGTGTTAATATAAGACTACTTGTGACTAATAAATAAACTTTTACTTTTGATGGCTCACTTTCTATTTTATTTATTAATTTTATTTATTTATTAGTGTCACAAGTAGGCTAACATTAATGCTGCAATGAAGTTACTGTGAAAATTCCCGAGGCAGGAGAAGTTGATTTGTAATTTTTAACAGCTGTTAAAAAGGAATTCAAGACGTTCATTGCATGAGTTTTTAGTTATTCGTTTATAGGATCTGAGCACCGCTAGTTAGATCAACATTTATTGTCCATTCCTAATTTCCCCTGAGAAAGTGGTGGTGAGCTGTCTTCTTGAACTGCTGCAGTCCATGTTGTGTAGGTACATTCACAAAGAGATCAGGGATTTTAACCCAGTATTGGTGAAGAAGTGGCAATATTGTTCCAGGACAGGATGGTGAATGACTTAGAGGATAAGTTGCAGGTGGTGGTGTTTCCATGCATCTGCTGCCCTTGTTCTTCCAGGTGGTAGAGCTTGCAGGTTTGGAAGGTGCTGTCGAAGAATCCTTGTTGAGTTGCTGCAGTGCGTTTTGTGGCTGGGACGCACAGCAGCTACTGTGCGTGGGTGGTGGAGGGAGTGAATGTTGAAGGTGGTGGAAGGGGTGCTGATCAAATGGGCTGCTTTGTCTTGGATGGTGTCGACCTTCTTGAGTTTTGTTGGAGCCGCACCCATCCAGGCAAGTGGGGAGTGTTCCATCACACTCCTGACTTGTGCCTTGTAGATGGTGGACAGGAGTTGGGGAATCAGGAGATGAGTCACCCACTACAAAATTTCCAGTTTCTGAACTGCTCTTGCAGCTACACTATTTTATTTGGCTGGTCCAGTTAACATTCTGTGGTGTGTCGAATGGACAAAGAATGTTCCAATGCAGCAACCTCATGAAACCCACAGGGAGGTTAAGGGCACGAGGCTGTTTTTGCAAAGTTAACAGTGGAGCAGTGGCAAATGTCCAGCAGCTTGTGGTGATTTGCATCACAGTGTATTTGGTTTGATTTGATTTGATTTATTATTGCCACATGTATTGGGATACAGTGAAAAGTATTGTTCCTCATGCGCTACACAGACAAAGCATACCATTCATAGAGTGCATAGGGGAGAAGAAAAGGAGAGTGTGGAGAATGTAGTGTTACAGTCATAGCTAGGGTGTAGAGAAAGATCAGCTTAATACAAGGTAGGTCCATTCAAAAGTCTGATGACAGCTGGGAAGAAGCTATTTTTGAGTCGGTTGGTACGTGACTTCAGATTTTTGTATCTTTTTCCCATTGGAAGGAGGTGGAAAAGAGAATGTCCAGGGTGCGTGGGGTCCTTAATTATGCTGGCTGCTTTTCCGAGGCAGCAGGAATGTAGACAGAGTCAATGGATGGGAGGCTGGTTTGCGTTATCTCTCCTTCAGCATAAATTGGTGGATGATTTACATATTAATGATGGTGTATGTCATCAGTTTGCAATTATTGTTTCCTCGTCCGCCACTGGTGAGGTCCCAGAGGTTTGGAGGATAGCCAATGTTGTTCCGTTATTTAAGAAGGGTAGCAAGGATAACCCGGGTAGTTATTGACTAGTGAGCTTGACGTCAGTGATAGTGAAATTGTTGGAGAAGATTCTTAGAGTTAGGATCTATACACATTTGGAACAGAATGGTCTTATTAGTGGCAGACAGCATGGTTTTGTACAAGGGAGGTCATGTCTCACTGATTCAAGTGAGTTTTTGATGAGGTGACAAAAATGATTGATGAGGGAAGGGCTTTGGATGTTGTCTACATGGACTTCAGTAAAGCATTTGACAACATCCCTCTTGGCAGGCTGGTGCAAAAGATTAAATCTCATGGGATCAGGGATGAACTAGCTAGATAGGTTTAGAACTGACTTGGCCATAAAAGACAGAGAGTAGCGATGGAAGGATGTTTTTCTGAATGGAGGGCTGTAACTAGTGGTGTTCCGCAGGGATCAGTGATGGGACCTCTGCTGTATATAATATATAAATGACTTGGAAGAAAATGTAGTTGGTCTGATTAGCAAGTTTGCGGATGATACTAAGATTGGCGGACTTGCAGACAGTGATGAAGATTGTCAGAGAATACAGCAGAATATAGATAGGCTAGAAAATTGGGCAGAGAAATGGCAGATGGAATTTAATCCTGACAAATGTGAGGTGATGCATTTTGGTAGATCCAATTCAGGTGGGAGCTATAAAATAAATGGCAGAACCATCAGGAGCGTAGACACACAGAGAGATCTGAGCGTGCAGGTCCACAGATCCTTAAAAGTAGCAGCACAGGTGGAACAGGTAGTGAAGAAAGCATACGGCATGCTTACCTTCATCGGATGGGGCATCGAGTATAAAAGTTGGCAAATTGTGTTACAGTTAAATAAAATGTTGATTGAGCCACATTTGGAACACTGTGTCCAATTCTGGTCGCCACACTACCAGAAGGATGTGGAGGCTTTGGAGAGAATACAGAAAAGGTTTACCAGGATGTTGCCTTGTATGCAGGGTATTAGCTATGAGAAGAGATTGAATAATCTGGGATTGTTCTCCCTGGAAAGACGAATGCTGAGGGGCGACCTGGTGGAAGTTTATAAAATTATGAGGGGTACAGATAGGGTAAACATAGAACATAGAACATTACAGCGCAGTGATGTTGCGCCGACCAGTGGTACCAATCTAAAGCCCCTCTAATCTACACAATTCCAATATCATCCATATGTTTATCCAATAACCACTTGAACGCTCTCAACGTTGACGACTCCACCACTGCTGCAGGCAGGGCATTCCATGCCCTTACTACTCTCTGAGTAAAGAACCTACCTCTAACATCTGTCCTATATCTCTCACCCCTCAATTTAAAGCTATGTCCCCTCATGCTAGCCAACACCATGCGAGGAAAAGGCTCTCACTATCCACCCTATCTAATCCTCTGATCATCTTGTATGCCTCTATTAAGTCACCTCTTAACCTTCTTCTTTCTAACGAAAACAACCTCAAGCCCCTCAGCCTTTCCTCATACGATTTTCCCACCATACCAGGCAACATCCTGGTAAATCTCCTCTGCACCCTTTCCAACACTTCCACATCTTTCCTATAATACAGCAACCAGAACTGTACACAATACTCCAAATGCGGCCGCACCAGAGTTTTGTACAGTTGCAGCATGACCTCCTGGCTCTGAAACTCAATCCCTCTACCAATAAAAGCTAACACACCGTACGCCTTCTTAACAACCCTATCAACCTGGGTGCCAACTTTCAGGGATCTATGCACATGGACACCCAGATCCCTCTGTTTATCTACACTACCAAGTATCTTACCATTAGCCCAGTACTCTGTATTCCTGTTACTCCTTCCAAAGTGAATCACCTCACACTTTTCCGCATTAAACTCCATTTGCCACCTCTCAGCCCAGCTCTGCAGCTTATCTATGTCCCTCTGTAACCTGCCACTTCCCTCCGCACTGTCTACAACTCCACCGACTTTAGTGTCATCCGCAAATTTACTAATCCATCCTTCCACGCCCTCATCTAAGTCATTAATAAAAATGACAAACAGCAGTGGCCCCAAAACAGATCCTTGCGGTACACCACTAGTAACTGAACTCCAGGATGAATATTTCCCATCAACCACCACCCTTTGTTTTCTTACAGCTAGCCAATTCCTGATCCAAACCACTAAATCACCCTCAATCCCATGTGTCCGTATTTTCTGTAAAAGCTTACCATGGGGAACCTTATCAAACGCTTTGCTGAAATCCATATACACCACATCAACCGCTTTACCCTCATCCACCTCTTTGGTCACCTTCTCAAAGAACTCAATAAGGTTTGTGAGGCACGACCTACCCTTCACAAAACCGTGCTGACTATCCCTAATCAAATTATTCCTTTCTAGGTGATTATAAATCCTATCTCTTATAATCCTTTCCAATACTTTGCCCACAACAGAAGTAAGGCTCACCGGTCTATAATTACCAGGGTTGTCCCTACTCCCCTTCTTGAACAAGGGGACAACATTTGCTATCCTCCAGTCTTCTGGCACTGTTCCTGTAGACAATGACAACACAAAGATCAAAGCCAAAGGCTCTGCAATCTCCTCTCTAGCCTCCCAGAGAATCCTAGGATAAATCCCATCCGGCCCAGGGGACTTATCTATTTTTACCTTTCCAGAATTGCTAACACCTCCTCCTTATGAACATCAATCCCATCCAGTCCAACAGCCTGCATCTCAGTACTCCCCTCAACAACACTGTCCCTCTCCAGTGTGAATACCGACAAAAAATATTCATTTAGTGCCTCTCCTATCTCTTCAGACTCCACGCACAACTTCCCACTCCTGTCCTTGACTGGCCCTAATCTTACCCTTGTCATTCTTTTACTCCTGACATACCTATAGAAAGCTTTAGGGTTTTCCTTGATCCTACCTGCCAAAGACTTCTCATGTCCCCTCCTGGCTCTTCTTAACTCTTTCTTTCGGTCCTTCCTGGCTAACTTGTAACTCTCAAGTGCCCTAACTGAGCCTTCACGTCTCATCTTAACATAAGTCTCCTTCTTCCTCTTCACAAGAGATTCAACCTCCTTAGTAAACATTAGAAGGTTTTTCCCAGGGCAAAAATGACAATTGCAAGGGGTTCAAGGTAAGGGAGGAAAGGTTCAGTGGAGATGTGAGGGGCAAGGTTTTTACAGAGGATAGTGGGGGCCTGGAATGCACTGCCAAGTGAAGTGGTTGAGGCAGATATGTTAGCGACATTTAAGACTTATTTGGATAGGCACATGAACAGACGGGGAATAGAGGGATACAAGCGGTTGGTTTAGATAGGACAATGTGATCGGCGCAGGCTTGGAGGGCCGAAGGGCCTGTTCCTGTGCTGTACCGTTCTTTGTTCTTTATATTACTGGAATCTCTGGTCCTATGAATCAAGCTGCCTTTCTCAGCTGCCTGCGGCTTTGAGTTCAATGGGAGCTGAGGCCATTGTTCTCGGGATACGACCACATGTCCCACGCCACTTCCACTCACAATTGTTTTTATACTTAACATGCAATCATTTCATTTTCCCCTCCTGTCCTGGGAATTTCTATAACCTTGCAGTAACAGGCTACCTCCGATAAAGGAGAATTGTCAACAGTTAATGTGATTTACTCACCTCCTGAGTTCCATCTTTCAATTTAATATCGACCTTTAGACTCCGAGTCACAATGTTTACATTTGCTGAAAGACTGGTGCATATTTTATTGATAGATGTTAGGATCTCCTTTGAAAGCAATCCGGGTCACGGTTGATCGGTTGATCGGTAAATAGCCGCCACTTTTACGAAGCTCGGTGATTGTAATGATGACTGAGAATTTAGCTGGATTTAATCTGGTCTAAATGTTTTTCAATATAACATTCATCCTAGGCTCCTGTCAGAGCCAATAAGAAGGGATGGAGTGTAATTATTATGAATGGAAATAACAGAACTCTGATTGATTCATAAAATAAAATCATACATCACGGTGTTAATCAAACTCCTCTGAGTTCTCCCAAGCTGCTTAATGTATTGATCACCAGAGCAACCCACTGACATAGTGAACAAAAGGACTGCCTACAGGTTCAGCACCATCTGCTTCCTCCTACATGGCTGTTTGTTTCCTAATTACATCAAGTTTACAAGGACATGAGCAAGCTGGATTTGCATCAGTCGATAGGCTTTCTCTCCATGGATTACCTCTCGGTCTGTCCACCATGTCCCCGTTTCCACCCTCTGGCCAACCCCGTGAGTTCATCCACACCTTCTCCCAGGCCACATCGCCTCTGCTGCTGATGCTGAAGACTTGCTTGATTTGCTTGCAAATTTCTCATCAAGTGATTGGGGCGGCACAGTGGTTAGCACTGCTGCCTCACAGTGCCAGGGACCCGGGTTCGATTCCTGGCTTGGGTCATTGTCTGCGTGGAGCTTGCACGTTCTCCCCATGTATGCGTGGGTTGCCTCCAGGTGCTCTGGTTTCCTCCCAAAGTCCAAAGATGTGTGGAGTTAGGTGGATTGCCCATGCTAAATTGCCCCTTAGTGTCAGGGGGACTAGCTAGGGAAATGCATGGGGTTATGGGGATAGGGCCTGGGTGGGATTGTGGTTGGTGCAGACTCAATGGGCTAAATGGCCTGCTTCTGCACTGTAGGATTCTATTTGCTTTGCCGAAGTTATTCGTGACCCGGCCACATTGGGGTCACTTTTTTGTCTTTCCGATGTCACTTAAAGAACAAAGGACTTGTATTTACACAGCCACTTTCACAACCACAGGAGGTCCCAAAACATTTTGCAACCAATCAGTACTTTTTGAAGTGTAGTCATACTGTAGGAAGCGTCGCAGCCAGTTTGCACATAGCAAGATCCCATAGTGATAACGATCAGACTGTGTGTGTTAGTGATGTTGGTTGAGGGATAAAGATTGACAAGGACACCAGAGATAACATACCCCCTCTTCAAAATAGCACCCTGAAACCTTTGACCTCGACCTCAGAGGGCAGAAGGGGCCTCAGTTTAACATCTCAAATCAAATGGTGAAGTAGTGGCATAGTGGTATTGTCACTAGACTAGTAATCCAGAGATCCAGGGTAATGCTCTGGGGATCTAGGTTCAAATCCCACCATGGCAGATGATGAAATTTGAATCCAATAAAAATCTGGAATTAAAAGTCCAATGATGACCATGAAACCATTGTCAATTGTCATAAAAACCCATCCTTACCTGGTCTGGCCTACACATGACCCCAGACCTAGAGTGCTGTGGTTGACTCTTAACTGCTCTCTGAAATGGCCAAGCAAGTCATGAGGGATGTGCAATAAATGCTGTCTCAGCGAGCGACACCCACATCCCATGAATGAACAAAAAAAATCCTGTCACCACAACAGCCCTTCCCAAACCTGAAAACGCCGCCACTTTGAAGGACATGGATAGCAGAGGTACATCGCCACTGACTCCAAACTTCTCTTCATGCCACACGCCACCTGACTTGCAATTGTGTTTACTGTCACTGTGTCAAAATCCTGGAACACCCTTCCTAACAGCACTGTGGGTGCACCTACACCTGCGGTTCAAGAAGGCAGCTCACCAGCACCTTCTCAAGGCCAATTTGGGATGCGCGGTGAACGCTAGCCTTGCCAGCCACCGCCACATCCCAAGGGAAGGAGAACCTGCTTGGCAAACTCAGACTATGATATATTTTCTATTTCCCTTCCTGCAGAACCACAGGAACAGCCTCCCCGCTGTCTCCCAGTCCGTCTCCTGTCAGCTCAGTTGGTTCCCACGGGAGTTACACGAGTACGACCGGCTCCTCACCCTCAGCAACCATCAGCATTCCGCAACGGATCCACCACATGGCTGCCAGCCACGTCAACATCACCAACAACATCCTCAGGAGTTACGAGCACTGGGACACGGCTGACAAGCTGGCCAGAGAGAATAGAGGTCAGGCTCCTTCATAACTCTGTTATTGCTGAAGCGATGTATGTGTTTCCTATTAATATGTGCCGTACTCAGTTGTGGGTACAGCCCCCAGCAAGAAATGTATTGATGCAGTAGCATCAGAGTGATCGAGGGGATAAATTATAATGATTAACTGCATAAAATTAAGGCCTTATGGGTAGCGTTAGGGCCTTTGAGCCAAAATCTCTGGGTTCAAGTCCCACTCCAGGACCTGATGACCAAGGAAGGTGCGTCCATAATGTGGCCAAACAAGTTGGGGGGAATTTTCCTGTCCTGCCCGCCACGGGAATCGTAGTGGGCGGAGGGTGGACCATACAAAGGTCTTGGGCGGGATTCTCCGGTTTTGGGACGAACGCGGCCGGAAAATCCCGCCCGTTGAGTATCAACCTGTCAATCCTTCCAGCACACACCGATGGAAGGAGAAAGTTCCTGGTCAGCCAAGTGATGGAAAGAAACTGGACCCTCGACTATCCATAGCTCCAAGCTGCAACATGCATGTGAAAATGTAAGTCGCTGCAGCAACACTGACTTCCTACAGGGCCTGGTTGGCTCAGTTGGATGGATGGCCAGTGGGGATCAGACTGATCCCAAGAGCATGGAGTTCAATCCCTGTTTCAGGTGAGATTGATTGGGGTCCCTTCTCCTTGTCCTACCCGTAGTGGAGGTCACGGCACTCTGGGTCGGACCTGCCACCAGGCAGAGAACTGAAAAAAATTTGTATTCCCATGAATAGAGGAGATTGAGGAGTGATCGGCTTGAGGTCTTTAAAATGGATCTGAGAGGATAGGTGTAGAGGAGCTACTTCCTCTGGTGGGAGAGAGTCTAGAAGGAGCCCCTGAGGAAAAAAATCAAGACCTGGCTCAAGTAAGACAGAGAGAAGAGATTTTTGGATGGCGTCAGATTTACAGGGAGCAGGCCATGAAAGAGCAGCCAGGAGTGCATTGGAATTGTCAAGTCTAAAGGGGACAAAGGCATAAATGAAGGTTTCAGCAGGAGATGGGTTGAGACAGAGACGGAGTTAGGAAATGTTATGAAGGTAGAAATAATCAGTTTTAGAATCCCTACACAACCATGAAATCCCTAAAGTGCAGAAGGAGGCCATTCCGCCCATCGAGTCTAGACCAGCTGGGAGATTTGATTCAGAAGGGCGGCACGGTGGCACAGTGGTTAGCACAGCTGCCTCACAGCGCCAGGGACCCGGGTTCAATTCCCAGCTTGGGTCACTGTCTGTGTGGAGTTTGCACATTCTCCCCGTGTCTGCGAGGGTTTCCTCCGGGTGCTCCGGTTTCCTCCCACAGTCCAAAGATGTGCAGGTTAGGCTGATTGGCCATGCTAAATTGACTCCAGTGTCAGGGGACGAGCGAGGGTAAACATGTGGGATTACAGAAATAGGGCCTGGGCAGGATTGTGGTCGGTGCAGATTCGATGGGCCGAATGGGCTCCTTCTGCACTGTAGGGATTCTATGATTCTACGTTGGTATGAATATATGGTGAGAAGCTCATCTCAGGATCAAATATAACACCAATACAACAGTTTTGTTCAACCTCACTCAGATTTAACTTTGATTTGGGCGGCACGGTGGTACAGTGGTTAGCATGGCTGCCTCACAGAGCCAGGGACCCAGGTTCGTTTCCCGGCTTGGGTCACTGTGTGGAGTTTGCACATTCTCCCCATGTCTGTGCGGGTTTCCTCCAGGTGCTCCGGTTTCCTCCCATGATCTGAAAGATGTGCTGGTCAGATGCATTGATCCAAACAAGCACCAGAGTATGGCGACCTGGGGATTTTCACAGCAACTTCATTGCAGTGTTAATGAAAGCCTTTCTTGTAATACTAATAAATTAACTTTATTTTACTTGATTTAAAGATTGTTCTCACCTTTGCATTTTGAATCAAAAAAATTAAAATAAACTCAAACGTCTAATTCATATTTTTTAAATAGAAAACATTTTTGATTTGAAATTTGTTACTTGGAATATTACACTGACACAGCCCTCTCAGTATTTCTTTGGGACCATTTGGATGTCAGAGGTATAATCTCCTGTTTCAGTTGTGCTTCCCACAGGTCAGATGAATTCTGTTTCAGTGAATCACTCCAGTCCCAGCCCAGCGAGTGAAATGGGATTTAAATCTCATTAAAAAAAAAATGAATTCCAACCAAATTATGCTTGAACATGTAAAGCACTTGAGCGGTTGTTTGTGATATTTAATTAAAAGTTTAAAGTTAAGAGGTTTTCTATCAAGGCATATTATAGATGAGTAATGTTGTTTGCACAGCAGTTAAGGCTCAATGATATCAACTCCTGCTCTGAGAATTAACACGAGATAATATCGATCAAATATATTTTATTAGATGCAAATAATTGCAAATTAGTTGTAAAGTGCAACATCAGAGAGATTCACAAGGTGTAAACATGATCTGTCTTAGAGAAGGATTTTAAAATAAAGCAGCCTACCAGGTAATGAAGGTAAATGTAACAATAGTAAAATACTATTACAATAATGGTGTTTAACTACATCACCTTTATTGATTTGATTTGATTTGATTTATTGTTGTCACATATGAATATGTGAAAAGTATTGTTTCTTGAGCTATACAGACAAAGCATACCATTCCTAGAGTATAAAGGGGAGAGGGAAAGGAGAGGATGCAGAATGGAGTGTTACAGTCACAGATAGGATGTCGAGAAAGATCAGCTTCATATGAGCTAGGTCCATTCAAAAGTCTAATGGCAGCAGGGAAGAAGATGTTCTTGAGTCGGTTGGTACATGTCCTCAGACTTTTGTATCTTTTTCCTGACGGAAGAAGGCAAAAGAGAGAATGTCCGGGGTGCGTGGGGTTTTCAGTTATGCTGGCTGCTTTGCCAAGGCAGTGGGAAGTGTGGACGGAGTCAATGGATGGGAAACTGGTTTTTGTGATAGACTAGGCTACGTTTACAACCCTTTGTAATTTCTTGGGGGCTTATGAGATTTCAGGGGCATTTTGGATTGCAATTTGTTCTAAGTATGTGTGAGAGTGACACTTCATTGTTCACCTGTTCTTCATTGCAGATTTTTTCCATGAGCTGGACACACTGATGGGACCATTAACACAGCACAGCAACATGACTACCTTGGTTCGGTACACTCGACAGGGACTGCATTGGCTGAGGGTAGAAGCTCATTTATTATAGTGACTGTGCTAAGCGCTCCTTTTTTGCATTTCCATCTCTACCTCTGCCAGGATCACGACTGGTGGAACCCCTGCCACTCCAAGGCTCCACATTGAGTCACCGCCGATGTGTCTCCTCCAGCTATCTTTCAGACTCGTGGCGACGTTATGGAGCTGGCTGACGGTCTTCCCGTCAGAGGAGCCTTGCCTAGCACTTCGAAAGAATAAAAAGCGCCAACATCACACGTTTTGTGCTTGTCTGTTTCCACTGTACTCCATCGAATTCTTCGATCTTTGGAACGACAGAGTCCTGAGGCGTTTCGCCGCCTTCTACACTGCCTAGGGGTCAAGACAAATGAGGGCCACGTTTGAGGTGGAAACAAAGAGTGCCTGAGAGATAAAGAAGGAATGCCTCGTGAGGGGAGCGAGTCTGGTTGAGTTACTGCTGGACGACCCCGAAAAGAATTGCTCCCGAAGAGTTCCTCGTTGCGTTTTCTTGCACTTTGGGTAACCCAGACCATGTGAAGGACATGCTGCTTTGTGACAGACTGCTGAAGGGGGTCAGACTGAGGCATAAGGTCAAAACTGCGAGTCTGACATGTAAAAGGTGGAGTCATTTGACTCTGTATTTTGTACCTTCTTTTTGAAGTGAAGAGAAAAGCCGACACAGGTAGAAATGGAAAATTGTGCATTAAATTGAAGTGCTCTGTTTCTGTTTTCCATCGAGTGAAAACTCATCATCTTACATGTTGTATGGTATGCCTTAGAGATTTGTGATCACAAGCACTTTTTTTTGAGAATATTTATTAGGATGCAAGTCCTAACACCGAGTTGGTGTGTGAAGGAAGAATTCCATGGGCATAGCCTCAGCATTTATTAGGATGACTCCAAAAACTGAGGCCATTTTTATCCTCCAAGGTGGGAATCCACCTTTCAAATTCACGTGGCGAAATCATCGGAAACATCCATCTATCTTTCATTTTCCATTCCAGGAGATCTTTTCCTTTTGTAGTCTCTCAATTCCTTTTGTTTTTTGAGTTAACGCATATCAACCCACCACCAAATTTGGAAAAAGAAAACTCACTCACTGCAGATAAAATGATTTGCAAATTGAAAATTTAAGGTGGGGACAGAAAGGAGGGAGAAGGTGCAAAGGTCGAAGGTTCTGAATGAAAGGGTTAAAAGAAAGGGCTTGGAATTGCATTATAGAAGTAACTCACCTTTAACATTCTCATCCGGAGTTCCTCAATGCTTTTTTTAAGCGGGTGAAAGGACTGTTTCAGATATGTGGATTGGCGCCTTACCTTGATAATGGAGAAAGTTCAGAAAGAAGCATCAAATGCTCATACGCAGATGCCTCACGGTGTAGGGATCAAAGTTTTCTCCCAGCTGACTGCGCAGACCTGACAAGGATCTGTGATGCCAAGTTCCATCAAAATCCTGGCTTAGAACAACTGAAATGAAGGGCAGAAGGAATCCTCCTCACTTAACAAGAATCTCATCTGAGGTTTTGTTTTGTAGCCAGCTGGAGGCGATTATAGCTCGAATCGTAACATGCGATATCATTTCTTATGAATTAAGTGTCATTTAGTTGTCCTTAAAGCATTCCTTCGCCTGGATCTGGTAAAAGGTGCAATTATCATTCATGTCATGTCCATCACATGTCAATATTGGTTGAGCTACAAAAGAAAAATGCAACGCAGCGGAATCTTAAAGAAAAACTCACGCCAGATACTTTAATGATACGCATATCTCTCAAACGCAGACATCAGAAAGATCCGGTTACGCAAAGCTGCCTGTGCCTTATTACCGTTTGAAAGCACAGCCAAGTTTTAGTAGGAGATAGCTAACTTACGGGGACAGAAGCAACACAACCTGCAGCCAGAATCATTGGCAAGTCTCAAATCGTTGGTATTTTCCATTCCCTGGATATAAGTGCTATTTTTAAAAAGATGTAGTATTGAACCTGCATAGCTCCTCGCCATTGCCGCTCATTGCACAATCATTTATTTCCAAACCATGGGCCTTTCTGACATGAGACAGGCAGACCTAATTTATTTTTATGTACGTGAATATATTGGAAGGAAACAAAACAATGTACTTATGTGAAGTGATCCCAGTCTGGGTCAACTAGATTGTATGGTGTACAGTGAAAAGGCTTGACTCCCTCCTTCTGATGCTGAGATAGTGTGGCTGTAGCAGCTATTGTCTTAACCTTTGAGGCAGAGATTTAAAGATCCAGTTTGGTGAGATGGATATATGCTTTAAACGGAAAATATCTGCAGGGCTGCGGGGAAAGAGCGAGGGAGTGGGACGCGCGGCTAGCTCTTTCAGAAAGCCAGCACGGGTACGATGGGCCGAAGAGAATCCTTTCTGTCCCGTCATTCTACAAAATAAACGTTTCAGTGGACTGCCTCAGAAATGTCTCAACTGCAATATAATTGTACTGACTTCAGATTCATGCTCTATTGGAAAATGGGATTTGAATAGTTGGGTGGTTTGTCTTTGGTCGGCATGGAATCGATGGACCAAAGGGCCTTTTCCGGTGCTGTAGACATCTATGACTCTATCTTAAGAGGCTACAGATAGATTTAGACAGGGGAAGACAAGCTGAGGGCTTAAGTTGCTCAATCATATTAAGTGGGGGACAAATGATAGCTCTGGTTGCTCTGTTAGTATGACCAACAGATAAGAAGGATAGGAACAGACCATCAAATCTACTGCCTTACCTGCCAGATAATGCACCCTCTCCATCCACCATGTAACACTATCTACCATAACAAATTTCAGGGAAAACTCTTGGGAATTCTGCCTGATTCCTGAAGGCAATTAGGCAAGTTTTATGGAAAACCATAGTTACCCCATAATTTCTCATTATAAATACTCAACTGAACCCCCTGTACTTCAGCCATTAACTAGCAAACTGTTAAGACTTTGCCTCAAGTTTTGCCCAGGCTCCGATGGAGAGCTCTCCGGAGGACATTTTAATTTCAGGGTATGTGAGTCTGGTCATTGAAAAGGGACATCACCATCTAATAGGTCCAGCTGTAAGAGGCGGACAGTTACTGGCCTTAGAAACAGCTTCTTATTTGCACTCCAGTGTACAAACGCTTGACCCATTGGGCAGGACACAATGTATTAAATGAGAGAGACATAATGTGGAAGAAATAGGACATTTCATTGAGGAATGTATTATTTACAAGGGCAGAGACTCAATATCCCTCTGCTTCCCTTCTGCAATTTTTTCAAAGGTCATCCCAAAAACTAATTCTAATGTATTCAAAAGTTACTTTTAAGTCTAATGAAGCAAAAACAATTAAACAGCTTTATCATGTAATGAAGACAACATTGTAATATCATGAGGGAGCTATTTGAACCATTCCAAACTGATATTATGGCGCTTTGAAATGTAACACATATGCCACTGACTGATTATGTGCTAACAAAGGGAATAATAAGTGAAGGAGAATTTTCAAAAGTAAATTGCTTCATTGGCATGTCTTGGAATCTAAGAGAGTGAAATTTCAATCTTTTCTCAATGTCACTCTCCCAACCTCTCCCTTGACTCTCCCCTGACTCATTGCCACTAATAGGCCGAGTTGTCATCAACACTGCCATCTGCTCCTCTGTTCTGGGTACCATTCCATCCATCCTTTTAGCCACCTCCTATTGCTCATTTTGAGGCCATCTCTTGGAAACATTACATAGAATTCTACAGCACAGAAACAAGCCCAGATAGTCCATGCCAGTCATGCTCCACAACCCTCTTCCTCTAACCCTATCAACACTTCCTTCTATTCCATTCTCCATTATGTGTTTCTCTGTCTTCCCCTTAAATGCATCAATGCTATTCATTTCAACGACTTATGAGTTCCACATTCCCACCACTTTCTGAGTAAGGACATTTCATGAACATTATCTATGATCATGGGTCAGACTTCCCATACATATGCTTTTCAAATCTGCTTTATTCACTCTATCACCACCTTGGTTTCAGGATCTTTGCTTTCTGGTTTGGTAACCTGTCTGATACCAAGATGGAAATGAGCCAGACCCATCGGCAGCTCAACTTTGATGAGGCCAAGGACACCTTGTTCAGTTCCCAGCAGAAACCCTGCACTCTAGCTCTCAATGCCAGACCCTCTCGCCGAGCAGGATGAATCTTGAGAGAAAATGCATAAGCTCAGTGGTGACAGCACAGAAGTGGCCCCCTTCATCTTCACCTCACTTCCAAAGCCACTGAAGCTCTCACGCACAGTCGTTATCCCTCAGGCTAAACGTGACTAATTATAGAATCCCGACAGTGCAGACACAGGCTCAATGTTCTGCTAATGTTCTCCTTGCTGAGGACCTGACACAAACTCCACGGCCGGAATTTTACTGCCTCGCTCACCCCGGAATCAGGGCGGGCAAGGCTCGCAGAACGGAATTCTCTGTTGACCTCGAGCAGGATTTTACAAGCCTTGCCTGAGCAAGGTCATAAAATCCCGCCCCAACTTGTCCAGAGCACATTTCCTCCACATCCGATCCTGCACATCTCCAAAGGTTTCAAACATTCATCCCTTATCCACAACATCCCTCATTGGATTCTAATTTTCCCATAACTTCATGCACAGCTATTTCCTCCACCCATCCCCTCCCCACTATCTCCCTGCCACACTGAATGTCACTGTTTCCTCATTTCTCAAAGTCCCCAAACACAGATCCTTCCACTGGCAACCTCTTTTTTCCTGTGTTGTTCCAACATAGTTTGATTCCTCCTTCCTACATTCTACAACAGCTAGTAGGGCAATAACCTTCTCCCTGCACTCTCCCTAAACCCTTTAGTTTCTTTCATCCCAACCTCTTTCAAAAGCCTCCTTAAAACTTCACGCCTTGATAATGTTTTCATCATTCCCCTTATAATATCTCATCAAAACTGATTGAACGTGGTCCAAAATGTTGAAACCTTAGGAACGTTGTTGCTATTTAGAAACATAGAAGATAGGAGCAGGAGGAAGCCATTTGGCCCTTCAAGCCTGCTCTACTATTCACTATGATCATGGCTAATCACCCAACTCAGTAGCCTAATCCTGCTTTCTCCCCATAATCTTTGATCCCATTTGCTCCAAGTGCTATGTCTAGCCACCTCTTGAATACATTCAATATTGAATTTGCACTATATAAGTGCAAGACATTTCATATAATTAAAAGCTCAATATGAAATCACTTCCATTACAATCACCCCTCTAAACCGTACATGCAAAAAAAGTACAAATCCTAATTATGTATATGTATAATACTCATGAGTTTAAAATTACATAAGAATTTCTATGTCACTATCGCGATGCAGAATAAACTCCCAATTCAAGGTCTGGGTATATCAAAACACACAGAGACATAGTTGTTATCTGTTCATTACCAACGATTGCAGTTAAGGAGTTATTCACATCAGAATCATCAGACTTAAGCATCATTTATATATTACCTTTGCACTGAAAGATCATCGCAAGGTACTTCAAGGATGGAATCAAAAGAAAAATTGATACTGAGTCAAAGAAGGAAACATCAATACAGGCAAACAAAAGTTCAGTCAAGACTTTAAAGAGTGCTTAAGGAGAGAGAGGCAGTGGTGTTTGTGGAGTTTTAGGGAGGTAATTGCAGAGTTTGTGGTTTGGCCACCTAAAGGCCTGGCTGCCAATGATGTAGTGTTTAGGATTAGGACGTAAACAGAAACATAGAAACTAGAGGCAGGAATAGGTCATTTTACCCTTCAAGCCTGCTCCGCCATTCATTGTGATTGTTGCTGATCATCAAATTCAATATTCTGATCCCCACCTTCCCCCCATATCCTTTGATCCCTTTAGCCCCAAGAGCTTTGGGAAATGCTGGAAAATCTCAGCAGGTCTGACAGCCTCTGTAGGGAGAGAATAGAGCCAACATTCTGAGTCAGGATGACCCTTCGTCAGAGCTGCTGAGATTTTCCAGCCTTGATTGTTTTTATTTCAGATTCCAGCATCTGCAACATTTTGCTCGATTGGAATTGAGGGTGTGCGAGAGGTCAGAACTGGAGGTGTATTAGGTGGAGAAGGTTGGAGAGATAAGGACAGGGAGAGGCCACAGAGGGATGCCTGAGATTGAGACATGGGTGCATTCGGAGTCAAGGGAGGTCAGCAAGTACCAATGACTGGTGAATGGGTTTTTTCTTTAGAATTCTTTCTTGGTATTCGGGTGACAAGCAATACAAAAACCCTAGTTTCTCTTGTTCAGGCTTCAAGACAATCGTGTTCCAGCTTCAAAGCAAGTAAGGGCATTTTTAAAGGTATTCAAAATTGCAACAGCTGTCAGTATGTGGATATGGCTGGTCAGTAGTCAGATTACAAACTGTAGGTGATGTGTTGTATTGTGAAAGTGGCCACAGTGGTTCTGGTTTGTGCCGATGAATTTAGATCTAATACAAGATCGCCACTTTCTTAAGGTTAAGTGCTAATTGCATTCCAAAATAGAAGTGTCTCAAATATAGTTCAAATCAAATCTTAGAAATGAAACATTAAAATCAGAGGGATTATTATATATCCTAAAAATAGTGTCTTAAACTTCCAAAGGATCAAAGATTGGGTAATGAAAATTCCAAGCTTGACTGGTAAGGAATTCCTTCAGAAGCTTCAGGTGCTTAATATTATGTTCAAACTGCAACCATTTACTGTTGCCAGAATTGCACATTAAACAGTAAATGCAGAAAGTCTTTTTGATAGGACAAAGAATATAGTACAGGGTATTTATATTTCGCCTAACAATTATATAGATTAGATAGTTAACAAGACTTGAAGTAAGACCAACCCAAAAGGGAAACACCTTTCAATGAGTGTGTTCTATTTTCAAAAATACAATCCAAATTTCAACATTACCTATGGTGCAATGTGAAAAAGCTTGTCCATTAACTGGATAAGCTAGCTGCAAATGGCTGTGGAGAGAGTTCATATAAAATAGACCAGGAGGCAACTGTATGACAAAAAGAAAAACTTCCATTTATATAGCGCCTTTCATGACCTCAGGGCAGCACAAAGTGCTTTGCAGCCAATGAAGCACTTTTGAAGTGCGGTCACTATTGTAATGTAGAAAAGCAAGGCCAGTCAACTTGTCCTCTGCGAACGCTCCACAAGTGTCAATGTGACAATGACCAGATAATTTGTTTTTATGATGCATGATTGAGGGATAAATATTGGCCAGGACACCTTGCTCCTGTTTGAAATATTGCCACAGGATCATTTACGTCCCACCTGGGAGGGCAGACCGGCCTCAGTTTAGGGGCTCACTCGAGGTGCCGGAACATTCTTCTTTCTGTGAGATTCGCACGAGCACTTCACACATAGGCTGACCACTGTTGGCATCTGCAAGAGCGAGAGTCACGGATCACCTCTTCGTAAACAAAAGCAGGAATGCTTTCCAAAAGCTGGTTTATAAAATCATGTTGAATGGGCGAAGGAGTTCTGAGACCAAGTGTGCAAGTTCTTCAGTGGTTTGTCGCCAGTATGGGCTTTGTGTTACCGTCAAGGACGGGGGCCATTTTTAATAATATCATCTTGTAGATAACGAAATGTAGCAAAACAAGGCTCACATCTTAAAATATTTTCATTCATTGTGATGTTTGAGGTATATTGAAGCACTCGTGTTTCTTACATTTTTAAACCAGACCGAAGACATTTTATATAATAAAACTACAAGTTGGAAATTTTATTTATTAGTGAAATTAAATGCTCTGTTGAATCAGCAGATAATTTCTGACATTAAACCATGTCTGCCAGGTTTTGATTAGTTTTGGAAAAGTGTGTGAATTATCAAGCCTATTAGTCTTACCATTGTTAAATTATTCCTTTTCTGCATTGGGCTAGTCTCATCAAGCATTTCCACTCAAGTCATTGTAAATAACGCCTTTCCTTTTCAAGCCTTTTTTTCAATTTTCCTCATCAAAACTCCATTCTGAAAAAGGAATCAGCGCACCTCCTGATTTGTTACTGCCAAATGTTGATAAATGCACTGCCTACTCAAAAGAGACTTTCTCAAGGACATCCCGGCGAGCCCAGTTCTCTCTGTCTCGCTTTGTCACGTTGCCCCATTGTTCAAGCTTACGTCTTGCCACATCCGACGAGTTGCCTGTTGGTTTGCTTCAGCACTTGCGACTCGCCAAAGGCTGGAGCAGAGCCGTCCCATTTGTTTTTCTGCCGTGCTGCCACTGGGCAAAGGGTGGGGAAGGGGCGCACTCACCCAATGTAAAGGTTAAGGAAACGAAAGACACTCACTAACATATTTCAATCCAAATGTCACAAAGTTGACTTTGTTCGACAGGCATGCTATTGTCTATCCTTGTACAAATGTTTTTTTTTGGTAAGTTATGAATTTTTTTGTACAGAGAGTTAAAATGTAATTATGTTAAGCTATTGATTCATCTCTGTATAGCTGTGAGAGGTTGACTTCTTTGGCTTAAATATGAAATATAATCTGCCTGTTTCGCTTTGTATTTCAGCTGCGTTGCACAGTTAATCCATTTTTGTTACTAGTATTGTTCATTTGGAAACATTAATACTAAATGTACAAACATTAATCTGTTATTGGTATTTTTTGTTCTTTTTAAATGTAATGTCTCGGTATAAATAATAATTGTATGAACTGGTATGATTGCTTCTCTCAAAGAGGGCTTAATTAAAGACCAGTGCGTTGAATAATAAAGAACTACAATAAAACTGTTTTTTCTTAAAAATGCCTGTCAATGTTTTCCATACAGATTTATCTGTAACTACTTACAAGTCATGTGTACCCCAGAGATTGATTTGTATTTAAGCAATGAATAAGTCTCGGTGGTTGTTCGAGAATGGCATCTTGAGGGTGAGAGGTTGCAACAGGGATTTCTTACAAGGGTGCTCTGGCCTTTCCCGGGGTTAACTACTATCTTTGCCCTGAGCTTATTTATTAGTGTCACAAGTATGCTTACATTAACACTGCAATGAAGTTACTGTGGAAATCCTCTGGTCACCACACTCCAACGCCTGTTCTGGTACACTGAGAGAGAATTCAGCATGGCCAATGCACCTAACCAGCACGTCTTTCAGACTGCAGGAGGAAGCCGGAGCACCCGGAGGATGTTAGAATGTAACCAGTGACAACTTTGTATTGGATGTAATGTGACCAATGGGAACAAGATGTAAGGGTCAGCTGACCCAGTAACCCATGGAACCAATTACAGAGTGATGTAATAGCTGACCAGCTGATTCACTATAAATAAGAAACTATGTAGAGTTGTGGGAAGCTTGGAGTGGCCCAGGGCGAGGCCCCAAGTTTGGAGTAATGATGATTCTTGATTAAACCCTTTCTTTGATTTATAAGTTGGAGTCAGTTTTTGTTGTATTTTCGTATCTGCAGTTTTGAAGAGTTCCTTCTGATGAAAGAGAGGAAACTCATGCAGACACGGGGAGAACATGTAGACTCCGCACCGACAGTGACCCAAGCCAGGAATCGAACCCAGGTCCCTGGTGCTGTGAAACAGCAGTTGAAATAACTCCATGGAGGCAAAGGTCCTGACATGCAGTGCTTCTTTATTTACAACAATATTACATAACAGAGCTCTCCCTCCTTGTTGCTTCCTGCTACAGCAGGCAGAGAGACTGACACACCTGCTTTAAATAGGGAGCATGAGGCTCCCTGATTGGACCATCAATTAGGACTCATCAGGGATTTCATACTCTAGAGGCCAACCTCATTAGCCTGACTGAAGTCATCACAGCAGTGCTAACTACTATGCCACCGTGCCACCCAAGAGCCTCAGGAGGCAGTATTGAGTTTTATCTGGGTAGAATGGAGAAAGTAGGGCTGTCCTCCTTGGAGAAGAGAAGTTTAAGAGGAGATTTGACAGAGATACTCATTGTTGTGAGAGGTCTGGAACAACGTAAATAAAATAAACTTTTCCTATTGGCAGAAAGGTTGAGAATCAGAGAGCATCGATTTAATGTGATTGCCAACAGAAGCAACGTGAGGTGAGGGAAAGATCTTTAAATAATGAGTCAGTAGAATCAGGGATGTGTTGCCGGGGAGTATGGCAGAGGCCAATTCAGTTAACACTTTCAAAAGAGATATGGGTAGTTAGCTGAAGGTGGGTGGAGGGTGGGGGAAGTAGTTGGGAATCTGTAACTTGCTCTTCCAGAGAGTCAGTACGGAAATGACAGACTGAATGGTCTCCTTCTGTGCTGTAACCATTCTATGATTATAATTGGGACAAAGAATGTTGCATTTATATCGCATTTATCATGACCACCAGACATCTCAAATGCTTCACACCCAATGAAGTAGCTTTGCAGGATTGTCATTGTTGCAGTGTAGGAAGTTCAGCAACTAATTTACCAAGCTCGCACAAGCAGCAACGTGAGAATGACATCTGTTTTCTATTTTAACCAGATCTTAAGCTGAAGGATAAGTATTGGTTAGGAGTCCTCTCTGTTCTTGACGAGTGCAACACTATCTTCTTTGAGAGGACAGACATCACATCAGTTTAGCATCTTAACCGAAAAACACCACTGTGCTCCCTCAATTCTGCACTAGAGTGTTAGCCTTTGATTCTTTCTTAAAAATGTCTGTCAATATTTTTCCATACACTGTCGGATTTATCTGTAACTACTTACATGGTAGCTGTACCCAAGAGATTGATATGGATTTAAATAATGGATAAGTCTTGGTAGTGGCTCAGGGATGGCACCATAGATAGTTGCCGGTAAATAACGACCTCACTCGCGCAAGGCTCTTAAATCCTGCCCAAGGTCAATGGAGAATTCTGGCAAGTGTGTGCAGTTCTCCGGGATAGGGCTCAAACCCACAGCCTTCTAAATCATGGACAAATGTGTTAAGTCCAAGTTGACACCACATTTCACTTCCATGTGTTGTCTAGACCAGGCTTTGACTCTGTGTTGAGTCTGCATGAGTTCAGAAACACCCTTTGCCCCAATGCCCATGATATTTGTGTGGAAGAAATAACTTTAACTTTCCAGATATTAGTTCATAAATGATGCAGATGAAGTGACTGTTATGAAACCAGCCTCAACAGAAATGCTAACTTTCTTCAGAGGTAGCACTTGGCACGTTTAGTGCAGCAATGTGACATTGTTATTGAGAAGGTTGACATTGAGGATGTTCTGGGGAAACTGAATGTTCTGAAGGTGGATAATCACCTGGACCAGATGGACTACGCCTTCGGGTTCTAAAAGATAGTTGAGGAAATTGTGGAGGCATTTGTGGTGATCTTTCAGGAATCACTGGAGGCAGGGAGGGTCCCAGAGGACTGGAAATTAGCTAATGCAACACCGCTATTTAAGAAGGGAGGGAGGCAGCAGACGGGAAATTATAGGCCAGTTAGCCTGACTTTGATCATTGGCAAGATTTTAGAGTCCATTATTAAAGATGAGATTGCGGAGTACTTGGAAGTGCATGATAAAGTAGGACTGAGTCAGCACGGCTTTGTCAAGGGGAGGTAATGTCTGACAAATCTGTTAGAGTTCTTTGAGGAGTTAACAAGGATGTTAGATAAAGGAGAAACAGTGGATGCAATTTATTTAGATTTCCAGAAGGCCTTTGACAAGGTGCCACACAGGAGACTTTTAAATACGTTAAGTGCCCATGGTGTTCAGGGAAGATCCTGGCATGGATAGAGGATTGGCTGACTGGCAGAAGGCAGAGAGTAGGGATAAAGGGGTCCTTTTCAGGATGGCAGCCAGTGACTAATGGTGTGCCTCAGGGGTCGGTGCTGGAACCACAACTTTTCACAATGTACATTAACGATTTGGAAGAAGGAACTGAAGGCACTGTTGCTAAGTTTGCAGATGATACAAAGATATGTAGAGGGACAGGTCGTATTGAGGAAGCAGGGGGGCTGCAGAAGGACTTGGGCCGGCTAGGAGAGTGGGCAAAGAAGTGGCAGATGGGATACAATGTGGAAAAGTGTGAGGTTAAGCAGTTTGGAAGCAAGAATGGAGGCATAGACTATTTTCTAAATGGGGAAATGCTTAGGAAATCAGAAGTACAAAGGGACTTGGGAGTCCTTGTTCAAGATTCTCTTAAGGTTAACGTGCAGGTTCAGTCGGCAGATAGAAAGGCAAATGCAATGTTAGCATTCATGTCGAGAGGGCTAGAATACAAGAGCAGGGATGTACTGCTGAGGCTGTATAAGGCTCTGGTCAGACTCCATTTGGAGTATTGTGATCAGTTTTGGGCCCTGTATCTAAGGAAGGATGTCCAGTCCTTGGAAAGGGTCCAGAGGAGGTTCACAAGAATGATCCCTGGAATGAAGAGCTTGTTGTATGAGGAACGGTTGAGGACTCTGGGTCTGTACTCATTGGAGTTTAGAAGGATGAGGGAGGATCTCATCGAAACTTACAAGATACTGTGAGGCCTGGATAGAGTGGACATGGAGAGGATGTTTCCACTAGTAGGAAAATCTAGAACCAGAGGGCACAACCTCAGACTAAAGGGACGATCCTTTAAAACAGAGGAGGAATTTCTTCAGCCAGAGAGTGGTGAATCTGTGGAACTTTTTGCGGCAGAAGGCTGTGGAGGCCAGGTCATTGAGTGTCTTTAAGACAGAGATAGATAGGTAATAAGGGGAAAAAGCAGGAGAGTGGGGATGAGAAAAATATCAGCCATGTAGAATTCCCACTGGCAGCCGCACTTCATTATTTCCAACAGAGAAAGCCTCCAAAGCCTCCCCCTAACATGAGAGATCTGCCTGCTCAGGCTCTGCCCCTTGGCAGTGCCAACCTGGTCAGGAACCTGATTGAGGCCAGCGTAGTGGGCAAGGAGATTCAGAACAGTTTTGATGCCTGGCAATGGGCCGAGTGCCCTAATTCTGCTTCTATGTCTTATGGTCTTATAGTCTTATTGTTAGACATTAGTACTGCCCCTTAAGACATAATGATAGTTTAAGGCCGCAATTCTCTGTTAGAAATAATGAAGTGCGGCTGCCAGTGGGAATTTAAGCACCTTCTGTGGGGAGAAAAATCCCCACCAATTCAATGGGCCAGCGGCAATCCCCCTGCAGCTAGCGGCAACAGAGAATCTCCCCCGAAGTCCTCCTGCAACTTATGCCTAATCATCATAAACCATTAGGAACATAGGAAGAATGTAGGAACAAGGGGAGGCTATTCAGCCCGTCGAATCTGCCCCACCATTCAATACAATCTTGGTTGATTGGACACTGCAATGCCTTTTACACCCACTATCTTCATAACCTATTACATTATTGTTAATCAGAAAGCTATCAATCTCTACCGTAAACATATTCAATGACTGAGCATCTACGGCCCTCTTGTGTAGACAATTCCAAAGATTCACAGCTGCTGTGTAAAAAATATTTCTCCTTATCTCGGTCCTAAGTGGCTTCCCCCTTATTTTGAAATTGTGCCCTTTGGTTCTAGACTCCCCAACCAAGCCCAGTTTGCCCAATCTCTCTTTATAAGACAGTCCAGCCATCCCTGGAAGAAGACTGGTGAACCTTCGCTGCATTCCCTCTGTGACAATAATATCCATTCTGAAGTAAGGGGACCAAAACTGCACACAGCACTCCAGGTGTGGTCTAACCAAGCTTCTGTACAATTGAAGCAAGACCTCACCACTCCTGTACTCATTCATATTTCTTTCCCTAATAGACTAGCAATAATACCTTCTAAGTTTTGCAAAGAAAGATCAACATCTTGTTTCTCCAGCTGTGTTGGAAAAGATAGTTGCTAATTGTTATGGCCCGAGGTAATGCAATGAGGAAGCTTTGAATCACAACAGTGGCTTACTGAAGGAAACATAAAACGATGTCCAAAACAAGCTCAATGCAGGTACAGGTCTAGTTCCACCAACTCCCAGTCCCACACTAGAGGTTCCCTCCTATCAGGACCCATGCCCTAACTGAGATAGGTGCTGGTGCTTCCTCCTGGTAGGCCCCAGGAGTGCCATGTGACCCACCCATGCACCCGCCCCTTAAAGCGGCCACGCTACCGCACTAATTAACCTAATTAGCATTCTATCTGAATCAGACAATCATTCCTGCCATGCTTCGTAAATGTAGAATCATCACTTTGTGTGAGTTTTAGCAGGAACAAATATGGGAAAAAAGATCACTACAATCATATAAACATACAGGAGGCCACTGTGCCGGCCCTTTAAAAGAGCAAATGTGCTTACTCCCACACCCTCATTTATTCTTTGAAAATTCTTTATCCCCAAGTACCCATCTCTGGTTTGTCCCTCATGTGGGGACCATGTTTGGACTTAATTTGAATTGGTTTTTTTCATTCGAAATTTAAAATTTTTATTCGGTTCCGAAAGGTACCAATAAAAAAAAGTACCCGTCAACTCCCTTTTAAAGTTATTTGCGGAATAGGCTTCCACCAATCTCCTCAGGGAGGCCATTCCAGATTATGACAACTCTCTGGGTCAAATAACCTTCTTCCCCCATCCCCTTCAGATCTTTTTCCCCAATGAGTTTAAATCTATAGCCTCTGGTTATTGACAGGTGTTGATTGTCTGAAAAACACACAGCATTCAAGACCACAAAAACTATCATCGATTTTTGCAAAAACCTATTTGTTTCACTAATGTCCTTTAGGGAAGGAAATCTGCCGTCCTTACCTGGTCTGGACTACATGTGAGTCCAGACCCACAGCAATGTGGTTGACTCTCAACTGCCCTCTGAAATGGCTTAGCAAGCTACTCAGTTCAAGGGCAATTAGGTTTGGAAATAAATGCTTGCCCAAACAGTGATATCCCATCAACGAGTAAATTAAATAAACATGCAGGTTGGGGCAGCACAGTAGCACAGTGGTTAGCACTGCTGCCTCACATCGCCAGGGACCCAGGTTCGATTTCAGCCTTGGATGACTGTCTGTGCAGAGTCTGCACGTTCTCCCTGCGTCTGCGTGGGTTTCTTCTGGGTGCTCCGGTTTCCTCCCACACTCCAAAGGTGTGTGGGTTAGGTGGATTGGCCATGCTAAATTGCCCCTTAGTGTCAGGGGGATTAACAGGGTAAATACATGGGGTATGGGGATAGGGCCAGGGTGGGATTGCTGTTGGTGCAGGCTCGATTGGCCAAATGGCCTCCTTCTGCACTGTATGGATTCTATGGGGGGAATGTTCCTGTCCCACCTGTCACAGGAATCGTAGCAGGCGGGGGACGGCCCATGCAAAAGTCCATCAACATTGGGCAGGGTTTTCTGGCTTTGGGACCAGCGCAGCTGGAAAATCCCACCCTATAAATCTGATTCTCTGATACCAGGGATAAATCTTCTGACCTTCTCTCACTGTACGGAGTTATAGTTCCATTGCTTTGAAATGTGAAAAAATAAATCTACCAACCTGTAATTATTCTTTTAGCTTGTGCTGAATCAATAGCTTGTGAAGGACATGAATATCAGAATGTGGAATGCACAAGGTATAATCCTGTTTCTCCTCTGAGGAATAAGTTGCCTGTCTCTTTAAAACGACTGGGCTTAAAATAGCTGCCTGCGGCCAATTAGAGTTTAATTGCTGACGCGCTACCACATACTTGTCAATTTGTCACTGTGGATTCACCTGCAAGCTTCCCTCACTGGCTGCGAGGAACCTGTAATTGACCACAGCAGGAAGTGAGTGTCCAAACATGTACTTTCCATCTTTTCTCAAGGCTACAAAGGGGTAGACAAATGAAATCAGTCTAGCCAGCATCACCCACATCCTGTGCAGAAAGTGAGAGAACAAAAATACTTCAAAGTATGTTATCGAAACTGAAATGGACAAATTCAAAAGCATTTTATTATCTTTGAGCTGTGTTTAGTGGGCAGAGGCCGTCTCCCGGTGCTCGCAGTCAATCAAATGGACATATTTTGCTTGATGCAGGAGGAGTGCACGATGTGTAGCACGCAACATCACACGGAGGGCGGTCTTCGGAGTCCATTCCTGGGAAACATGAAAACACTGACTTGAGGGAAAGCCACTCATGAGACTTTCATTTGTATAGTGCCGCACACAACGTCAGAAGGTTCCAGAATGCTTTTGTGTCAATTAAGTACATTTCAACCGCGGTCACAGTTGTAATGTGGGCGGCAGTCAATTTTGTTGCAAGGTTTTGGGCATAGTGTAGTTGGCCTTGTTAAGTTATTCATAGCCTCAGGTAGTTCAACAGTAAGTATTTATTAATGACTAGAAATTGCACAGTGGTTAGCACTGCTGCCTCACAGTGTCAGGCACCTGGGTTCAATTCCCGACTTGGGTTGCTGTCTGTGTGGAGTTTGCGCATTCTCCCCGTGTCTGTGTAGGTTTCCTCCGGGTGCTCCGGTTTCCTCCCACAGTCCAAAGATATGTGGGTTAGGTTGATTGGCCATGCTAAATTGACCCTAGTTCGGGGGGATTAGCAGATAAATATGTGGGGTTACGGGGAAAGGGTGGGATTGTTGTTGATTCAGGCTTGATGGGCCGAATGGCCTCCTTCTGTACTTTAGAATTATTTGATTCTATGATGTTAAGACCCAGGCCAAAACTCCAAGGTGTTTTGTGAAGTTAGCCTAGACCCCAAGTTTTACATTTGATTTTGGCATTGGTGAGCATAAGGCGTTTCACTCCAGGCATGATTCAAGTGACCAATTAGGGAGCTTTTATCAAACAAAGATTATTTAAGAATACAGTTAGAATATAACAAAAACAATAAGCATAACTTTTACCAATTCCAAGACTTAAATATGACACTGTATAACTTGTAACAGCTAGCTTTCTCTATTGTTCCAATTTAAAGCAATGTCAGATAGACATACACCCTTCTTCAAAATTTGTTAGCACTAACACAAGTATACTCACGCGATACTAGCTTTCCTGCTTTGTGATACCTATGGACAGAAATACAAACCGAAGGATATATCCTCAAGGCAGCAAAACCTGAGAGAGGTAAACATCATCTCTGGCTGCTTCCAGTCTCCAGTGGGGAGGCAATGGCCTAGTGATATTATCACTGGGCTATTAATCCAGAAACTCAGCTAATGTTCTGGGGATCCGGGTTCGAATCCCGCCATGACAAATGGTGGAATTTGAATTCAATAAAAATTATTTGGAATTAAGAATCTACTGATGACCATGAAACCATTGTCGATTGTCAGAAAACTACATCTGGTTCACCAATGTCCTTTAGGGAAGGAAATCTGCCATCCTTAACTGGTCTGGCCTACATGTGACTCCAGAATCACAATAAAAATGCACAATAAATGCTGGCCAGCCAGCGACGCCCATGCCCCACAAATGAATAAAAAAAACTTCAGAGAGGGGAACCGAGAGAGACTGCTCTCCCTTAACTCAAAAGCAGCATCTAGACAACAACACTTGGACAGCAAAAGTCCAACTCCAGAGAGGGGAAAAAACACTGCTGTTTCTTTCAGCTCCAAACAGCTTCTGAAAAATGAGACTAAAACTGGATTTCTTTGTGAAGCGTGGCTGTCCCCAATCATGTGACCTGACCTGTTAATCACCCCCAATCAAGCTCTACTCTGCAGAGGAACTCGAAAACAAAACACTGCATTAGTTCAGATTAAAACCAACATTATGTTAATTATATTGCCCCAATAACAACAAAGGACACGAGCTGCAGACAACATGGCGCCAACAAAATCCCAGGGATTGCTAAAACATCCTGCAGAGAAACATGATTAAAATATATTTCTTAACGGCACAGTATCGGCACAAGTAGATGTCTCAAGGATTCTGTGAACAGTGCCAGCTTTGGTAAAAATTTTGCCAATTGGTTTGCCAGCCTCAGAAATCTTTGGAGGCCTCAAATTCAGGATGGAGTTAGGAATTTGGTAATAGCTTTTGTTTTCTGTGTGTCCGAAGTGATGCCTCTGTTGTTGATGATATGCCTCAGGAGCCAAATCGGTGGCTTGGAGAACTCATATTCTTTCACTCACCATCAGCCCTGCTTCCTGCAGGTGTTCTGAGATTGCCGTGAGCTTTTTGTCATGCTCCCCTGTTGTTGTGTTGTCAGCCATAACATCCTCCACATGGCAGATCACAACCTTGACTAACATTGTACGTTTTGAAATATTTCCGGTGATGAGGGGTCTTCTGCTGCAGTGAGGAATTTAGATTCTGTCTCCATCTTGCAAACCTCTCTTTGTCTTTTCTTTGGCGATTTCCTTCAGCTCCTGGGGCGGCACGGTGGCACAGTGATTAGCATTACTGCCTCACAGCACCAGGAACCTGGGTTTGATTCCAGCCTCGATCACTGTCTGTGTGGAGTTTGCACGTTCTCCCCGTGTCTGCGTGGGTTTCATCTGGGTTCTCTGGTTTTCTCCCAGAGATATGCAGGTTAGGTAGATTGGACATGGTAAATTGCCCCTTCATGTCCAAAGATGTATAGGTTAAGTGGATTAGCCATGGTGAATGTGCAGGGTTACAGGGATAGGTCAGAGGGAAGGGTCTGGGTAGATGCCATTTAGAAACATAGAAAATAGAAGCAGGAGTAGGCCATTTGGCCCTTCAGGCCTGCTCTGCCAATCATTTTGGGATAGGGCAGAGGAGAGGACCTTGGTGGGATTCTCTTTCGGAGAGTCAGTCCAGACTAAGTGGGCCGAATGACCCCATTCTGCACTATAGGAATTCTATGGTTCCTTTGCCCATTGAGCTTTTCTTCTGGTCAGAATACTTCTTTGCTTTCTCTTTTAGTTTTCCAGGATTTTACTTTTGTTCTGTGACATTATGAGTTGTTTCATTCACTGCCTCTATGTTGTAGAGTGTTAGGCATAGTTTGATAGATCCTATTAAGGTATTTGTGGTCTTAGGGGGTTTAACAGTCAGTGCCTATTAACTACGAGGTACAGTAAGGTTTCCAGCCAGGAGCTGTCTCCATGCTTGCTTCTACACCATGGCCCTCTGTAACGTATGACCCCTGAATATGGGTCATGTGTTTGCTTACACCACTGTATGGGTGGTACTAACTTCAGTTCCATGCTAATCCTTTATGTGCCAGACTCTTCTAGTACAAATCTGAGCATTGCAGTCTCCTGTTAATAGCAATGAATAAATTTGGGGCAGCACGGTGGCACAGTGGTTAGCACTGCTGCCTCACAGTGCCAGGGACCCGGGGTTCAATTCCCGCTGTCTGTGTGGAGTTTGCACATTCTCCCCGTGTCTGCGTGGGTTTTCCTCCGGGTGCTCCGGTTTCCTCTTGCAGTCCAAAGACGTGCAGGTTAGGTTGATTGGCCATGCACAATTGCCCCTTGGGGTTAGCAGGGTAAATTCGTGGGGTTATGGGGATAGGTCCTGTTGTTGGTGCAGGCTCGATGGGCCGAATGGCCTCCTTCAGCACTGCAGGGATTATTGTGAAATTGAAGTGTAGCCATTAACCAGAACTCCGCTGTTCTTTTTCAAATAGTTCGGTGGGATCTTTTACGTCCTCCTGAGAGAACAGGTGGTGCCTCAGTAAAAGGTCTCATCCAAAGTACAACACCTCATGGAATCCTTACATACAGAAGGAGGCCATTGGGCCCATCGAGTCTGCACCAACCACAATTCCACCCAGGCCCTATTCCCGTAACCCCACACGTTTACCCTGCGAATCCCCCTGACATTATGGGTCAATTTATCATGGCCAATCAACCTAACCCACACATCTTTGGACTGTGGGAGGAAACCGGAGCACCCGGAGGAAACCCACGCAGGTATGGGGAGAACGTGCAAACTCCACACAGACAGTGACCCGAGGATGGAATAGAACCCAGGATCCTGGCACTGTGAGGTAGCAGTGCTAATCACTGTGCCACCGTGCCACCTCTGGAGGCTACAGTATTTCCTCCCTGCTCTGCTGGACTGTCTGCTTTGATTTTCAGGTTTTAAATTTTTGGAATGAGACTCGATCCACAATCTTTTGACCAACTGGGTCACTGCTGACACCTTAATAGTTCAATTGTTTGTTTTTCTTAAGCCACTGGTTGAGGGGCAAATATTGGCCAGAATATCCAGACGCCCTGCTGTTCTTTGAGATAATGTCATGGGATCTTTAACGTCCACTCAAGAGGAAATAGAGTCTTGGCCTAATGTCTCATGAGAAAGATGGTCCCTGGCATTTTACCGCCCCACCCGCCATGGGAATCAGAGCGGGCGAGGGGCGGACAGTGGGAAGGTCTGTTGACCTCAGGCAGGATTTTCCGGTTTCGGGACGAGCAAGGCTGTAAAACCCCTCCCAGCGCCTCCAACAATGCAGCACCACCTTAATACTGCACTGGACTGCCAGCTTGGATTATGCAAGTATTCTGAAAGATCATTAGAGTCCAGTGAGTTACAGTTTTATTAGAGATGGAGAATAATCTTCAAAAGTGACACATGAAAGATAAAAATAAACAAGAAGGCGGCCGGAATCTTACCACTGTTCACGCCAACGGGATTTTCCCATCCTGCCACAGTGAACGGAGATTTGGCTAGCTACCAAATTCTCCGGCATCACTGCAGCGGGAGCGTGGTATGAATGGCAGGTAAGATCACGACATCCATAACTTTCTGCCAATCCTCGGATAATCAATTATCTTCTAAATGTCCTTGGCAATTGAGCTTAAAGGGGCTTGGCTCCACCTTTGCAGCAGAATAATACTTTGGGCCTCACTTGTCCCGCACACAGAGCGTGTCTCCCAGTGCTGTTAATAGTGATGCATCCTCAAACATTTTGACATCAATACGGCAGATATCACCTCTGGTATTAATTGGTGTTTCCTTGTCTCCACGGCAGCTCAGATTTTCACCCCCACCGCACGCACCCACCCACCTCCCCCCCGCCCTCCCACCATCCCCCCCGCCCACCATCCCCACCCCAATCCCAACCCCTTGACTTTTTAAATGACTTTCCTCGCTGCATGTGGAATCTGACAAGATACAGTGTCACGATGAAATATTACTCGGGAAATTGGTGGGAAGGTGGAGTACCTAAGATTCAGCCTGAGTCACTGTTGGACGTTACAAAGACTGTGCCCTGCATGTGATCCTGGACCAAATAACACCGGTAATTTGTTACAATAATGGACAACTGACAGCCGATTGATTATAGGTTTCTCAGCTATTGAGAACAATTACAAGTGTTTCTTTTTTTCCTGCCTCCGTGTGTGGTCTCCATGAGCACCCTCACAGTCTTCTGGAGGAGAATCACTGAGCGCTGCAAAACTTTTAATGATACTTTCAAGTACATAGTCTGCAGAAATGTGATTTTTACAACTCCAGTCTCTTTTTTTTAATGAGCTCAAATTAATGGCAATTATATTCCTAAATCCTTGGAATTTCTATCGGCTTCATTCACCTGATTGCAAGCATTTGTCATAGTGTGTGAATTGAAATTCAGTGATTTGCTTTTATATAATAAACAATAATTGCGGGGCAGCGAGTGAGGCACAACCGATAAATAATTTCCCAAACAAGGTGTCAGAAATCTGAATTTACAAATTCCGTGCATTTCATTTACTCTTGGCTGGCGTTCAAGGTTTTTGACAGTAAGATTTATTGATTTAATTGCCTCGGGTAACCATGCAATAAAATTATCTAAAAGATAAATTTTCATGGCACTCTGCTGCATTAGAGTAATTTTTCACGCGCTGTGACTGTATTTTTAGGGGTTTCAAGGTGCAGAGTTTTCGATATAGTGGCCTGGTCATATATCCGGGCATGGTGCAAAGGACTTGCATTTGTTTAGCACCTTCAGGATGTTCCAAAGTGCTTCACAACCAATGAAGTACAGTTGAAGTGCAGTCATTGTTTGTAATGCAGGAAGCTCGGCAAACAGTTTGCACGCAGCAAGATCCCACAGATTGATTAAATCTCTTTAGAGTTATGCTGATTGAGGCCTCTGTTGAGATCTCCCCTGCTTCCTCCCTATAAGCGGCGAGACAGGAGCTCTTATGCCCACCTGGGAGGGCCAGATAATGCCTCAGTGGGCAGGAGTGTCTAGCCATTCACGCCAGTGGGATTCTCCTGTCCCGCTGCAGTGGACAGAGACTTGGCTGAGCGCCAAATTCTCCACCCTCTCCGGCAGCTGTGGCGGGGTGTGAATGGCCGGAGAATTCCGGATAGCGTCTCTGACGGTGCCACACTCCCTTAGTAATGCACGCATCTAAATGAACCACACTGCTTCACCTGATGTGTTTATAATATTGAAGCATGTTTTCTGTAAAGGTGAAAAGGTTCTTTTCCTCACTCTCCCTTGTATTAATGGAGCACTGATCGCCCATTTGGCCTGAAGATCCCACTTCTGCTCACCTATTATCATCAGCATATGCTTAGGGTCCTTTTGCCCTCTTGTTTTTATCCGGTTTCTATTTAAATGAATCTATGCTTTTGCTTAAACTATTCCTCAGTGATGATTGCAAAATGTTCAGCACCATTTACGACTCCTCAGATACCGAATCAGTCGGTGTGCAAATGGCGCAAGACCTTTTTTTTATTCGTGGGACATGGGCGTCACTGGCTGACCAGCATTTATTGCCCATCCCTAGTTGCCCTTGGAGGGTAGTTGAGAGTCAACCACATTGCTGTGGCTCTGGAGTCACCTAGGCCAGACCGGGTAAGGACAGCAGATTTCCTTCCCTAAAGGACATTAGTGAATCAAACCTGGACAACATTCAGGCTTGGGCTGATAAGTGGCAAGTAACATTCACACCACATAAGTGCCAGGCATTGACCACCATCAATCAGGTAGAATCTAACAATTTCTCCATGACATTCAATGGCATTGCCATCATTGAATGCCCTATGTCAACATTCTGGGTGTTACCATTGACCAGAAATTAAACTGGACCAACCATATCAATATTGAGGATGGGAATATCTGGGGAGTTTATACATACGAGGCCTTCATTTTAAGACAGAGATGAAGAGAAACTTTTTCTCACAAAGGTTTCCTGGTGTCTTTTGATTTGATTTGATTTATTATTGTCACATGTATTAGCATACAGTGAAAAGTATTGTTTCTTGTGCGCTATACAGACAAAGCATGCCGTTCGTAGAGAAGGAAAGGAGAGAGTGCAGAATGTAGTGTTACAGTCACAGCTAGAGTGTGGAGAAAGATCAACTTAATGCGAAGTATGTCCATTCAAAAGTCTGACAGCAGCAGGGAAGAAGCTGTTCTTGAGTCGGTTGGTACGTGACCTCAAACTTTTGTATCTTTTTCCCAAAGGAAGAAGGTGGAAGAGAGAATGTCCGTGGTGCGCGGGGTCCTTAATTATGCTGGCTGCTTTGCCGAGGCAGCGGGAAGTGTAGACAGAGTCTACACGCTGGTTTGCGAGATGGACTGGGCTTCGTTCACGACCCTTTGTAGTTTCTTGCGGTCTTGGAGCCAGGAGCCATACCAAGCTGTGATACAACCAGAAAGAATGCTTTATATGGTGCATCTGTAAAAGTTGGTGAGAGTCGTAGCTGACATGCCACATTTCCTTAGTATTCTGAGAAAGTAGAGGTGTTGGTAGGCTTTCTTAACTATAGTGTCGACATGGGGGGACCAGGACAGTTTGTTGGTGATCTGGACACCTAAAAACTTGAAGCTCACGACACTTTCGACTTCATCTCCATTGATGTAGACGGGGGTATGTTCTCCACTACGCTTCCTGAAGTTGATGGCAATCTCCTTCATTTTGTTGACATTGGGGGAGAGATTATTGTTGCTGCACCAGTTCACCAGATTCTCTATCACATTCCTGTACTCTGACTCATCATTGTTTGAGATCTGACCCACTACGATGGTGTCGTCAAACTTAAAAATCAACTTGTAGAGGAATTTGGCCACACAGTCATGGGTGTAAGAGAGTATAGCAGGGGGCTGAGGACACAGCCTTGTGGGGCACCAGTGCTGAGGATGATCTTGGAGGAGGTGTTGTTGCCTATCTTTACTGCTTGTAGTCTGTGGGTTAGGAAGTTCAGGATCCAGTCACAGAGGAAGGAGCCAAGGCCCAGGCCACGGAGTTTGGAGATGAGGTTCGTAAGAATAATGGTGTTGAAGGCTAAGCTGTGATCAATAAATAGGAGTCTGACACAGGTGTCTTTGTTATCCAGGTGTTGCGGGGGGAGATGGCATCTGCTGTGAACCTGTTGTGGTGGTAGACAAACTGTGGCGGATCCAGGTCGTCCGGGAGGCTGGAATTGATTTGTGCCATGACTAACCTTTCGAAGCACTTCATAATGATGGATGCCAGAGTCTGTAATTCTCTTCCCCAGATCGCAGTGGAAGCTGTGCCTTTGAATTTATTTATTTAAGGCAGAGTTAGAAAGATATTTCTTAGGTAAGGGTAACCCCTCAGAGTTGTGGGAGGCAGACCAGGAAAGTTGAGCTGAGACCATAATCAGATAAACCATGGTCTTATTGAATGGTAGAGCAGGCTTGAAGGGACAAATGGCCTTCTCCTGCTCCTATGTTCTGAGGTTTTATGTCAGTGGAAATATCATCTGTGGCATTCAACATGTAATGGATGAATATGTAGTTTAGGAGCAAAGGAATTACGGACAATGAAAGGGTCGATTGACAAATACATGAAGAGGATGGGAATAGAGGGATATGGTCCCTGGAAGGGGAGGGGGTTTTAGTTCAGACAGTAAGCATGGTCGGTGCAGGCCTGGAGGGCCGAAGGACCTGTTCCTGTGCTGTAATTTTCTTTGTTCTTTTGTTCTTTGAAAGACCAAAGTCCATCTGCTTCACCTTCCATCATTCTAACTATAAAGGTTGGATAGGCTTGGTTTGTTTTCTCTAGAGCAGAGAAGACTGAGGGGGTCATCTAATTGAGGTGTTCAAGGGAGGCATGGACAGGATGGATAGGGAGCAGCTGTTCCCCTTAGTTAAAGGGTCAGTTACCAGGGGACACAAGTTAAAAGTGAGGGGTGGGAGGTTTAGGGGGGAATTTGAGGAAATACTTTTTTATTCAGAGGGTGGTGGTGGTCAGGAATGCGCTGCCTGGGAAGGTGGTGGTGGCGGGATGCCTCACATCCGTTAAAAGGTACTTGGGTGAGTACTTGGCACACCATAACATTCAAGGCTATGGGCCAAGTGCTGGCAAGTGGGATTAGGTGGACAGGTCAGGGCCTTTCATGCAACGGTGCAGACTCAATGGGCCGAAGGGCCTCTGCATTAGTATTCTGTGATTCTCTAATTCTGATTCTAAGTTGTTGACCAATCATTGCAATCAATCTCCACCAATGAGACTACAACAAACCCAGCGACAGAGCCCAGGAACCCTGTAACAGAACGGAGAGAGTCTGAGAGAGACAGAGAGAGAGAGTGAGACAGAGAGAGACAGACATGAGGTGAGGAAAATCCCCAGTGGTGGGGAGCTTTGCAAACCAAAGGCCCAAATTGATCCTCCCAAGCTACACTCACTGCAAGCCACATCTCATAATACTCACACACTGAATCATCTTCTGAAAGAAATCTCTTCAATTTGCATTTGAATGAATCAATACTGTTTCAACCATTCCCCAGGAGCCTTTTTTTTATCGATTCATCATTAGCTCACTCACAAACTAAAATAATGATTCCACGATTTGTTTTTCAATGTAACCCCCCTTTTAAGAATAGGCCATCTCCTTGATCCCGCTGTTCTGGAAAAGGTGAAGCAGTTTGTTATGTGGCATGGTGGCACAGTGATTAGCACTGCTGTCTCATAGTGCCACAGACCTGGGTTCAATTCCAGCCTCGGGTCACTGTCTGTGTGGAGTTTGCACATTCTCCCTCTGTCTATGCGGATTTCTTCCAGGCTGCTCCGGTTTCCTCCCACACTCCAAAGATGTGCAGGTTAGGTGGATTGGCCATGCTAAATTCTCCCTTAGTGTCAGGGGGATTTGCAGGGTTATGGGAAAAAGGGCCTGGGTGGGATTGTAGATGGTGCAGGCTCGATGGGCCACATGGCCTCCTCATTTATTTTTATTTATTAGTGTCACCAGTAGCCTGAAATTAACACTGCAATGAAGTTACTGTGAAAATCCCCCAGTCGCCTCACTCCGGCGCCTGTTCGGGTACACTGAGGGAGAATTTAGCATGGCCAATGCACCTAACCAGCATGTCTCTTGGACAGTGGGAGGAAACCGGAGCACCCAGAGGAAACTCACGCAAACATGAGGAGAACGTGCAGAGTCCGCACAGACAGTGACCTAAGCCAATGGCAGCTGGTGACTAGAGGTGTGCCTGAGGGGTCGGTGCTGGGACCACAACTTTTCACAATATACATTAACGATTTGGAGGAAGGAACTGAAGGCACTGTTGCTAAGTTTGCAGATGATACAAAGATATGTTGAGGGACAGGTAGTATTGAGGAAGCAGGGGGACTGCAGAAGGACTTGGACAGGTTAGGAGAGTGGGCAAAGAAGTGGCAGATGGAATACAATGTGAAAAAGTGTGAGGTTATGCACTTTGGAAGGAGGAATGGAGGCATAGACTATTTTCTAAATGGGAAAATGCTTAGGAAATCAGAAACACAAAAGGACTTGGGAGTCATTGTTCAAGATTCTCTTAAAGTTAACGTGCAGGTTCGGCAGTTAGAAAGGCAAATGCAATGTTAGTATTCATGTCGAGAGGGCCAGAATACAAGAGCAGGGATGTACTTCTGAGGCTGTATAAGGCTCTGGTCAGACCCCATTTGGAGTATTGTGAGCAGTTTTGGGTCCCATATCTAAGGAAGGATGTGCTGGCCTTGGAAAGGGTCCAGAGGAGGTTCACAAGAATGATCCCTGGAATGAAGAGCTTGTCGTATGAGGAACGGTTGAGGACTCTGGGTTTAGTTGGAGTTTAGAAGGATGAGGGGGGATCTTATTGAAACTTACAGGATACTGAGAGGCCTGGATAGAGTGGACATGGAGAGGATGTTTCCACTAGTCGGGAAAACTAGAACCAGAGGGCACAACCTCAGGCTAAAGGGACGATCCTTTAAAACAGAGATGAGGAGGAATTTCTTCAGCCAGAGAGTGGTGAATCTGTGGAACTCTTTGCCGCAGAAGGCTGTGGAGGCCAGGTCATTGAGTGTCTTTAAGACAACGATAGATAGGTTCTTGATTAATAAGGGGATCAAGGGTTATGGGGCAAGAGCAGGAGAATGGGGATGAGAAAAATATCAGCCATGATTGAATGGCGGAGCAGACTCGATGGGTCGAGTGGCCTAATTCTGTCTCTATGTCTTATGGTCTAATCAAATCCAGGTCCTGGTGCTGTGAGGCAGCAGTGCGAACCACTGTGCCACCTTGCCGCCCCGGACAGTCCTTCTACACTGTAGAAATTCTATGAGTATATAATGGGCAGGATTCTCTGATCTTGTGAGTGCCCCCTCCCCCAACGCAAGTGAGATGGAGAATTTGGTTTTCCAGCCAAAATACCGCTGACTTTCAATGGCACTGGAGAATCTCAGCCGCCAGCAAGGATGGAGATTTTTAGCCGTTATCTGTCTAATTCTTTTGGAATCCTATAAACAGCAATTGCTTTACCTCCCAACTTTCTCTTTTCCAATAAGAACATGTCAAATTTACATGATTGCTCCTTTTTATCCAATCTCCTCAATTATCCTGATTGCTTTCTTCTGAATCCCTTGCAATTGCTGCAACATCCTGTTTGTACTGTGCGGATCAGAACTGTACTCAGCACAATCATACCAATGATTAGAAAGGTAGATTAGCACCTCACAGCTTTGCTCATTTCAAGGATGAAGACGGATTTCTGAAAGAGTTTTCTTTTTATCTTGCCCCCACCGAGGCCCCTCATCCCTGTTTTCACTAACCTCCCTCAGGAGGATAAATCAATTGGGAAAGATTTACTTCCGCAAACCCTTCTTCATGTGGTAGCCCCAACAGACAACTTACTTCACATGTCCTTTTTTATCTGTTGAGCTTATTTTATACTTACTTCTCCATGACGTAGAATTTTAGAATTCTCGCACGGAAACAGAGCAGTCAGCCAATCAGGCCTGTGGCAATGTTAAAACTGAGCCTCCTCAAACCTTACTTTATCTAACCCCATCAGCATATTTTACAGATGCACCATAGAAAACATTCTTTCTGGTTGTATCACAGCTTGGTATGGCTCCTGCTCTGCCCAAGACTGCAAGGAACTACAAAAGGTCATGAATGTAGCCCAATCCATCACGCAAACCAGCCTCCCATCCATTGACTCCGTCTACATTTCCCGCTGCCTCGGCAAAGCAGCCAGCATAATTAAGGACCCCACGCACCCCGGACATTCTCTCTTCCACCTTCTTCCTTCGGGAAAAAGATACAAAAGTCTGAGGTCACGTACCAACCAACTCAAGAACAGCTTCTTCCCAGCTGCTGTCAGACTTTTGAATAGACTTACCTCACATTAAGTTGATCTTTCTCTACACCCTAGCTTTGACTGTAACACTACATTCTGCACTCTCTCATTTCCTTCTCTATGAACGGTATGTTTTGTCTGTATAGCATGCAAGAAACAATACTTTTCACTGTATGTTAATACATGTGACAATAATAAATCAAATATCTTTGAGCTTCTTATGTACTTAGTTAGCTTCACCTTGAAGGCATCCTCACTATTTGCCTCAACTTCTCCATCTGGTAGCGTGTTCCTCATTCTTATCTACCCAGTAATACAGAATTTACTGAGTATTCTATGAAATGGCTGACACACAATAAAAATGCGGTGCACCTTATATGTTATCTTGCTCAGGGGTAGATTTATAATGAACACTGTGCCCAAGCTTGGGACACCCAAAGACAGGGGGGTGGATGGGGGGGCGGGGTGGGGGGGAAGAGGTGAAAGGGAGGAGAGGGGGGCCCCAAAATGCAGGGTCTGAGATTTATGTCGCTCACAGCCAATTAGGATTAGACATATAAACCCACAATTGAAAAGTCAATCGGTATTCCCAACCAAGCACAAGTGAGGCTGTGGGACTTACCTGATCCAACATAGCCCTCAGTTCTGCGCAGTCGCTATGGAGGCATTCACACGGTCAGTACCCATGCTGCATGTGGCCAAGTGTCTGCACAGTGAGGAGTGTCAGTCTGGACTCATGGTGCCTGATGGGAGCACAGTGGCGGGCACTGCCCATCGTTTGGGAGTTCCAATCAGAGAGCACGTGCGTGGGAACAGCTGTCATGTGAGTGGGGCTGGAATTTGATGTGCGTGCTTGTAAATCCAAGCCCACAACAATGGAACCAGGATCACCAGGCGGTTAGCCCCCTCTACATCATCCTCCTCCTTCACTCCCCATTCCCCCTCCTTCATCCCAACCTACCTCCACCCATTTCCCCTCCTTCACTCACTGATGACCCCCTCCTTCACCCCATCCTTTGTCTTTCATTTCCCCCCCCCCCCCCCGACCCCCCATTCCCGAGTAGGAGAACACTGATTGTGAGAGAGTGAGAGAGTGAGTGTGTGCGTGTAGAATCATAGAATCCCTACGGTGCAGAAGGAGGCCATTCAGTCCATCGAGTCTGCACTGATCACAATCCCACCCAGGCCCTATTCCCATAACCCCTCTTATTTACCCTGCTAATCCCGACACTAGTGGCCAATCAATCTAACCCATACATCTTTGGACTGTGGAAGGAAACCCATGCAGACACGGGAAGAATGTGCAAACTCCACACAGACCTGGGCCGGAATTGAACCCCGGTCCCTGGAACTGTGAGGCAGCAGTGCTGAGCACTGTGCCACTGTGTGTGTGTGTGTGCGTGGAGAGATGTGCGCGTGGGTGCGTGTGTATGCGTGTGTGTGCATATGTGTGTGTGTGGATGTGTAGATTTGAGCGTGAGTGTGTGTGTGTGTGCGTGGGGATGATTTGTGTTTGTGGAGGGGGTGTGGGGGGTGCATGTATGTGTGTGTAGCTGACCTATTTGTATCCAGGCTCTTGAGCCTGGCCAGACAGTAGCCTCCATTCTGGGAGGTGCCCCCTAGCATTGTGATGCAGTTGGCTACTGTCAGTGTCCAAGGGGCAAAGCCATCGTGGTAGGATATGGTGCACAGGAGTGCACCATCAGCTCACCGGGAGGGAGAGGAACATTCTGCAGGTTAATTCCTCACCTTAGCACTGAGGTGAAGCTAAGTTAGTCCACTTTCAGGCTGCATTCCCTCGGAATGAACAATGTTTTCAGCTTTGCGGTGAATGTCCTTTCTCCCTTTGTGCTGTCGCAAGCAGCAGCGAATCAGGCAATGGCCTCTATTATAGAATTTCAGCACCAGGGCTGCAGCCTCTTTAAGCTTCCCAACCTGATAAATATTTTATAAGGATCAAAACTTGACTCAAGTAAAGCTAAATTCTTTAAGAAGATAGAGGTTTCTTTAGACCCCAGAGGTTTTGTCAGCCACCTCATTTATCCTATTTGAAGCATAACCACAATAACTAAAATTAGTTCTGTATATTGTGAAGAATGATAATTGGTCACAAATTATCGTGTGTTACTTTATTCAATAAATACTATAGAATAGAATCATAGAATCCCTACAGTGCAGAAGGAGGCCATTCAACCCATCGAGTCTGCACCGACCACAATCCCACGCAGCCCCTATCCCTGTAACCCCAAGTATTTACCTTTCTAATCCCCCTGACACTAAGGGGCAATTTATCATCGCCAATCAACCTAACCTACACATCTTTGGAGTGTGAGAGGAAACCTGACCACCTGGAGGAAACCCACGCAGACAGGGGGAGAATATGCAAACTCTTCACCGAGGCCAGAATTGAACCTGGGTCCCTGGCGCTGTGAGGCAATTATGCTAACCACGGTGCCATTCTGCCACCCATCCCTTGGGCAGGGAAAAGATAGTTGAGGATAGGTAGAATCCCCACAGTGCAAAAGAGGCCATTCAGCCCATCAAATCTGCACTGACTCTCTGAAAGAGCATACTACCTAGGCCCAATCCCTCACCCTAACCCTGTAAACCCCATGTATGGCCGTTCCACCTAACCTGTACATTTTTGGATGCAGGATAAAGGCATGAATTTAATCCTTACTCAATGTGTTAGGAAGTAATGGATTTAATTAATAGCAGTACTTTGGAGATGATGGGGCAGAATTTTCCTGTCCTGCCCGCCACAGGAACCATAGCGGGTGGGACACGGACCATGCAAAGGTCCGTTGACCTCGGGTGGGATTTTCCAGCTTTGGGGTGAGCACGGCTGGAAAATCCCGCCTGATATCCAATTTCCATGCGGAAACTATAGAAATATATAGCATAGAAGGAAGATGATTGGCCCATTGTTGTAACTGCATAGCCCTCAGAAAGAACTATCCATGTCATCCTATTTCCCATACTTCTCTAATTTTTTAAATTTCAGCTATAAAAGCTTTGATGGAATCTATTCCTGCCATTGTTTCCGGGGGAACATTCCGTATCAACAAAATGAAGGAGGTTGTCATCGACTTCAGGAAGCGTAAAGAAGAACATGTGCCTGGCTACATCAACGGGGGGGGGGGAAGTAGAAAGGGTTGAGAGCTTCAAGTTTTTAGGTGTCCAGATCACCAACAACCTGTCCTGGTCCCCCCATGCCGACACTATAGTTAAGAAAGCCCACCAATGCCTCTCCTTTCTCAGAAAACTAAGGAGGTTTGGCATGTCAGCTACGACGCTCACCAACTTTTACAGATGCACCATAGAAAGCATTCTTTCTGGTTGTATCACAGCTTGGTATGGCTCCTGCTCTGCTCAAGACCGCAAGAAACTACAAAAGGCTGTGAATGTAGCCCAAACCATCATGCAAACCAGCCTCCCATCCATTAACTCTGTCTACACTTCCCGCTTCCTTGGCAAAGCAGCCAGCATAATTAAGGACCCCACGCACCCAGGACATTCTCTCTTCCACCTTCTTGCGTCAGACAAAAATCTGAGATCACGTACCAACCGATTAAAGAACAGCTTCTTCTCTGCTGTCATCAGACTTTTGAATGGAACTGCCTTGCATTAAGTTGATCTTTCTCTACACCCTAGCTATGACTGTATCATTACATTCTGCACTCTCTCAGTTTCTTCTCTATGAACGGTATGCTCTGTCTGTATAGCGTGCAAGAAACAATACTTTTCACTGTATGTTAATACATGTGACAATAAATCAAATCAAATCAAATTCCGCAATTCATATAAATTGTCATTGTATCATTATGTTTCATTGGTTGAGAAAACTACTACTGTAGGCAAGTTGTTCCTGCTGTAAGAATGGGTTCAACTTCCAGGTATAAAGAAAGCTCTCAAAAATGGAGGTTGGGATTAGATAGTTGATGAAAATAAGTTGTGGAGAAGAAAAAAAAAGTTATTTACATAAATAGTCTAAAAGTAGCTTCAAAACTAAATATTTCACCAAGTATGAAATGTTGGTAAGATGGCGTCTATAAGTATCAGATACAGTTGAAGTGAACTAAAGTAACAACTGAATGTCAAAACTGCATTAAAAAAACTAATCAGGTGGTGAAACTTTCTAAAATCTGTTAATGGCCAGAAAATCCACACAGATCCTTTGAGAGATTTAGCATGTTGGTGAGGATTGATGAGTAGGTTAGGGCTGAAGTATAAATATAAAATGTTTTGTATTTATTTTCTCTATAGAGGATGATAGAGCAGCAGATAAAAATGGTTGGAATATGTATCACTTTTAGAGTGAAAACCGGTGTGATTCATGTTGATTGGATCGCGATCTTGAGGGACTTTAATTTTTGTTCCCCTGTGAAAAATGCCATGCCTGAGGCGCAAAACATCTGATTTGCCCACCTTGGGGCTCATCTGAGTACTGCAATCAGGGGGAGGGTGGGGAGGGGGGGGGGGGGCGTGGGAGGCTCCATTAAAGCAGCACCATAGCACTCATTCTCTGTCGGGTCCATTCATTCCTCAGAATAGACGTAGACGTAGACAACACTGATACATTGACTTTCTTTTATTGAGCAGAGTTTGAAATTAACACATTACAGAAAATGAAAAAGACTGAAGAGAGAAAGAGAGGGAGATACAGATACTGGCCAAAGCCAGTCCTATACTGGTCAAAGAACTCAAAACATACTGAACAGGTCTCGAGAACAGACTTGATCCAAAAAACTGAAAACATAGGGCTAAAAGCCACAATATACGTGATTTGTTATCTGTGTGTTATGAAATTAATTGCTTGGAACATGCTGTCTCTAGCTGCATAAACAACTTGCAGATGCTGTTTATGAAAAACTTTGTTTTGGTTTATGAAAAGGCCAGTTTCTGCTGGCATTGTACTTTCAAAGAAGGCAGTCAATTTTTCAAGCTAATCCCAGCATGCCTGCTGAGTTTAAAATGTGGTCAAGTTAATTTTAAAAGCTGAGCATTTAAATGTAATTGCATAGGCAGAAATATCTTAAAACGACGTCTTTGCATCATGAAGCAAACAGAGCTAAGCATACAGAGGATCCCTCGCTCTCATTCAAACCAGGAAGATGGCAGCCAGAAAACTGCGCCAACATCCCCTGAGGGGCTCTCATGTAATTATTGGATGCTGCGGAGGAGAGGTGGGGCACCTTATACCTGCAGGTTGGCAGGAAGCCAGCAGGGCCACCAATCCTGCCTGGGAGGTGGTGGCAGTATTAGTCAGTGCTAACAGCCTGACAAAGAGGACAGGAGTTCAATGCCGCAATAAAATGAATGGCATGCTGTGATCTGCAAGGATAATTCTCCCTGTCTCCCCTTGGCATTCCACCCTTGAATCAAAACTGGAATACCAGCTTGAATCCATGTGCCGCCATGTGATAGTTTCCCACACACACCAGCCATGACCCCCACCCTGGGGGAAGATCCCTGAGCACCCCAACTCCCTGCATCTCCTCTACCCCCTACTACAACACCCTTTAACCAGCACCCCCCATCCCTCTCTATAGCTAGCCAGTGATACTGTCCCCCTGCACCCACGGTACAGCGTGGAAAGGGAATACTCAACTCCTTCGCCTCTCCTGGAGGCGATGTCACTTGGTTTCAGTTTTTAAAAAACCTGCAGTAATTGGTGCCCACGTGACATCACGCTGCTGGACGGGAGCATTCAGTGAGGTCTGGAGATTCGACTGCAAACTCGCTAATGAGATTAAAATAAAGGAAGGGTGAGAACCTGATTGCATCATCAGAGAGGGTTTGGGAACATTTCACTCTGAAATTTCGCCAGTATAAATTCCGCTTTTGGCTATCGTGAAATATTGCCACCACAGCTAACAGACCCGCAGAATTACGTACATTGACTCCTTGAGTGTAAATGTATAAATGGCCTCAGCTTGGTTCGAGGCACTGAAGATGGATCAGGTTGCTGGACCTGATACTATTTAACCTGGAGTGCTGGAGAAAATCAGCAAGCCACTCCTTTAACTGACAGTTCTTTGAAAGCTGGACTAGTTTGAATTGACTGGAGAAAGGGCTTGATGCATGAATGCTTCCACATATATGCCAAGCCCCATTCATTGATATCTAGATAGCAATATACAAACAACAGTCGGCCATTCAGCCCATTGAGCTCGTTCTGGCTGATCTGTATCTTAACTTTATTTACTCAGTTTTATCCCATATCCTGTAAGTAAAGTTCTGTAATTCATGTGTTTAATAGATTTGAATTACAGAATTAAACTGTTGAATAATGAAGTTCTAGTTATGCTAAAGATTAATGATTCAATGATTCATGGTTTCAAATAAAATGCCAACCAGCACTAATACTTTACACTTAAAAAAGCATAGTTTTACTGACATTTGGGGATTCAAGTGATTAATACGGAGGAAAACAACGCAATGAAAGATTGAAAAATTATATTGCCCACACATTTTCTTAGAGCTACTGCATCTCAAAATTTCCCACAATACCATTGGTGGTGGGAGGAAGAGCCAATGTGAGATGGTGGGGAAGATAGAGAGAGTGAGTGCGAGGGGTGGGGGGAGAGAGTGAGTGCAAGGGGTGGGGGGAGAGAGTGAGTGCGAGGGGTGGGGGGAGAGAGTGAGTGCGAGGGGTGGGGGGAGAGAGTGAGTGCGAGGGGTGGGGGGAGAGAGTGAGTGCGAGGGGTGGGGGGAGAGAGTGAGTGCGAGGGGTGGGGGGAGAGAGTGAGTGCGAGGGGTGGGGGGAGAGAGTGAGTGCGAGGGGTGGGGGGAGAGAGTGAGTGCGAGGGGTGGGGGGAGAGAGTGAGTGCGAGGGGTGGGGGGAGAGAGTGAGTGCGAGGGGTGGGGGGAGAGAGTGAGTGCGAGGGGTGGGGGGAGAGAGTGAGTGCGAGGGGTGGGGGGAGAGAGTGAGTGCGAGGGGTGGGGGGAGAGAGTGAGTGCGAGGGGTGGGGGGAGAGAGTGAGTGCGAGGGGTGGGGGGAGAGAGTGAGTGCGAGGGGTGGGGGGAGAGAGTGAGTGCGAGGGGTGGGGGGAGAGAGTGAGTGCGAGGGGTGGGGGGAGAGAGTGAGTGCGAGGGGTGGGGGGAGAGAGTGAGTGCGAGGGGTGGGGGAGAGAGTGAGTGCGAGGGGTGGGGGGAGAGAGTGAGTGCGAGGGGTGGGGGGAGAGAGTGAGTGCGAGGGGTGGGGGGAGAGAGTGAGTGCGAGGGGTGGGGGGAGAGAGTGAGTGCGAGGGGTGGGGGGAGAGAGTGAGTGCGAGGGGTGGGGGGAGAGAGTGAGTGCGAGGGGTGGGGGGGAGAGAGTGAGTGCGAGGGGTGGGGGGAGAGAGTGAGTGCGAGGGGTGGGGGGAGAGAGTGAGTGCGAGGGGTGGGGGGAGAGAGTGAGTGCGAGGGGTGGGGGAGAGAGTGAGTGCGAGGGGTGGGGGGAGAGAGTGAGTGCGAGGGGTGGGGGGAGAGAGTGAGTGCGAGGGGTGGGGGGGAGAGAGAGAGTGTGTGCGAGGGGTGGAGGAAGAGAGAGAGTGTGCAAGAGGGGGGGAAGAGAGAGAGTGTGTGCAAGAGGGGGGGAAGAGAGAGAGAGTGTGCAAGAGGTGGGGAAGAGAGAGAGAGTGTGCAAGGGGTGGGGGAAGAGAGAGAGTGTGTGCGAGGGGTGGGGGGAGAGAGAGTGTGTGCGAGGGGTGGGGGGAGAGAGAGTGTGTGCGAGGGGTGGGGGGAGAGAGAGTGTGTGCGAGGGGTGGGGGAGAGAGAGTGTGTGCGAGGGGTGGGGGGAGAGAGAGTGTGTGCGAGGGGTGGGGGGAGAGAGAGTGTGTGCGAGGGGTGGGGGGAGAGAGAGTGTGTGCGAGGGGTGGGGGGAGAGAGAGTGTGTGCGAGGGGTGGGGGAAGAGAGAGAGTGTGGGTGGGGGGAAGAGAGAGAGTGTGGGTGGGGTGAAGAGAGAGAGTGTGGGTGGGGGGAAGAGACAGAGTGTGGGTGGGGGGAAGAGACAGAGTGTGGGTGGGGGGAAGAGACAGAGTGTGGGTGGGGGGAAGAGAGAGAGTGTGTGTGAGGGGTGGGGGGACAGAGAGAGTGTGTGCAAAGGGTGGGGGAAGAGAGAGAGTGTGTGCAAAGGGTGGGGGAAGAGAGAGAGTGTGTGCGAGGGGTGGGGGAGAGAGAGAGAGTGTGCAAGAGGTGGCGAAGAGAGAGAGTGTGTGCAAGAGGTGGGGAAGAGAGAGAGAGTGTGTGAGGGGTGGGGGAAGAGAGAGAGAGTGTGTGAGGGGTGGGGGAAGAGAGAGAGAGTGTGTAAGGGGTGGGGGAGAGAGAGAGAGAGTGTGTGAGGGGTGGGGGAGAGAGAGAGTGTGTGAGGGGTGGGGGAGAGAGAGAGAGTGTGTGAGGGGTGGGGAGAGAGAGAGAGTGTGTGAGGGGTGGGGGGAGAGAGAGAGTGTGTGAGGGGTGGGGGGAGAGAGAGTGTGTGAGGGGTGGGGGGAGAGAGAGTGTGTGAGGGGTGGGGGGAGAGAGAGAGTGTGTGTGAGGGGTGGGGGAAGAGAGAGAGAGTGTGTGTGAGGGGTGGGGGAAGACAGAGAGTGTGTGTGAGGGGTGGGGGGAGAGAGGGAGAGAGTGTGTGAGGGGTGGGGGGAGGGAGAGAGTGTGTGAGGGGTGGGGGGAGGGAGAGAGTGTGTGAGGGGTGGGGGGAGGGAGAGAGTGTGTGAGGGGTGGGGGGAGGGAGAGAGTGTGTGAGGGGTGGGGGGAGGGAGAGAGGTGTGAGGGGTGGGGGGAGGGAGAGAGTGTGTGAGGGGTGGGGGGAGGGAGAGAGTGTGTGAGGGGTGGGGGGGGAGAAGTGTGTGAGGGGTGGGGGGGGAGGGAGAGTGTGAGGGGTGGGGGGAGGGAGAGAGTGTGTGAGGGGTGGGGGGGAGAGAGTGTGTGAGGGTGGGGGAGGAGGAGGGGAGAGTGTGTGAGGGGTGGGGAAGAGGAGAGAGGAGGTGTGGGTGGTGAGGGAAGAGAAGAGAGAGTGTGTGAGGGGTGGGGGGAGGTGTGTGAGGGGTGGAGGGGGGGGAGACGAGAGAGAAGTGTGTGGGGGTGGGGGGGAGAGAGAGAGTGTGTGTGAGGGGTGGGGGGAGAGAGAGAGTGTGGTGTGAGGGGTGGGGGGAGAGTGTGGTGGGGAGAGGGGGAGAGTGTGTGTGAGGGGTGGGGGGAGAGAGGGAGAGAGTGTGTGAGGGGTGGGGGGAGAGAGGAGAGAGTGTGTGAGGGGTGAGGGAAGAAAGAGAGAGTGTGCGGGGGTGGGAAGAGAGATGTGTGTGTGACGGGGGGGCGGGTATGACAGAGTGTGCGAGGGGTGGACTTCAGCCGTCAGCTTCTGGGGTTGGGGGGAGGGGGGGCTAAAAATGAATTTGGCACTCCCCAAGAAATGTAAAGCAATCACTGATCGGATATTAAAATGAACAGATCTCAGAGATTCATATATTGTTAATTGATATATTTCCCTATTAATCCCAGTTATTTGCCGACTATTTTTTTCCCTACCATGCCTCTAACTCCAACAGTTCTGCTCCTGATTCGTTAGTTATCCGTGCTGAAAACCAAGGTTGGTGCCAGTAAAAGTGATGCATTGTTTGGTGCACAGTTAAATGTATAGTAATTGTACTGAATTGGGGGGCATTATCTGGGGAGTCACTTGTGCCTCTATAAGTCGGAACAGATGTATATATAAATGAGGAGGTGTAGGTTGAAAATGAGTCTTTCTGCAAATAAGTAAATGAGTCTCAATATTAGCTGTGGTGCTATCCCTCACCACCTGCCTTTCTGGATTATATAATCGGCAGGTCATCTATTCAATGTTGTGTAAGGGCAGTGATATTAATTAGTTTTCAGTTTTATTACACAAAGGAATTTCAGAGGAACGTTCTTTGTGAAGAAGCAAACAACTCAGATAAAAACCTTGACGCACAATTACTCCGCAAGGTGTTGCCCTGAACTTAAATTTGCAACCGAGCTGAGATAATAGTTAAGCCTGGGCGTGAACCGTATTAAGCCTTAATTTGTTGACCTGAAGGTTTTGTCACACAGCCGGTCTGTGAGTAGCAGAATACCACAATCGTTCAGTTGCTGTTTACCAAATCCAACTCAATCCAATCTAATACGACAAAGCAGAGGTTGGACGGGGATTATGTATCCAAAGTTAAGCCTGCTGGTAACCTCCCTTTTACTTACACACTATGTTTTTATCAGATCTCTTGTCCATAAATGACATTTTTCCCGGTTGGGTAGATATTGATGGCGTTTCTGCTAAACTAGTGGACCATAACAGGCAACAGAATGGAAAGAGTGAAATCTCAGTTGTCTGGAGGAGGATTACCAGATAAGAATGGAATCTCCCGACCTAAGAGATTCGACTTAAGCTTCAGGTATCAAAATGTCCGAGGGATCAAGTGTCACGGCTTCTTTATTTGAACCTGTACTCACATTTCTCCCAAGTTTACTTGATGGATTAGATGCTGCAAACAAATGGCCATCTGATATTGCTTGGAGTTAGTCAGTTCTAATCTCTTCCCCTTTCTATTCCGCAGCCTGGAGGTCCTAATATGTTCTCTGACAGAGAAACCATACAGTTTCAGCTCTCAGAATTAGTTGCGTTGGCGGGCCTTGACATTTGCAATGTGAACACGGAGAGGAAGTAGCTATCCCTAACCAGGCCAGACAACAGTATTGACCCATGTTGTGATATCCCTCCTGTCTCTCTCTTCGGGGGATGGGAGGAAGGCGCTCAGGTGCTGACAGACCCCACGATTGACAGCGGAGCAGTAAGAGACACAGGATGAGGGGTGATGCACATAAAGCTTGTAGAGATAGAGTCATAGAGGCCTACTGCATACAAAAAAACCCTTTGGCCCATCGAGTCTGCATTGGTCAGAGACAAGCCACCCAACTCTTCCAATCTCGTTTTCCAGCATTTGTTCCATAACCTTGTATGAGAGTAGTTCATACAGTGCAGAAGGAGACCATTCATCCCACTGAGCCTGTACCAACAACAATACCACACAGGCCCTATCTCTGTTACCCCACATATTTACTCTACTAATCCCTCTGATACTAAGAGGCAATTTAGCATGGCCAATCAACCTAACCCGCACTTTGGACTGTGGGAGGAAACCAGAGCACCTTGAGGAAACCCATGCAGACACGGGCAGAATGTGCAAACTCCACACAGACAGTGACCCAAGGCCGGATTTGAACCCGGGCCCCTGGAGCTGTGAGGCAGCAGTGCTAAGCACGGTGCCACTGTGCCATCCATATGGACAATAGTGTAGAAATTTACTACTCAATTTACACAATTACTGTTGATAATAAACTGATAATATTTTATTATGATGTATCTTAAATAGACAATGAATCTAAAATCAAGAGTGAATAATTCAGAAAATATGCAGAGATAAGGTTAATCATTCAGCCCATTTGAATGTATCCATCCAGAAACATTCCATACTCCAAACATTATTCCATCCAATTGTTAATTCACTGATTTCTGGAATTCTACCTCCACCCCTCTGAAATGCTGTTCCGTATGTTGATCATTTTTATTTGTATCAGCTCAGACTCAGCTTTTGCACTCTCGCCCTTTAGTCACAAGGTTCTGGGTTCCCATTTCAGGTCCTGAGTTCAAGAATCAAGGTTGAGATTCCAGTGCATTACTAAGGGACTGATCTGTCTAACTGCCACCTCCCCCCATGCCCCCCTCACCCCGCCCCCACTCCACTTAGCCAGGAGTCCAATGCCAATGGTGATCCATCAATGGGAAGTGGGTGGAGTTCCAGCAGTGACCAACTGCTTAAGGTGGCACCGCTTGGCACAAAGGGGGGAGATGGTTTTGTCATGGTAATGTCACTGGACTAGTAATCCAGGGGCCCAGGATGTACCTTGGTAACATGGGCTCAGATTAGGGCAGCACGGTGGTTAGCATTGCTGCCTCATGGTGCCAAGGGCCCTGGTTCAATTCCAGCACACTCTTCAATAAATAGACGGTGTTACTGATGATTTAAGAATTATTATTTACAATTCTAAGTTAAGTGCACATCTTCCACGTTGTGTTATCAAAATTATCAATTTAATTCATAACTATTGTACGATTATTACAATATCCCAAACAATTTTCATACTGTGAATCATATTAAATGAAAACATTGAAACATAATGAATCAAATCAATGTGGAACTAATGGGATACTCTTTATATCTTGGCAAAGAGTAATTAAGAACATTAGGCCGTGATTCTCCCAAAAGCGCTGAATTGGCGGGAAAACTGTTCTAGATGCTGACCGTTTTTCCAGTTCAGCTTCTCACCTGAATCTCCCCACTCTGTGCACTGCAGAAATCCCAGTGGTGAATCTCATTAAAAACCCAGGGGGGCGGAGCCTATTCGCACCAGAGTCTGACAGTTCTGGAACTCTGCGCGTGCACAGTGGTCCTGATCTGTCAGACTCCCCGTTTGCTGGTCAGCCCAATCGCTGGCCAGCCCGGGACCCCCACAGTTCTGCCCCTCCAGCCCTCCCCCCCACGGCCCAATCGCGGCTCCAACAGCAATTCCCGGGCCAGCCCTGATCCCCCGCCATCCCGGAGCGCCCCAATGCCCAAGCCGCACCCCCCCCCAGCAGTGACAATCCCCCCCAACCCCCTCATCGCGGCAGACCCCCCCCCCCACGCTGACCCCTCCCAGGGTCAGACTAGCCCCCCCCCTCCGGAGGCAGGCCCCCCCGGTAGACCACACCCCCCCCCCCACCCCCAGCCTGCCCCAATCACTGCCCTCCCTCCAACCCAGACCGATCCTGTCTGCAGAGTGGCAGCGAGACCCCCCACCTTCACTGATCGCCCCTAGGCCCTGCCCACAATAGGCCCCACACCCTTGTTACTGCCTGATGCCCGGTGGGCAGTGCCAAGATGCCTCCTGGGCATGGGCACTTTACCCCTTGGGCAATGCCAGGAGGCACATGGTGCCCTCTGGGCAGGGTGCCCATGCCCAGAGGGCACCATGCCCCCACCGCCCGGCCCCCTGGGGGGCCTCGATTGTCTTCCCTTCATTCCGGTGGGGTCTCCCGCTAGTTCCCCAAACATGGGGAGCTAGTCTAAACCCTGCTGGAATGAGGTACTCCAGGCGGGGCTGGACCGGCAAATTTCCGATAATCACATGCAAAACATATTTAAAATACATTTAAAACAGATTCAAATGACTTACTTGTCTTCCTGCTGGTTTCCAGCATGGTCTGACAGGCGACTGTTCGCCGGCTCTGGGAGATGCGCATGCGTTCCCGGCGCATGCGCAAATCCCAGAACAAGGCCAGCGACGCGCATCTCCCACCCCGACCCGCCAGAAAAGTTGTAGGTCGCGATGGGAGAATCACGGCCTATATTCTTCATTTTCATAGCAACATATAAAATTTACACAACAGATGTGGCCAACACAATGACAATTAAAATGTATCAGTTCCATTAAATTTACTGGGAAAATTCACCTTATAAGACTACTTCTACACATGAATCAAGGCTGACTTGCCAGTGCAGTACTGAGGCAGTGCCACACTATTATAGGAGGTGTCCTTCAGATACATAGAAACATGCAAAGAAACTAGAAACAGGAATAGGCCAGTCGGCCCTTCGAGGCACTCCGCCGTTCATTTGGATCATGACTGATCATCAAATTCCATATCCTGAACCCCACCTACCCCCCATATCGCTTGATCCCTTTTGCCACAAGAGTCATATCTAATTTCTTCTTGAGATCACACAACGTTTTGGCCTCAACTACTTTCTGTGGTAGTGGAAGGAAGACAATTTGAATATCCTCATTCAATTTTGCATCTGCCTCAACTGAAATTGCCGTGGCATTTGAGCATAAATAACAGTTGGTGTTATTAGCCTTGTCCTATTTTAAACATAGAATTCTTACAGCATAGAAGGCGGCCATTCGGCCCATCACATCTGCACTGACTCTCTGAAAGTGCACCCCAATCAGGCTCTTCCTTCCTCCCCGTAACCCTGTGCATTTACCATGGCTAACCCTCCTAACCTGCACACCTACACATCTTTAGATATTAAGCGTAAATTTAGCATGGCCAATTCGCCTAACCTACACATCTTTGGAAACCAGGGCACCCGGAGGAAACCCATGCAGACATAGGGGAGAATGTGCAAACTTCACGCAGTCAGTCACCCAAGGCCAGAAGCGAACTTGGGTCCCTGGCCCTGTGAGGCAGCAGTGCTAACTATTGTGCCATTATGCCCCAACAGCAACTTTGGATCATTATAATTAAATGAAATCTTTGCCACGACAAGACTAATTTTATGTATAGATTCTCCCAGCAGGCATCTCAACCCAGATTTGAATATCAGGAAATTATTGAGAATGCATCTATAGAGAGGAGGAACCTTTTCACTAAGGGGGTGCATTGTTATATCTGTCCTTTTGTGTATGAGGGTATTAAAATATTGAGACAAAGAGCTTAATGCAGCAAAAGGTGGCACAGTGGTTAGCATTGCTGCCTCATAGCGCTAAGGACCCAGGTTTAATTCCGGCCTTGGGTCACTGTCTGTGCGGAGTTTGCACGTTCTTCCCATGTCTGCGTGGGTTTCCTCCAGGTGCTCCGGTTTCCTCCCACAGTCCAAAGATGTGCGGGTTAGATTGAATGGCCATGTAAAATTGCCCCTAGTGTTCAGGGGGATTAGCAGGATAAATATGTGGGGTTACAGAAATAGGGCCTGGGTCGGATTGTGGTCGGTGCAGACTCGATGGGCCAAATGGTCTCCTTCTGTATCATAGGGATTCTGTGATTCTGTGAAATACAATAATGCACGCAGTATAAATGTGTGAGGGGCTTTGCTACAAAGCGTGGGCAGCAAAATCATCCCCAATTTAAAAAAAATTATAAATAGAGTTTTCAGAGAAACATTTTTCAATGACCCTGGATTGTGGGAGAATTCTAGAGTTCGGTCATGTTTAATCTTATGTGCGTAGAAATCCAATTTCCCTCTGCTCTTACCATATAAATGGTAATATAAAAATGAGGAGTTCAGTGAGAGGAATGTGCAGTGTGATAAAGAGGGATGGCAAAGGAGGGACTAAGTCAGCCCAGCTCAGTGCTGTACGTCTCCCAGTAAAATATTACCGTGTCTGATGTTGGTAAACAAATGGGTGGCACAGTGGTTAGCATGGCTGCCTCACAGCGCCAGGGATCCAGATTCAATTCTGGCTTTGGGTGACTGTGTGGAGTTTGCACGTTCTCCCCGCGTCTGCGTGGGTTTCCCCCGGGTGCTCCAGTTTCCTCCTACAGTCCAAGGTTGCACGGGTTAGGTGGATTGGTCATGCTAAATTGCCCTTCAGTGTCCCAAGATGTGTGGGTTAGGTGGATTAGCCATGGTAACATCGAAAATAAAAGCAGGAGCAGGCCATTTGGCCCTTCAAACCTTCTTCGCCATTCATTTGAAACATGGCTGATCATCAAATTCAATTCCCTGATCAGCCCTTCCCTCCATATCCCTTGATCCCTTTAGCTCCAAGAGTTATGCCTAAGTTCTTCTTGAAATCACTCAAAGGTTTGTCCGTGTAAGCCATTTTAGCCATGGGTAGGGTTATGGGTTGGGTGGACCTGGGATAAGATGCTCCTTCGGAGAGTCACTGCTCAATGGGTCAAACGGTCTCCTCCTGCACTGTAGAGATTCTAAATGCTGCACACATATTTATGACAATTGTCTTTTCAGTGTTCCAATGACCTATTTTAATTTAAAAGCTATAAAGAGAGGGAAACGATTTCAACGATGAAATCCACAAGAATTCAGAAGTAACTTCTTTATCTAAAGGGTGGAGGAAAAAATGAACTGGCTGCCACAGGGAGTAGTTGGAAGTGAAGGCTTGATTTAAGTAAAGGCTAGACTAACATATAACAGGGAAGTGAAAAGAGGCCACACCAATAGATTTAGATGAGGATTGATAGGAGGAGACTCAGGTGGATTATAAATACTGTGAATGTTCTGTTTTTATGCTGTATATTCTGCTTAATCCTATGTAATTTAATGCTTCTGTTAAAATAGCTGACAGAGGAAAGTGATAGGAACACAGGACTGCCGGTCTGCTAATATCACCAGCAGAAATCTCTGAGTCGGAAAGTCGTGTATTCAAGCCCTACTTGAGCACATAATCTATACCAACCTTCACAGTGCTGCACTCTCTGAGCTGCTGGGTTTCGGATGAGATGTTTAACCAAGGTCCTGTTTGCTCTCTCACAGATGGCCTTCAAAGATCCCCCAGCACTATTCGAAGAGGAGCAGGGCAGTTCTCCCTAGTTTCCTGGTAAAATATTTATCACGGTGGTACAGTGGTTAGCATTGCTGCCTCACAGCACCATGGACCTGTGTTCAATTCCCCAACTTGGGTCACTGTCTGTGCAGAGTCTGAACATTCTCCCCATGTCTGCGTGGGTTTCCTCTGGGTGCTCCACTTTCCTCCCCTGTGCTGGTTAGGTGCATTGGCCATGCTAAATTCTCCCTCAGTGTACCTGAACAGGTGACGAGGGGATTTTCTCAGTAATTTCATTGCAGTGTTAATGTCAGCCTACTTGTGACACTAATAAATAAACTTTAACTGATCTCTCAAACAATAATACCAAAATGGATCAATTAGCTGTGGGCCTCATATCTCATTGGTTGTAAAGTGTTTTGGGACATTGCGTGGTTGGTCGTTTGGTTCCTTCCTTTTTCTGTGAACACTCATTGTCTTGCTTAATTTAGAATGGCCAACTGCTCAAGGTGGCAGTGAGCAGCTGGCATGGGCACTTCACGGGAACTGGTGAAAAAACTGACAACTCTGTGGCTTTCTTTTATCAACCTTACTTGATCTTTGTGAACACGGAAGGCGAAAGAGTTCTCTAATTATGATGTCAAGGTCTTGCTTAATATTCTGCAGATTGTGCTAATCGCAAGAGTGAGCCAGTAGCTTCTGTTTGAGGTATAATTGTTTCCCTTTCTGGATGATGTGAGGCTGCTTTTTGGCAGCTTGCTGGACTGCCATGATGGAGAAATCTCATCTGTAGATTTCAGGCCTGAAATTAACCAACCCGGATGCATTGGCGTTGGCCAAAGACTCAACCACCTGTTCTAACTCAAGTAGGGTAATGAGGCGGCTCCAGAAATGATCGTATCTCTGTGCCAATCTGCAAAAATGTTCAATCTCGCAAGAATTCTTCCATCTGTTCCATCAAAGGGATACATTCAGAGGCGTGAAGGCTTTGCTTGAGTTATCTGAGAGTTGTGTTAATAAGACTGATGGGTGCACTCAGAAATCCATTTGATTCTTCCATAGATATCGCAGTTTGAACATCCGCACCGTTGATAATTTGGAGTCTGGTTGTGGCCTCCAGGTTGAGTGGTGTCAATCTCACAGTAACCAAACTCACCTCCTGAGAGATAATACCAATTAGAAAAAAATGCTTCAATTTCAAGTTTTAAATTTATTTATCAGTGTCACAAGTAGGCTTACATTAACACTGCAATGAAGTTATTGTGAAAATTCCCTAGTCTCCACACTCCGGCGCCTGTTCGGGGACACTGAAGGAGAATTTAGCATGACCAGTGCACCGAACCAGCATGTCTTTGGACTGTGGGGGGAAACCCAGAGGAAACCCACGCAGACACAGGGAGCATGTGCAGACTCCACACAGACGGTGACCCAAGCCGGGAATCAAACCCAGGTCCCTGATGCTGCAAGGCAACAGTGCTAACCACTGTGCCACCGTGCCGCCACATATTTGTAAGCATTTCTGCAACATTTGATAGAAACTAGCTACTATAGACCCTGCCAAGCTCTTTCTCTCTCTCTCTCCCTATCTATCTAATTTTCAATGATGTTTCCTCCAGATGCCCAATATGCAGATGGGTCATAATGAAGGTAGTTCTAGCACTGACAGAATATTTTAACCCTGTATACCTCTGCTTTATTCACCCAAATTGTCATCGAATGCAAGTTTTAATCATCACCTACACTCAAGGGATTTGAATCAAATGTGGCAAAAGACTTTTAGAAATAGGATGATTTCATTCCATTCGGGGCTGGCCATTGAGAAGTATGGCTTCTCACAAGGCTTTTGTTATCTGACATGATTGGACATTTGAAATTCTCATCTGTGCGACAGATGAAATGACAAAGGCCTGAGAAAGATTTCAATTGTTTGCTTTCATGTTATGAATGAAATTGATCATTTGCACCAGCTCCTACGGGATCAATATCTTTGTTCTGAAGTTACTACATAATATTAAGATCTAACCCACATACCTTGCTAAATTGCTCTTTGGTGTCCAAAGATGTGTAGGTGCCCGGTGGCACAGTGATTAGCACTGCTGCCTCACAGTTCCAGGGATCTGGGTTTGATTCCCAGCTTGGGTGATTATCTGTGCGGAGTTTGTACGTTCTCCCCATGCCTGCGTGGGTTTCCTCCGGGTGCTCCAGTTTCCTCCCACAATCCGAAAGACGTGCTGGTTAGGTGCATTGGCCATGCTAAAGTCTCCCTCAGTGTACCCAAACAGGCGCCGGAGTGTGGTGACGAGGGGATTTTCACAGTAACTTCGCTGCAGTGTTAATGTAAGCCTACTTGTGACACTGATAAGTGAAAAAAAACTTGCGATGGGCAATTCTCAACTGAAAATGTCTCCTTTCGGAGTACCTCAGAGAGCAGGGAAGTTAAGACTTTTGACCATGCCAACTTCCAACGAAATTTGACTACCCCGCCCCCCGCCCCACCACGTGATGACCAGCTGGTCAGACCTGACTGACCCTGACCTGACTTCTTCAATTGAACCATCTTGATTAGCTGCCTGCCACTCTACCCACCTGCTAAACTATTCACTTTCCATCCGACCCACCTGCCGCCCTACCCACCTTCTACCCTCCCCATCTACCACCTCACACAGCTGCTACTCTACCCTCCACTCATGTACCACCCCAGCACCAGCCCACCCTACCCACCTGCCACCCTAACCATCTGACAGCCCACCTACTTGCCCCTTTACCTCATCCACTCAATCCACTTACCCATTTACCTCAGACCCAGCTCCCCTGCTGACAATTCACTCATTTAACAATCACACCTTCACTGACATACCCACTGGGCATTGAAATCTGTGCTATGAAAGGAGGGGCTGGCTTTTGCACTGATTCTCTCTGCTACTCTCTCTGTGGATTCCTGCGCCCAAGGGACTCCTCTGCCCCTTGACCAGAAGTCTGGCTTTTTTAAACATAGTAAGAGTTTTAACAACACCAGGTTAAAGTCCAACACGTTTATTTGGTAGCAAATACCATTAGCTTTCGGAGTGCTGCTCCTTCGTCAGATGGAGTGGAAATGTGCTCCCAAACAGGGCACAGAGACACAAAAATCAAGTTACAGAATACTGATTAAGTTTTTTAAACATACCCAGCTAAGTAGATAGTCTTTGGTCAGATCGAGTACTTCACTGGAATCGCTTTGTCCAATGGAAGATTCGGGCCAAATCTGTTCAGCAGAAATTATGAATTTAGGAAATTAGAAACTTGCACCTAATTCAACACGGCAAGTTCTAGGCATTTCAGAGATTTCTCATTGACTGCAGATTGTGGCGACATCAACACCACACCTTATGGAGAAGGGTAGAATCACCGATAGCAACTTCTGGATTTCCACGTTGAAGTACACACGTACAGACTCCAGAGTTTGCTGCGAATTTCAGAAAAGCGATGATGGAAAAAAAGCTGACTGTTTCACTGTCATTGCTACCACTAGATCCAGGCCATTGGGTAGCATTTAATGCAGCTCTGCGACACACGATCCATGGCGGCTGGGCCCACTTATCGCTGGACAAGCCCCGCGTCAACCTCCCGGCAGCAGAAATATCTCCCCTGGTCAGGTTGGGGTGGAGATATGGCTGCAGCGATCTGGGATTCCTGGCTGCTGGTGGTAAGATGGTAATCCGGCTGATTAATAAGGGATTTATCCCCAGTGACCTGCTCAACTTTACCCCTCAAACAACATCACTAAAAACAGATAATCTGATCATTACCACATCGCAGGTGTCTATATATGCCCTGTTTGTGAACCCAACTTTTCACTCACCTGATGAAGGGGCAGCGCTGCAAAAGCTCATGCTACCAAATAAACATGTTGGACGTTAACCTGGAATTGTGAGACTGCTTACATCGCAGTTGGTGGGATCTTGCTGTGTTCACATTGCTTGCTGCATTCCCTACGTCACAATAGTGACTGCACTTCCAAAGTACTTCACTGTTTCGAAAGGTCTTTGGGCATTCTGAAATTGTGATGGATGCTAAATAAATGCAAGCCTTTAAAAGAAATTTCTCCAAACTCAGTGACACATTCTATTGGAAAAATGAAATGTTACTGTGTTGCTCACTCCAAATGGGTGACATTTTCTTGGTACACACCAAAGTGGACAAATTCTGATCATGAAATCATTGTAATCACAGCACAGAGACCTTTGTGACTGTGTTGGTGCCAACACTTGCACAACCACAATCCATTCTAATCCCACTCGCCTGCTCTTTGGTAGTCTTCATCTTCAAGTATTAACACGTATTAATTCAAATCCCTCTTAAATGTTGCTCAAATCTCAACAACAGTTGGTACTTGCGGTAAAACACTTGTGTTCTAAGTAAGGATGTTCAGCGTGGGAAGGAAACGTCTCCTCCTCTCGTTCCTTGATCTTCCGTTGATAATTCTTTCACCTTGGGCGGCACGGTGGCACAGTGGTTAGCACTGCTGCCTCATAGCACCAGGGGCCCAGGTTCAATTCCACCCTTGGGTCACTATCTGTGTGGAGTTTGCACATTCTCCCCATGCCTGCGTGGGTTTCCTCTGGGTGCTCCAATTTCCTCCCACACTCCAAAGATGTGCGGGTTAGGTTAATTGGCCATGCTAAATTGCTCCTTAGTGTCAGGGGGATTACAGAGGGTTACGGGGAATAGGGCCTAGGTGGGATTGTGGTCTGTACAGACTCGATGGGCCAAATGGCCTCCTTCTGCACTGTAAGGATTCTATGACTCTATCAAATATTTTACTTTTACCAGCAACAGAAGGATTGGGTAGGATCTTTCAGGTGGTGAGGAAAATGTTGATGGGGAATGCATCCCACCGATGTCAGCCGCCCCTCAACCATTTAATGGAGATGGGACTTATGTCCTTCATTTGGGAGGAAGTCCCGCTTCAGAGAGCTGCAAGCCAACCTGATTGGCCGGCACCTGTGTAATCCTGGTAATGCCACACCAGGAGCAGTGGTCACTGCTGGGACTGCATCAGGTTCCACAAATCTAATTGCTGGGATCCAATGGAAGGTATTGCAAAGGAGCCTGTGGCGGGGTCCGCGACAGGAGGGGCAGCTCCAAAGGTGAGTGGGGCTGTGAGGTGGCATGGGGAGGGTAGTGGAAGAGAGGTAATGGTCGTGTTGGAAACATCAAGGGGTGGGGAATGTGGGGGTGGAGGAGCACCTGGATGGGATGGTCCTTGGAGGTGGTGCCTCTTTCAGATAAGAGGTCCAGTGATGGAGCAGCCTCACCCACTTTCTCACCCGAGGCCCAAGCAGATTAACTTTTTGCCCCCCACCTCCCCTCACTCCAAGCTCTGACCTCTTCTCATCTACCTCAAAATTGCAACCTGTTGGGAAGTGGCCCTTGAATGGCTAATACTTGGCTACTTAGGAGGCTCAGTTGGTGGGTGAGGCAACAGGAGGACTATCTGGTGAACATTACAGGTCCCCCTACCTGTAAATTCACCAGCACAGGCCTGTGAAACTCTACCCATTGATTGGCTGAGGGAGTCTTTTGTATTGGCTATGTATTGGCTATATGCTATGCTAATTGGCGATTCAGAAAGAATCGGAGCTTGCATTTCTATATAATCTTTCCTGACATCCCAAGTCGCTTTACAAGGAGCAAAGCATCTTTGAAGTGGAGATGCTGTTACAATAGAGGAAAGATGTGGAGATGCTGGCTTTGGACTGGGGTAAGCACAGTAAGAAGTCTCACAACATCAGGTTAAAGTCCAATAGGTTTATTTGGCAGCACCAACTTTCGGAGTCTCAGGCTCCTTCATCAGGTCGCCTGATGAAGGAGCGTGAGACTCCGAAAGCTAGTGCTGCCAAATAAACCTGTTGGACTTTAACCTGGTGTTGTGAGACTTCTTACTGTACAAGAGAGGAAACACAGCATTTAAATCTGAACACAAACTCCCACAACCAGCAATGAAATGAATGACCAGATGACATGTTTCAACTGTCTGCTTGAAGGATAAGTATTAGTCGAGGCATGGGTAAGAACTCCCCTGCAGCAGGGTAAAGCTGGGTGGATTATTTTTTTGCAAATTTTGTGTTCACACCAGCAAGTAGCCACGGGTGTCGGTTTTAATTTCTCTCCCTGTTTACAGTTGTCCTTCCTGATCGAATTTCACAGCACCTAATAATGTTGTTCTCCACCACTTTGTAGACATTGATGGGAAGGATGATTGTTCTGTAGTTCAGATCATTGCAACAAATAATGGAGGTCCATAGAAACTTGGAGGTACAAGTTCCTGCATCATTAAAATGTCATGAACAGGTGCAGAAAATATTCAAAAGGCCAATGGAAACCCGGTGACCTTTATATCTAGAAAAGGGTGGAAGTTATGCTTCAGCATTGCAAAGCCCTGGTTAGACCACAACTGGATTTCTTGTGGGTAGTTCTGGGCATCACACCTTAGGAACGGTATTTTAACCCTGGAGAGAGCAGTGTATCACGCGCAAGAAACAATACTTTTCACTGTATACTAATACATGTGACAATAATAAATCAAATCAAATCAAATCCCACCACTTTTCACATAACCCCATCGACGTAACCTTCTAATTTTTGTTCTCTCATGTGTTTAATGCATTTTCCTTTAAATGCATCTGTTCTTTTTGTCTCAACTGCTTCACGTGGCAACAAGTTCCACATTCTCATCACTATCAACCACACTCTGACCACTATGGTAAAGAACTCTCTCCTGAAATTTTTATTGGATCGGTTCGTGACTAACTTATGTCTATAACCCCTAGTTTCAGACTCTCACACAAGTGGAAACCACTTCTCTACATCCACCCTAGCGAATCCATTTAATTTTTGAAGATTGGACCACCCATCATCTTTCTCTTTGTCAGAAAGGAAAATCTCAACCTGTTCTGCCTCTCTTTGTAAGTGAGTGCCCTAAGATCTGACATCTTTGGGGGGAATTTTCTCATCCCGTCCCGCCATGGGCATCAGAGCGGGCCAGAGTGGAGGGGGGGGGAGGGGGGTGTGGGGAGTGGGGGTCCATGCAAAGGTCCATTGACCTCGGGCGGAATTTTCCAATTTTGGAACAAGCGGGTCCAGAAAATCCCACCCTTTGTAGTTACAGAACATGTCACTTCTGTCCCAGTAATTTCCAAAATTACTTTGCAAAGGCTTCCTGTGTTCTTTTGACTGTAAAACACAAAGTTATTCTGAGTGTGTAGATTCCAATTCAGTCTGTTTTTTCAGCATTATTCCAGGATTGACTGCATTTACCTGATTCGATGAAACTGATGCCAAATTCTCCATTACATGAAATCTCACGGGGACCATTCCCAATTGTGTGATAATCACCAGGTTTGCAGCACAATTGAAAAATGCTTACAGCTATCCCAGCATTGTAAAACACACAAATATACATGAGTTCATTTACCCTGCGCTCTGTGCTTTAGCTTCTTAACAGCAGGTTTTAATGCAGCCCATAGAAATCACTTTGCTCAAGTAATTGCTTAACTTGCAAACAATTGATCTTACTGCAGCTGTGCAGGGCCTTGGTGAGACAGCACCTGGAGTATTGTGTGCAGTTTTGGTCTCCTTCCCTAACAACGGATACACTTGCCATTGAGGGAGTGCAGCGAAGGTTCACCAGGCTGATTCCTGGGATGGCAGGATTGCTTTATGAGGAGTGTTTGGGTTGACTGGGCCTGTATTCACTGGAATTTAGAAAAAGGATAGAGGATCTCATTGAAAGGTATAAATATTTGCCAGGGCTAAACAGGCTGGATGCAGGGACGTTGTTTCCTCTGGCTGGGGGAGGGGGGGTGTCTAAAAGAAGGGGTCACGGTCTCAGGATGTGGTGTAGGCCATTTCATAGAAATCATAGAAACCCTACAGTGCAGAAGGAGGCTATTCGGCCCATCGGGTCTGCACTGACAATAATCCCACCTCAGGCCCTATCCCCATAACCCCACACATTTACCCCGTTAATCGTGTGCTGGCCTTCATCAATCAAGGGATTGAGTTTTGGAGTCCCGGGATAATGATGCAGCTATATAAGACCTTCGTCAGACCCCACTTGGAGTACTGTGCTCAGTTCTGGTCACCTCATTACAGGAAGGATGTGGAAAAGATTGAAAGGGTGCAGAGGAGATTTACAAGGATGTTGCCTGGATTGAGTGGCATGCCTTATGAGGATAGGCTGAGGGAGCTCGGTCTTTTCTTCTTGGAGAGATGTAGGATGAGAGGAGACCTAATAGAGGTATATAAGATGTTGAGAGGCATAGATCGGGGACTCTCAGAGGCTTTTTCCCAGGGTGGAAATGGCTGCTACGAGAGGACACAGGTTTAAGGTGCTGGGAGGTAGGTACAGGGGAAATGTGAGGGGGAAGTTTTTCACACAGAGGGTGGTGGGCGAGTGGAATCGGCTGCCGTCGGTGGTGGTGGAGGCAAACTCAATAGGGTCTTTTAAGAGACTCCTGGATGAGTACATGGGACTTAATAGGATGGTTATAGGTCGGCCTAGAAGGTAGGGATATGTTCAGCACAACTTGTGGGGCAGAAGTGCCTGTTTGTGCTGTAGTTTTTCTATGTTTCTATGTTTCTATCCCCCTAACCTACACATCCTGGGACAGTAAGGGCCAATTTAGCATGGCCAATCAACCTAACCCTCTTTGGACTGTGGGAGGAAACCGGAGCACCCGGAGGAAACCCATTCAGACATGGGGGGAACGTGCAAACTCCACACAGACAGTGACCCGAGGCTGGAATTGAACCCGGGCCCCTGGAGCTGTGAGGCAGCAGTGGTAACCACTGTGCCAGCGTGCCACTGAGGTGAGGGGCAGTGTCTTCAGTCAGAAGGCGGTGAACCTGTGGAATTCTACACCACAGACGCTATGGAGTCCAAATCACTGAGTATATTTAAGAAGGAAGCCGATAGATTTCTAGATTCTGAAAGCGTCAAGAGGTAGTGGGAGAGTGTGGGAGTATGTGTCAAGATACATGACCAGCAATGATCATATTGAATGGTAGAGCAGGTGGAGCAGGCTCGATGGGCCAAATGATCTACTCCTGCTTCTAGTTTCCATGTTTCTGATTTTTAATTTCCTGTTCTGATATAACCTGTTGCAACTCCTCTGACCTCTCGGGTACTCCCACCTCCTTTGCTCCATCACTCATAATGACTTAATTGGTTGCAAGGGCAGGAAATATATGTATATTTTTATAAAATAGTGTGTTAATGGCACAGATAAATCCATATGATCAAAGGATCTAAAAGGATGGATGATCTGAGACAAGGAATCATGTTAACACAATGTTTTGAGAATGCCTGAGTTAGGGGGGTAACTCAGTCTAGAATTGGATGCAGACAGTTTTATTCTTTATTTCTCATGCTCATCTAGACAACACGATGCCTGACCTCTGTTCCTCCAACTTGGACCTGTTCTGTACACTCCCAACTTCCTTTGTTCCACCGGTAACGAATGTTCCTTCATTTGCCTCGGCCTTTAGCTCTAGAATTCCGACACTGTCACGTCTCTCTCTTCCCACGTTTATCAACCCAAACCTTTTGATCACCTTTCCTAATGTCTCCTACTTTGCTTCAGTGTGAATGTAGTCCTGGTTGTGCTCCTGTGCCAAAGAACACGTTATTAGGTCAAAAGTATGATACAATTACGATTTGTGGTGTGGTTTCTCTTGGAGTGCAGTCAAGTGCATCTTTCTTTGCTCTTTTGCCCCTTCAATCACCTTCTAACTCTGAGTTGCAGTGTCCACGATGTACAGTTGAGGGCAATCTGACAAAAATGCACAGGAGAATGTTATTTCCTTTCGTATTAACCAGCATAATTAAAACAGGTAAGCTGAGTACTTTGTGGAATCTTGCTGTGCATACATTTGCCAAGGTGCTTTGTGCAGCCCAGTTCATTGTCACCCAACCCACCAACTTCAGCATTAATTTCCTCTACAACTGACGCACAGTGGAAGCAGTATCTCCGAACTACAAGAAGCGTTGCAGGAACTCTCTAAAGTTCCTTCGACAGAATCTTCCAAACTCCCAAATGTCAGCATCTAGAAGGCGAACGACAGCAGAGGCATGGAAATGCCACCAGCTGCAAATTTCCCTCAAGCCACTCGCCAGCCTGACTTGGAAATCTATCGTTGTTCCTTCACTGTCATTGGGTCAAAATCCTGGAACTCCCTCCCTGACAGCATTGTGGGTGTACCTACACCACATGGACTGCAGCAGTTTAAGAAGGCAGCTCACCACTACCTTCTCAAGGACAATTATGGATGGACAATACATGTCGGCCTAGACAGTGTGATCCACAGCAAAAGCATCTGCAGCTCAAACAACATTTATTTAGAGTCATAGAAACCCTACAGTGCAGAAGGAGGCCATTTGGCCCATCAAGTCTGCAGCAACAACAATCCCACCCAGCCCCTATCTCCACAACACAACTCATTTACCCCACTAATCCCTCTAACCTACACATCCTGGGACACAAAGGGGCAATTTAACATGGCCAATCAACCGAACCCACACATCTTTGGACTGTGGGAGGAAACTGGAGCACCCGGAGAAAACCCACACAGACATGGGGAGAATGTGCAAACTCCACAGTGACCCAAGCTGGGAATCGAATCCGGGTCCCTGGAGCTGTGACGCAGCAGTGCTAACTGCTGTGCCACCGTGCCGCCCACTAAGAAGCTGGACTCCAAATGCCTCGGAGCTGGGCAAATCTCTTAGAATAAGTACCTAAATATGGTCCATGGTACAGGACGGTGAAGTAGGCTCAAGGGGCCAAATGGCCTATTCCTGCTCCAACTTCTTATATTCTTATGTGTGGTGCGTTCACTCGGTTGGTGGAGTCAGAAAGGCTTCCAGCAATGTTGAAGAAAAACATAGCATTTTTAATATGTTGGGGATCTATTCTGTGTGTGTGTGCGTGTGTGTGTGTCTGTTATGCTGTGAAGCAGGCTTGAGGATGTGTGTGTTTGTGCGACTAATTTAATTATTCTGAAGTCAGTTTGTCTGCAGAGTGAGAATATCAAAGATGTCTCGCTGTCAACTTGAAGTAAATATGGTCAAACTGAATTTTCTGTAAGTAAGTGACCCACGGGTAGAAACTTGCATTAGGAAATTAAGGAGGTTTATTGTGCTCAGTTGTTACATTTCAAAAGGAAGTAAGAAGGGTTAACAACTTGGAAAAGGTCGTGAATAAGTAAGGCAAAGTTATTAAATATTATTTGACTTGAAAATGGTGGCCAAAGGGAAAAGATTTTTCTATTCTGGGAAGGATAATTTCAAGGAAGGATAAGGCAATTGGAAAAGAAGAGAGAGAAAAGATATTTTAAAGAGAGGTTGGGGGTTGTGTTTGGGAGTGGCTGTGTAGGACATTCTGGAGAGTGTCCTGTGCTGGGACAGAAATGTGAAGGAGCAAAGTGAGGTTTTCAGAAAAGTGTCCACTTTTTTCAGAAAGCAGGGCTTGGTTTAAAAGTTTTTTTGAATTTCTACAGCGTAGTAGAAGTGAGAGAGAAGCCCCATGACATACCTCCCCCACAACAACAGTGTGGTAATATTACTGAATTTTTAAAACCAGATTAAGTATCTTTAAGGGATGGTTGCCTAAAGAGTTGTTTATTTGTGAGTCCAACCAAGTAGGAAATATATGGGGCGGCATGGTGGTGCAGTGCTTAGCACTCAATTCCCGGCTTGGGTGAGTGTCTGTGTGGAGTTTGCACATTCTCCTTGTGTCTGCATGGGTTTCCTCTGGGTGCTCCTCTGTGTGGGTTAGGTGCATTGGGCATGCTAAAATTGCTCCTTGGTGTCCTAGGATGCGTAGGTTAAAGGGATTCATGGGGTAAATATGTGGGGTTACAGGGAAAGAGCCTGGGCGGGGTTGTTGTCAGTGCAGGCTCGATGGGCCAAATGACCTCCTTTGCACTGTAGGGATTCTATATTTGGGGAAATATTCTAAATCTAATTAATTTTAACTCTGTAAATGTAATCTTGCGTGTTTAAGTTTTCTTTTCTTGATAACTGATTTAATTTAATATTTAAAATCTTCAAAAATGTTGCTGGAATTTGTGGCTTTCTACGTCAGTATGTGTACCTTCCTGTGGTAAAAATTCAAAAAGAAATGAGTTGTTGTAGCTTTGGGACTTGGTTTGTATGGCACTTACCACGTGCCAAATCATAATACAATATTTTCTTTTGAGAAAACTAATCATTCTTGCAAGCTTAACACCTACTCTGCTCATGAAAATATGTTTTGAAGAGAATCCAAAAACACGTGTTGGATACCTAATTGACACCTGCCTGTTTTAGATGACTGCCCAGGTCACCCAAAGCATAAGTCATTGTATTTAGCGCTGCCCCTGTTGCAGATTTGGTGCTGTCTGTCACATTGCTAAGATTGTCTCATTTACATTGAGTTATTTCATGGCACAGAATTTTACCATTCAACCCAACCGTTCCATGCCAGTGCACACTCTGCATTCTATTCCCACTTTTCTTCATCTAGTTGTTTGATAGACATGTGGGGTCTTGTAGCTTATGAGGATGGAATGTGGAATGAATCAGGTGTTTACCTGAAATTAGTTTATTAACACTCTATGCAATATATACAAGGAGATTACAGAGTAGACACATAGGGGAGACAATGGCCTCGTGATATTATCGCTGGGCTCTTAATCCAGGAACTCAGCAGATGTTCTAAGGACCCGGGTTCAAATCCTGCCACAGCAGATGGTGGAATTTGAATTTAACAAAATATAACTGGAATTAAGAATTTACTGAAGACCATGAGACCATTGTTGATTGTCGGAAAAGCCCATCTGATTCACTAATGTCCTTAAATCTGCTATCCTTACCCCATCTGACCTACACTTGATTCCAGAGCCACAGCAATGTGGTTGACTCTCAACCATCCTTAAATAACTAGGGATGGGCAATAAATGCTGGCCAACCAGCGACGCCCATGTCCCATGATTGAATATACCTACCTATTGATTTTCCTTTCGCGTACTTAGCTAGATTAGCCTTCAATGCATCTACATCTTTTGCCTCAAATATTCTGTGTGGTGGTGAGTTCCACATACTGACCACTGTCCGGACAAGGCAACGTCTCTGAAGTTTCCCATTGGATTTATTAGTGACCATCTTATACTAATGTATGTAGATAAGCCTACAAGAGGAGAGGCTGTACTTGATTTGGTATTGGGAAATGAACCTGGGCAGGTGTCAGATCTCTCAGTGGGAGAGCATTTTGGAGATAGTGATCATAATTCTATCTCCTTTACAATAGCATTGGAGAGAGATAGGATCAGACAAGTTAGAAAAGTGTTTAATTGGAGTAAGGGGAATTATGAGGCTATCAGGCAGGAAATTGGAGGCTTAAATTGGAAAGAGGTTTTCTCAGGTAAATTTATGGAAGAAATGTGGCAAATTTTCAGGGAATATTTGTCTGGAGTTCTGCATAGCAATGTTCCAATGAGACAGGGAAGCTATGATAGGTTACAGGAACCGTGGTGTACAAAGGCTGTAATGAATCTAGTCAAGAAGAAAACAAAAGCTTACAAAAGGTTCAGGGAGCTAGGTAATGTTAGAGATCTTGAAAAGTATACGGCTAATAGGAAGGATCTTAAGAAGGAAATTAGGAGAGCCAGAAGGGGTCATGAGAAGGCCTTGGCAGGCAGGATTAAGGAAAACCCCAAGGCATTCTACAAGTATGTGAAGAGCAAGAGGATAAGACGTGAAAGAATAGGACCTATCAAGTGTGACGGTGGGAATGTTTGTATGGAACTGGAAGAAATAGCAGAGGTACTTAATGAATACTTGACTTCAGTATTCACTATGGAAAAGGATCTTGGTGGTTGTAGTGCAGACTTGCAGTGGACTGAAAAGCTTGAACATGTAGATATTAAGAAAGAGGATGTGTTGGAGCTTTTGAAAAGCATCAAGTTAGATAAGTCACCGGGTCCGGATGAGATGTACCCCAGGCTACTGTGGGAGGTGAGGGAGGAGATTGCTGAGCCTCTGGTGATGACCTTTGCATCATCAATGGAGACGGGAGAGGTTCCGGAGGATTGGAGGATTGCGGATGTTGTTCCTTAATTCAAGAAAGGGAGTAGAGATAGCCCTGGAAATTATAGACCAGTGAGTCTAACCTCAGTGGTTGGTAAGTTGATGGAGAAGATCCTGAGAGGCAGGATTTATGAACATTTGGTGAGGTATAATATGATTAGGAATAGTCAGCATGGCTTTGTCAAAGGCAGATCATGCCTTATGAGCCTGATTGAATTTTTTGAGGATGTGACTAAACACATTGATGAAGGAAGAGCGGTAGATATAGTATATATGGACTTCAGCAAGGCATTTGATAAGGTGCCCCATGCAAGGCTTATTGAGAAAGTGAGGGGGCATGGGATACAAGGGGACATTGCTTTGTGGATCCAGAACTGGCTTGCCCACAGAAGGCAAAGAGTGGTTATAGCTGGGTCATATTCTGCATGGAGGTCAGTCACCAGTGGAGTGCCTCAGGGATCTGTTCTGGGACCCTTACTCTTTGTGATTTTTATAAATGACCTGGATGAGGAAGTGGAGGTATGGGTTGGTAAGTTTGCTGATGACACAAAGGTTGGAGGTGTTGTGGATAATGTGGAGCGATGTCAGAAGTTGCAACAAGACATTGATAGGAGGCAAGACTGGGCAGAGAAGTGGCAGATGGAGTTCAACCCAGATAAGTGTGAGGTGGTTCATTTTGGCAGGTCAAATAGGATGGCGGAATATAATATTAATGGTAGGACTCTTGGCAGAGTGGAAGATCAGAAGGATCTTGGGGTCCGAGTTCATAGGACGCTCAAAGCAACTGTGCAGTTTGAAGCTGTGGTTAAGAAGGTGTATGGTGTACTGGCCTTCATCAATCAAGGAATTGAGTTTAGGAGTTGTGAGATAATGTTGCAGCTATATAAGACCCTGGTCAGACCACACTTGGAGTACTGTGCTCAGTTCTGGTCGCCTCATTGCAGGAAGGATGTGGAAGCCATAGAAAGGGTGCAGAGGAGATTTACAAGGATGTTGCCTGGGTTGGGGAGCATGCCTTATGAGGATGGGTTGAGTGAGCTCGGCCTTTTCTCCTTGGAGAGACGAAGGATGAGGGGTGGCCTGATAGAGGTGTACAAGATGTTGAGAGGTATTGATCGAGTGGATAGTCAGAGGCTTTTTCCCAGGGCTGAAATGGTTGCCACAAGAGGACACAGGTTTACGGTGCTGGGGAGTAGGTACAGAGGAGATGTCAGGGGTAAGTTTTTCACTCAGAGGGTGGTGGGTGCGTGGAATGGGCTGCCAGCAACGGTGGTGGAGGAGGATTCGATAGGGTCTTTTAAGAGACTTTTAGATAAGTACATGGAACTTAGTAAGATAGAGGGTTATAGGTAAGCCTAGTAATCGCTAAGGTAGGGACATGTTCGGCACAACCTTGTGGGCTGAAGGGCCTATATTGTGCTGTAGTTTTTCTATGTTTCTAATGATTTCTAGTTCCAGTCTTCCTGACAAGTACAAACATCTTCTTTACATCTATCCTCTTGTGCTATTTCATTATTTTAAATGTCTCTCTCAGGTCACCCCTTAGCCTTCTCTTTCCCAGGCGTGGAATTTTACGGCCACTTCAGCCAGCACGATATTCCGGTTCCCACTGTGACCGGCACATAAAATTCCATCCTGGAGAGAAGAGTCCTAATCGGTTCAGTCATTCCTGACAATCAGTGGCACAGTGGTTAGCACTGTCGCCTCACAACGCCAAGAACCCGGGTTCACTTCCTGGCTCGGGTCACTGTCTGTGCAGAATCTGCACGTTCTCCCCGTGCCTGCATAGGTTTCCTCCAGGTGCTCCGGTTTCCTCCCATAGTCTGAAAGATGTGTAGGTTAGGTGCATTGGCCATGCTAAGTTCTCCCGCAGTGCACCCGAACAGGCGCTGGAGTGTGGCGACGAGGGGATTTTCACAGTAACTTCATTGCAGTGTTAATGTTAGCCTACTTGTGACATTGGTAAATGTACAACAAATAAACTTAATTATAGTCAATCAGTTCCAATATTATTCTTCGGAATACTGGGCAGCATGGACACGTTGGGCTGAAGGGCCTGTTTCCATGCTGTAAACTTCTATGACTTTTTTTCTGCCTTCTCCAATGCCTTGGTATCCTTTTTATAATATGAGGACCAAAACTGTGTACAATAGATGAAGAGTGGTTTCACCAAAGTTCATTACAAGTTTAACATGACTTCATTGCTTCTCAATTCCATTTACTCAGAAACAGCCACAACACGAACCAATTTTACTGAAATGAGTTTCTCATTAAATTCAATGAGAAGCTTTGAGCCAAGAAGATTTTGCATCAATGTATAAAGACCAGGCAATCTGCAGTGCTGACGTGTTTGAAACCCAGATCACGTACTTTACTAACATGCACTTTGTCAACATTTACAAGTTCATTCCAGCACAGTGAAAGCTTGTTAATATCCACTAAAATCGATGCTATAAAATCAACTGTAACCTGAATTGATGAATCGGAAGATGCTCTAAAAAACAGTCACTGAACAAAAACTGTCTCAGGTCAAATTGCAGGAAAATCAGAGAAATTCTAGGCTTATTAACTGAGTTGTTTTGCATTATTTAGGTGTCTGATACAGAAGGAAATCCATCATGATGTTCCGAGCTGAACCAACTCTGAATCCAGATAAATAGAGCTTTGGTTCAAGTAACATGAAGTGCACATTCTCTCCCCAAAGGGTCGCTCCCATTTATCTAATCCAAAGGTATTGAAATGGCAAATCTTGGGCACACTTAGATGTCTTTAAGGGTATGGCTGGAATTTCAAGCAACTGGAACAGCTCAGCTTCCCAACTTCCCATTGTCCTGTCCTATCGACTTCCCATAGACTGTCCTATTGACTGACCATAGACTGTCCTATTTTACCTACTTTCCCCCCAAGAAAAATGGTCAATAGTATGTCATTGCAATAAATTAATTAAGTCTAAAACAAACAAATCCTTGCCTTTAAACCCTTCCATGGTTTTTGTTATGATCACAATGAAGGCCATGGGGAATCATTAATAGATTACTCCATGGTCTTTGTGGAATACGAACTACCATATTGAGCCAGTGGAGGCTCGTCCAATGGGAAGTTTGGTACTCTATCCAGACCATTGTTGTAGGTCCTGAGATGGAGACTACCTGACTGTAAGCAGATGTGACCCTTTCCTTTGATGCACAATAAAGGATGTTGGTGACGGGAAACTGGCATGTGGCTGAATTGCTACAGCTTTGCTCCACGCTACTCTTTGAACTACTCCAGTCCTACGATTCTCTCTGAAGGCATGCCATTGATTCTTCATTATATTACTTTCATTATCAATGCTGATCAAGCCTTCCACTGCCTGAAACCCTCTGCCAAGACCTCACCGGCTCTGGATCTCTCTTTCATCTTAAAACATGATCACAAAACCCATTTCATAGGCCAGCTTTTCCATCACAATTCTAAATTGTTCTCCCATTAGGGGTGCCCACCTGTCAAGCATCATTTTTGCAATTTTAAAAATTCATTTGTGGGACTTGGATGTCGCTGGCTGGCCAGGATTTATTGCCCCATCACTAGTTGCCTGAAGGCAGTTGAGAATCAACCACATTGAACAAAGAACAAAGAACAATACAGCACAGGAACAGGCCCTTCGGCCCTCCAAGCCCATGCCACTCCCCGGTCCAGGATTGAATCCTGAATCCAGGATCCCCGCCCAATTTTCCAGCCTATCTACGTCCTAATATCCTATCCACCGAGCTGTCCCTCACAGCTACGATGCTTTGTTCATCACAACCTATTTACTCACCCCCACCCCCCCATTCCAGACCATGTGATCTCCAGGGAGAGGCGAAAACCCAGAGTGAAAACCCCAGGGCCAATATGGGGAAAAGAAAATCTGGGAAATTCCTCTCCGACCCCCTGTGGCGATCGAAACGAGTCCAGGAGATCACACTGGCCCTGATCAGAAAATGCTTCCCAACCCTATTCATTTCCACTTCTGCTTTACGAACACCATCTGAATTCCCTGCCCCCGAGACAGGTTCCCAACTATCCGCAGTCTCGCTCTGTACTGGCACCAGCAAGATGATCATAGAATGAAGCCTTGAAACGAGAAACAAAGAACAATTAGCCCGCGCCGCTCCCTGGTCCAAACTAGACCACTCTTTTGTATCCCTCCATTCCCACTCCGTTCATATAGCTGTCTAGATAAGTCTTAAACGTTCCCAGTGTGTCCGCCTCCACCACCTTGCCCGGCAACACATTCCAGGCCCCCACCACCCTCTGTGTTAAACCTCCCCCCCTTCACCTTGAACCTATGACCCCTCGTGAACGTCACCACCGACCCGGGGAAAAGCTTCCCACCGTTCACCCTATCTATGCCTTTCATAATTTTATACACCTCTATTAAGTCTCCCCTCATCCTCCGTCTTTCCAAGGAGAACAACCCCAGTTTCCCCAATCTCTCCTCATAACCAAGCCCCTCCATACCAGGCAACATCCTGGTAAACCTCCTCTGTACTCTCTCCAAAGCCTCCACGTCCTTCTGGTAGTGTGGCGACCAGAACTGGACGCAGTATTCCAAATGCGGCCGAACCAACGTTCTATACATCTGCAACATCAGACCCCAACTTTTATACTCTATGCCCCGTCCTATAAAGGCAAACATGCCATATGCCTTCTTCACCACCTTCTCCACCTGTGACGTCACCTTCAAAGATCTGTGGACTTGCACACCCAGGTCCCTCTGCGTCTCTACACCCTTTATGGTTCTTCCATTTATCGTGTAGCTCCTCCCTACATTATTCCCACCAAAATGCATCACTTCACATTTATCAGGATTGAACTCCATCTGCCATTTCTTTGCCCAAATTTCCAGCCTATCTACATCCTTCTGTAGCCTCTGACAATGTTCCTCACTATCTGCAAGTCCTGCCAGTTTTGTGTCGTCCGCAAACTTACTGATCACCCCAGTTACTCCTTCTTCCAGATCATTTATATAAATCACAAACAGCAGAGGTCCCAATACAGAGCCCTGCGGAACACCACTAGTTACAGGCCTCCAGCCGGAAAAAGACCCTTCCACTACCACCCTCTGTCTTCTGTGACCAAGCCAGTTCTCCACCCATCTAGCCACCTCCCCCTTTATCCCATGAGATCCAACCTTTTTCACTAGCCTACCATGAGGGACTTTGTCAAACGCTTTACTAAAGTCCATATAGACAACATCCACGGCCCTTCCCTCGTCAACCATTCTGGTCACTTCTTCAAAAAACACCACCAGGTTAGTGAGGCATGACCTCCCTCTCACAAAACCATGCTGACTATCGTTAATGAGTTTATTCCTTTCTAAATGCGCATACATCCTTTCTCTAAGAATCTTCTCCAACAACTTCCCCACCACGGACGTCAAGCTCACCGGCCTATAATTACCCGGGTTATCCTTCCTACCCTTCTTAAATAACGGGACCACATTAGCTATCCTCCAATCCTCTGGGACCTCACCTGCGTCCAGTGACGAGACAAAGATTTGCGTTAGAGGCCCAACGATTTCACCTCTCGTCTCCCTGAGCAGCCTTGGATAGATTCCATCAGGCCCTGGGGATTTGTCCATCTTTATATTCTCTAACAAACCTAACACTTCCTCCTTTGTAATGGAGATTTTCTCCAACGGTTCAACACTCCCCTCCGAGACACTCCCAGTCAACACATCCCTCTCCTTTGTGAATACCGACGCAAAGTATTCATTTAGGATCTCCCCTACTTCTTTGGGCTCCAAGCATAAGTCCCCACTTTTGTCCCTGAGAGGTCCGATTTTTTCCCTGACAACCCTTTTGTTCCTAACGTATGAATAAAATGCCTTGGGATTCTCCTTAATCCTGTCTGCCAAGAACATTTCGTGACCCCTTTTTGCTCTTCTAATTCCCCGTTTGAGTACTTTCCTACTTTCTTTGTACTCCTCCAGAGCTCCCTCCGTTTTTAGCTGCTTGGACCTAACATACGCCTCTCTTTTCTTTTTGACCAGTCCCTCAATTTCCCTGGTTGGTTGCTGTGGTTCTGGAGTCACAAGTAGCCAGACCAGGTAAGGATGGCACATTTCCTTCCGTAAAGGACATTCGTGAACCAGATGGGTTTTTACGACAATTGACAACGGTTTCATGGTTATCAGTTGATTCTTAATTTCCGATAAGCTTAGAGGTACAATACAAGTTGTTGTGGTCTGTGAAGTGCTGCCTGAGAGGTACCAGGGTGGCAGATTCAATCGTAACATTCAAAAGCGAATTGGATAAATACTTGAAGAGAAAAATTTGCAAGGTTATGGGGGAAGGGCAGGGAAGTGGGACTAATGGGGGAGATCTCTCAAAAAGAGAGAAGAGGAGGCAGTGGCATAGAGGTATTGTCACTGGCTGAGTAGTCCAAAAAGCCAGAGCAAGATCTGGGGACCTGGGTTCAAATCCCACCATGCAGGTGGTGAAATTTGAATTCAATAAAAATCTGGAATTTAAAAAGTCTGATGAAGACCATGAAACCACTGTCAATTGTTGGGAAAAACTCACCTGGTTCACTAATATCCTTTAGGGAAGGAAATCTGCCGTCCTTACCTGGTCTGGCCTACATGTGCCCCTGACCGCACAGCAATGTGGTTGACTCTCAAATGTCCTCTGAAATGAGGGGCAGTTAGGGGAAGGGCAATAAATGCTGGGCCAATCAGTGACGCCCACATCCTGTAAAAGAATTTTAAAAAAGAATCAGTACAGGCACGATAGACCAATGGACTCCACATGTGCTCAATAATGCTATGCATTTTTAAGCTTTGTCACAGACAATTGACAATTATGGATTTATACCCTTACTGAACAGGCAGCAAGTTGTAGAACTTGCTGTAAGTTAATGAGTACATTGACATTTCCAAAAACGATGCCTAACAGTCTATCTTGATTCCACTGGTCAAAGGTGGAGCCTCAGCAGTGGTTGCTTATTGTTGGGATTCAAAGTAGGTACCAAACATTAGATATACATATAAAATACCCAGACTGCAGGTTATGCCTTCCAGCATTTGTTCCTCAAAACTTTGCAGTTGCCCCATTAGTAATATCTAATAGACCCTTTGCCTTTAGAGAATCACACTGGGCTTAGGAGTGGAGAGAGAAACTGTGGTGCAGTGGTAATGGCCATTAGACTCGTAATCCAGAGGCCCAGACTCATTCTCTGGAGACACAGGTTCAAATCCCACCACTGTAGCAATTCAATTAATAAATCTGGCATTGAATGCTTGCCTCAGAAAGGGTCACCATGGAACTATCATCAGTTGTTGTAAAAATCCATCTGTTTCATTAATGCCCTTTAGGGAAGGAAATCTGCCACCCTTACCTGGTCTGGCCTACATGTGACTCCAGATCCACAGCAATGTGGTTGACCCTTTGGAGAGAGAACAGAGCTAGCGTTTCAAGTCTGGATGACTCTTCGTCAGAACTCAAGAACGGGAGTGGGAGTTCTGAAGAAGAGTCATCCAGACTCAAAACAGCTCTATTCTCTCTCCGCAGATGCTGTCAGACCCTGCTGAGATTTTCCAGCATTTTCTGTTTTTGTTTCAGATTCCAGCATCCACAATAATTTGCTTTTATTTTAGTGTTGGGTCTTCACTGCCCTCAGAAACGGCCTCGCAAGTCACTCAGTTCAAGGGCAGTTAAGGATGGGCAGCAAACAAGGACGTGGATGTCCTTGCCAGTGACATCCACGTCCCATGAAAGAATTTTAAAAAACTACACAATTTGCAATTTGCGAATCGCCTTGAAAGATTAAATGTTCACATCCAATGTCAGACATCAATGACACTGGGATTTTCTGCCACGGAAGAAGAGTGAGAATGATCAGGTTTCCTCTCAGCCCTTCTCCATGATGTCTTTCGTGACCAGCATGAACTGAAACGAGTTCACAGGAAATCCATTGTACAACAATCGCACCTGTACTCTAGATACTGCGCCCCGAGGGGGCTGGACTTCGATCGAGCCTTCAGTAAAACAAGTGAACCTACAGAAAATGCTGAAAAAAACGTCCTAAAACAGCAGACAGCATCTGTGGAGAGAGAAACAGAGTGAAATTCCATTTCAACGATCTTCCATTAGAATTGACGTCTGTGTAAGCTAATAGGATGTGGAAGTTTGGTACTGTGAAAATTATACGGAAGAGGTGCTCTTAAAAAAAGTCCCTTCTGTGTGCAGTAGGATCTTTAAAGTATTTGCTGCAACTGTACAATATCAGGGAGGATTCTTGACTATAATTGCCTGTCAGGTGGTTTATCAGTGAAAGGGAGGTATTGAAAGAAATAGTGTTTTGATTTTGGTGCCAAATGGTGATTCAATAGTCATTTATCTTTGTAGGTAGATGCAGCTGTGTTTACAGCTCTGGTGGTATGCAACACATGTGGTATGAAATAATGATAAAGGTAAGAAAACAAAGAGCAGGGGGAAATAATAAACATGTCACGCCGAGGGTGTAATCTTCTATTTGGATTTTATGATTGTATATAAAATACATATTACCATGGGACTGCAAATCATGCACCTTGTTTAAAAATGCATGAGCATTGGTTCCTGGGGTAACATTATAATAGTTGTCTGCATAATCTAACATAATGTAGAATGCTAGTGCTGTGAAAATAAGCCTCTTGGATACATAATAGGTCTACGTTTCTTACCTTGTTATCACACTTATTGTTTAACATCTGCTCTCGATTGCAGTGTCGTTGTTGCTAGGTTTAATTGTTAATTGATACTGTCAGCAGGGTCTTGAAGCAGCTTTGTCATGTCTCTAAAAATTCATTAAGATCTAATCAGTAAGGGCCGCAATATTGTAAATGGGACATCTCGATTATGCATCAGCAAATGTTCCTGCGCAGACATACTTAATTTAATGTAATCTTGTGAATGAATGATTACAGTGGTAGTTATGGAAAGATTCTGTCATATAGGGCAGTTCAGTGATCCCTCCAGACCTCAGCTTGTCTGCGGCTGATAAGTGCACTGCAGTGCTGCGACAGAATTTGGACTGCATAAAGACTCTCCATGCCTTAAAGCTGCATCCTTCCACAGACCACAGCCAGGATTTTCCGGTGTCCCACCGCACTCGGCGGGAATGGAGAATTTGGCGCTCAGCCAAATCTCCCCTAACTGCAGCAGGACTGGAGAATCCCAGCCGCAAGCAAGGTCGGAGAATTCCAGCCCAGAAAAGTTCTATCCTATTGTGGCCTCTACCTTAGTGATTAGGTCCTCGGAAAGAAAAGAAAGTCTTGCATTGATATAGCACCGCCCACAACCTAGGGTGGCACGGTGGCGCAGTGGTTAGTGCCACTGCCTCACAGCGCCAGGGACTCGGGTTCAATTCCGGCCCTGGGTGATTGCCTGTGTGGAGTTTGCACGTTCTCCCACACTCCAAAGATGTGCAAGTTAGGTGGATTGGCCATACTAAATTGCCCCTTAATGTCAAGAGGGATTAGCAGGGTAAATACAAGGGGTTATGGGGATAGGGCCTGGCTGGGAGTGCTGTTGGTGCAGGCTCAATGGGTCGAATGGCTCTTTCTGCACTTTAGGGATTTTAGGATTCTGGAACGTCAGGATGTACTAAAGTGTTTTACTGTCAAATAGGCAGTTTCAAAGCATTGTAATCTGAGAAATGTGGCCTTAGTTAGAAGTTCTTGATAAATGTGGCCTGATCCCCAAAGATAATGAAGCCAAACTTCAGAATACATATTCATCCCCTGTTTGATTACAAGTAGCTGTGCTTCACAGGCAGAATTGTCCAAACCCTTCACAGCCTCAGCAACACTGGGTCAGCTGTGTCTTATACCACCTCGGGTGAGGGCAAGATAGATCTAGAACGTGATCTCAAACTCCTCGTACTTTCAGGCAGTCCCTGGGGTTCAAGGCTGATTTGTTTCCACTCTGCTGTGATGGGGTCTGAGAAGGTTGATGAGTCCAATATGCAATCTGCAGACTCTGCCACCTGTGGGGCAGGTGGTGCTTGGGCGTGTTTGGCGGTTTGTGCTCTTTCTCTAACATCTTGACTTTGTCTCTGCCTGTCCTTGACAAAGTCTCTCGATGTGTTCAGAGTCTTCCCGAATAGACCTTCTCCATTTTGGTTTGGCACAGGTCAGGGACTCCCATGAGTTGTCAAGAATGCTTGACATCTTCAGGGATGCTGTGAGGACATCTCTAAAGAGATTCCATTATCCTCCTGAGAGTCTCCTGCTGCACCTGGGTTCCGAGGAGGCTAGTTGCTTCAGAAGTCTGGTGTCAGGCTTCCAAAGAACATGTCTGTAGAGTCCCTACAGGGCAGAAAGAGGCCATTTGGCCCATTAAATCTGCACCGACTCTCTGAAAGAGCACTTTACCAGGTCATGCCCTCCACTGTATCCCTGTAACCCCACACATTTACCATGCATAATCTCCATAACCTATACATCTTGGAACACTAAGGGGCAATTTAGCATGGCCAATCCACTGAACCTGCACATCTTTGGACTGTGGGAGGAAACCGGAGCACCCGGAGGAAACCCATGCAGAAACGGGGAGAATGTGCAACTCAACACAGAGTTGCCTGAAGCTGAGAATCGAACCTGGGTCCCTGGCGCTGAGAGGCAGCAGTGCTAACCACTGTGCCATCTTGCCGCTATCCAGCAGAGCTAGGTTTGGGTGATTAGTGCCTTGATGTGGGATAGGTCAGTTGGGAGAGGACAAGCTTTTGGACCACCATTCCTGCCACATTGGATGAATTTTGTCATCTTAATCAAGAAGAGGCTGCCAAGGCTTCAAACTAAACGCTGAGGGGGTGATTTTACCATTGTGTTAGGCCTGTTTTCGGGCACGACGCGGTGTTAAAGTTGGGCATAAAGCGATGAGCATGATTGGCACCGGTTTCCGTGACTGGTGCCATTTTACAAGCGCCGGATTTCTGGCGCAGACAACCTCTCGCCAGAAAAGGTGAGAGTCAGGTTAATATATTTATATTTATTTAAATGCAGTTTAACATCTGCTTAGCAAGCCCGGTGCTCAATTGTCCTGGCTCGACTCCCCTTTATGACCTCGCCGGCAAGGAACAGACATTATCCCCATGAACGGAGAGCAGTCGACTTGGTCTTGCCGGTGGAACCGGAGGCCACTGAGGCCGAGAGCAAGAGGGGTGTGCCCCATGGGCAGTGCCAGACTGGGCAATGCCATTGACCCAATCAGCACCTGGGTAATCCCCATTGGGCACCTGGTTAATGCGTACTAGACAGTGCCGGGGGCGGGGTTCATGGAGGAGGGATTAGTGGGGTCAGGACTAGTGGGGGTGGGGCCAGTGGGAGTGAGGCTAGTGGGGGCATAGCAAATGGGGGAGGGGCTAATGGGGGAAGGGGGCCTGCTGCCATTCTGCAGCAATTGATGGGGAAGGGCGGCGGATCCGCGATTGGTGGGGGGAGGGCAACGGGGCCGTGATCGATAGGGGAGAGAGGGGGTCCCCGATCGGACTGGGCAGCGGGGGGGGGGGGGGGAGTTGGCGGGGGCTGTATCTCGGGCCACTGACCCCACGATTGCAGGGGATGAGCAGGGGCCTGACAGCTCTCTCTTTTCTATCAGACCCCCACTACTGCTAATGCGCATGTGCAGCATCAGAGGCCTGCACACTACCTCCCTCTGCAGGGTTTCAGGCATGCTAAGCACCACCCACAGGCTTCTGCAGCGAGCAACAGGCTCACTCAGAATTTTGCAGGAAGAGTATGGGGGATGCCTGACTACACGCCCAAAGGATTGATCTGAAACTCTCCCAGTTTCAAGACCACCCAACACTTTGACAAAAAAATAGTAAAATTGCCCCCTGAGAATACGACAAGGAAACACAGATTTGAGTTAGATAAACGTCAATTAATGACTACCTGTCCCGGTGGAAGCCCACACCATATAGGAAGCCTAGGAGGTTTATTTTGTGGACTGGTGTTGGGCAAGAGTGGGGGGCATCTTAATTGCAGATCCCCTGGGCCCATCACAGACATTCACTCCAATTCATCCCCCCATCTAACCCTCCACACACCATCACCACCCCCCCAGCCTCTTGAAGTCAGCATCCCATCCCCTCACTGAGATGCCCAAGCCTTGACTTACCTGGCCTTTTCGGTGCGGTGGGACTATCTGTCATCCCCATGGTGGCCACCAATCTCAGCTGGTGCTGTCGGGACTACAGAGCTGTCAACCATCTGATTGGCTGGCAGCTTCCTAAGGTGGGACTTCCTCCTGTGAAAGAGCGGGAAATCCCAGCCAACATCCTTCACAAACTGAGGATATCCCAAAGTATTCTACAACCAATTATCTTTGAAATACAGTCACTGCTACAATGGAGGAAAGAGCATCCAATTTGTGCACAGCAAGCTCCCACATACGGTAATGTGATAATGGCCACACTATCTGTTTGAGTGATGTTAGTTGAAGGATACTACAAAGTGCAGATCTGATGGATGACTGAACATGGACCTTCCTCATCAGTATTTATCTTGTAATCTCTGCTAGTTCTTATTACAACTTCAAATTCTATTGCTGTAGATATTTATCGAGCTCCCCTTTAAAGAAATTAATCAAAGTAGCATTAAGTGCTCTTTATATTCCCAACTGTGCGCCAAAAAATCTCTGAAGCTTCAGTTTGATTTGAGGTTTGAACTTATGTTGTATAGTTTTGCACACAGTCCAAGACAAACTGACTGATTAATTATATAAGGCTTTCAGCCTTCTTTATTTTGTCCTCAATTTTCCCCCATCTACTCCTGAAGTGTTGGTTCTGTGAGGGGACCAGATCTGGAACACCAAGCTATATTATGAAGGTAGCCGAGGCCCCAACAATGTGAGGATAGGATGTTTCACATCAGGTGCAATTTTACTGACAAACTGGGATGCTTTTATCAGAACCACCTTTATTTAACAATACAGTTTAACTATAACAAATGAATTAGCTCAACCGTTAACAATTGAACAATACTTAAACATGACAAGATGCAATTCTTAAATGCGAACATATCACTATTAGTTACAATCAAGCAACATTTCTCTTATAGACACAAACCTCTGTTTAAAATTATTTAGCAAAACACAGGCAGACATGACTTAGGTTACCAGGCTTGGAGCTTTCTGGGAGTGAGAGACTGAGAGCACTGTTTTCTTCTGGCAGCCCAGGCAGCAACTGTTTATATTTTCAGATGAAAATGAAACTCTTTCTTTCCTGCAAATATAGCTCCGCCCATTAGCCATAAGACTCTGCTTCTGTCAATCAACCTAGGCTAAGATCCCAGGGGAACTTAAATAAACAAAAGGTCCATTAACTATACAAAATAATACATTTCTAGCTCAAATCAATTATTATCCTGCATTCTTAGCATCTGCTGCAAGTTTGTTTTTATTCATTTGTGGGACATCGGCGTCACTGGCTGGCCAGCATTTATTGCCCATCCCGAGTAGCCCTTGGACAGTTGAGAGTCAACCACATTACTATGGCTCTGGAGTCATATGTTGGCCAGACCAGGTAAGGACGGCAGATTTCCTTCCCTAAAGCACATTAGTGAACCAGAAGGGTTTTTCCGACAATCGACAATGATTTCATGGTCACCAGTAGATTTTTTAATTCCAAATATTTTTTATTGAATTTAAATTCCACTATCTGTTGTGGCCAGATTCGAACCCGGGTCCCCCAGAACATTAACTGAGTTTCTGGATTAATAGTCTAGCAATAATACCACAAGGCCATTTCCTCCCCAATGTTTACCAAGCAAATTGACTCTTGTATCAATCTTAAAGCAACCCCACTTTATATATAAAGTATATCAAAAATAGCATAGTATCATCACAGCTCATGCTGGGATAATGTCTACTTTGCCACAATGCTATTGGTATTTGATCAAAATGAGCATTTCTAATATGTGACTCCTTGATGATGAACTTGGTACATGTACAGGAAAAGCAGCTACCACCTTTGTCCAACTTAGGAAACAATCTTGGAATAGAAACATAGAAACATAGAAACATAGAAAATAGGTGCAGGAATAGGCCATTTGGCCCTTCGAGCCTGCACCTATTGTTGATCATGCACTTTCAGTAACCCACTCCCGCTTTGTCTCCATACCCCTTGATCCCTTTAGCCACGCCCAGCTCCCTCTTGAACATATCTAATGAACTGGCCTCAACATCTTTCTGCGATAGAGAATTCCACAGGTCCACATCTCTCTGAGTGAAGAGTTTCTTCCTCATCTCAGTCCTGAATGGCTTACCCCTTATGCTTAGACTGTCACCCCTAGTTCTGGACTTCCCCAACATCGGGAACATTCTTCCCACATCCAGCCTGTCCAGTCCCATCAGGATTTTATATGTTTCTCTGAGATCCCCTCTCATTCTTCTAAATTCCAGTGAGTACAAGCACAGTCAATTCAATCTATTTCAGATGTCAGTCCTGCCATTCCAGGAATCAGTCTGGTGAACCTTCACTGGACTCCCTCAATAACAATAATGTCCTTTCTCACACTTGGAGACCAAATCTGTGCACAATAGTCAAGGTGTGTCCTCACCAAGGCCGTTCGTAACTGCAGCAAGACATCCTTACTCCTATACTCAAATCCTCTTGATGGGACTAAAGGTAGACAAGTCCCTGGGCCTGGATGGAATGCATCCCAGGGTACTGAAAGAAATGGCAGAAGTAATAGCAGATGCGTTGGCTGTAATTTATCAAAATTTGCTGGACTCTGGGGAAGTGCCGGCTGATTGGAAAACAGCTAATGGTGACGCCACTGTTTAAAAAAGAAGGTAGACAAAAGGCGGGTAACTACAGGCCGGTTAGCTTAACGTCTGTAGTTGGGAAATTTGCTGGAATCCATCATTAAAGAAGAAATAGCAGGACACCTGGAAAAAAATGGTTCGATCAAGCAGACGCAGCATGGATTCATGAAGGGAAAGTTGTGTTTGACGGATTTACTGGATTTTTATGACGATGTAACGAGTGTGGTTGACAGAGGGGAACCGGTGGATGTGGTGTTTTTGGATTTCCAGAAGGCGTTCGATAAGGTGCCTCACAAAAGGTTGCTGCAGAAGATTAAGGTACACGGAGTTGGGGGTAAAGTGTTAGCGTGGATTGAGGATTGGCTATCTAACAGGAAGCAGAGAGTTGGAATAAATGGGTGCTTTTCTGGTTGGCAGTTGGTGACCAGTGGCGTGCCGCAGGGATCGGTGCTGGGGCCTCAACTGTTTACCATATACATAGACGATCTGGAGGAGGGGACCGAGTGTAGGGTATCAAAGTTTGCGGATGACACAAAGATGAGTGGGAAAGCGAATTGCGTGGAGGATGTGGAAAGTCTGCAGAGAGATTTGGATAGGCTAAGTGTGTGGGTGAGGATCTGGCAGATGGAGTATAACGTTGACAAGTGTGAGGTGACACTTTGGAAGGAATAATAGTAAAATGGACTATTATTTAATTGGTGAAAAATTACAACATGCTATTGTGCAGAGGGACCTGGGTGTCCTTGTGCATGAATCGCAAAAGCTCAGTTTGTAGGTGCAGCAGGTGATCAAGAAGGCAAATGGAATGTTGGCCTTTATCGTGAAGGGGATGGAGTATAAAAGCAGGGAGGTCTTGCTGCAATTGTACAAGGTACTGGTGAGGCCGCAACTATAGTACTGTGTGCAATTTTGGTCCCCTTATTTGCGGAAGGATATATTGGCCTTGGAGGGAGTACAGAGAAGGTTCACCAGGTTGCTACTGGAGATGAGGGGATTAGTTTATGAGGAGAGATTGAGTAGATTGGGCCTGTACTCGTTGGAGTTTAGAAGGCTGAGGGGAGATCTTATAAAGATATATAAGATAATGAAGGAGCTAGACAGGGTAGAGGCAGAGAGATTCTTTCCACTTAGAAACAAGAACTAGAGGACACAGCTCAAAATAAGGGGGAGTCAGTTTAGAACAGAGTTGAGGAGAAACTTCTTCTCTCCGAGGGTAGTGAAGCTCTGGAATTCTCTGCCCATTGAAGCAATGGAGGCTACCTCGTTAAATATGTTTAAGTCACAGGTAGATAGATTTCTGATCAATAAGGGAATTAAGGGTTATGGGGAGCGGGTGGGTAAGTGGAACTAAACCACTATCAGATCAGCCATGATCTTATTAAATGGCGGGGCAGGCTCGAGGAGCTAGATGGCCTACTCCTGCTCCTATTTCTTATGTTCTTATGTTCTTATGAAGGCCAGCATGCCATTAGCTCTCCTCACTGCCTGCTGTACCTGCATGCCAACCTTCAGCGACTGTTCCACCATGACACCCAGGTCACGTTGCACTTTCCCTTTTCCTAAACTGCCACTGTTCAGATAATAATCTTCCTTCCTGTTTTAGCCACCAAAGTGGATAAATTCACATTTATCCGCATTATGTTGCATTTACCAAGTATTTGTCTACTAAGCCAGCCTGTCCAAGTCACCCAGCAGCCTCTTAGCATCCTCCTCACAGCACACACTGCCACCCAGCTTAATCTCATCTGCAAAATTGGAGATATTGCATTCAATTTCTTCATCCAAATCATTAATGTATATTGTGAATAGCTGGGGTCCCAGCACTGAACCCTGCGGTACCCCAATAGTCACTGCCTGCCACTCTGAAAAGGACCTGTTTACTCCCACTCTCTGCATCTTGTCTCCCAATCAGTTCTCTATCCACATCAATACATTACCCCCAATATCATGAACTTTAATTTTGCTCACTAATCTCTTGTGTGGGACCTTGTCAAAAGCCTTTTCAAAGTCCAGATACACAACATCCACTGGTTCTCCCTTGTCCATTCTACTGGTCACATCCTCAAAAAATTCCAGAAGATTTGTCAAGCATGATTTCCCTTTAGTGAATCCACGTTAACTTGGACCGATCCTGTCACCGCTTTCCAAATACTCAGTTATTACGCCCTTAATAATTGACTCCAGCATTTTCCCCACCACCGGTGTCAGGCTAACCAGTCTATAGTTCCCCGTTTTCTCTCTCCCTCCTTTTTTAAAAAGTGGGGTTACATTAGCTACCCTTCAATCCACTGGAATTTTTCCAGAGTCTATAGAATGCTGGAAAATGATGACCAATATGTCCACTACTTCCAGGACCACTTCCTTGAGTACTCTGGGATGCAGAGCATCAGGCCCTGGGAACTTATTGGGTTTTAATCCCATCAATTTCCCCAATACAATTTCCTGACTAATAAAGATTTCCTTTGGTTCCTCCTTAATAATAATGTACATTATTAAACAGGGCCAGAGTGGTCACGTGGACTGCCTTTGAATGCATAAAGAAATCAGGAGAGGAATTTTCCCAGATATCCTATCCCAATGTGTTCATTTGTCTCTAATGGGAGTTTACACTTTTTTTGTGGAGTACCTACTGATGCATCACACATTGTGGATGTGTGGGACATGCATGTTATATCAGAAGGTCCTTTCCTGTCCCATTACTGTTTGTCTGTTGGTATATGTTGGTACACTGCTGATTCTTCCTGTTTGTTGGATATCCAATTTTTCCGATGGCACTAAGTTTGGAGAAGTAGTAAGTTTGGAGTTGGAAGTTACTAAAGAATATAGACAAATTGAGTGAGTGGACAAAACTGTGGCAGATAGAGTTCCAAATAGGGAAATGTGCAGTCATTCATGTTATATTTGAGAAAGACAAAGCAAAATAATTTCTTAATGGTGAGAGACTACGAACTATTGAAGAGCAAAGGGATTTGGATTTCCATGTGTACAAATTGTTAGAACTCTTGCAGAAGTAAAAGTAATTCAAAGGCTAATGGAGTGTTGGACATTATCCCAAAGGATCACAAGTTCAAAAATAAGGAAATTATGCTTCAGTTGTGCAGAGCCTTAGTCGGATTCCCAGGTGGAGTAGTAGGCTCAACTTTGGACTCTGAATCTTGGGAAAAGTGTATTAGCCTTAGAGGGACCATAGCACAGAGTCACTAGAATGTACATGGGGGTTTAAAGGATTGAAATAGAATGGCCTGCATTCTCTTTAGAAGGTTGAGTGGTATCAAATCAAGGCATTAAAAAGTTTAATGGTAAGATTATGTGAGATGTTGGAAATCAATAGATTTTTGCTAACGGCATGAAGGGATATGTTCTATAAGTGTAGAATTCCTACAGTGCAGAAAGAGGCTGTTTGGTTCATCAAGTCTGCACTGACTTTCCAAAAGAGCAGGTCCTTACCGCCCCCGCCATCCCCTTAAATTTGCACATTTACCACAGCCAATCCACCTAAGCTACACATCTTTGGACTGTGGAGGAAACTGGATCACCTGGAGGAAACCCACGCAGACATGGGGAGAATGTGCAGACTCTGCACAGACAGTGACCTGAGGTTGGAATTGAACCCAGGTCCCTGGCGCTATGAGGCAGCAATGCTAACCACTGTGCCACCGGTACAGAGCAGCCACGATTTAACTAAGTTGTAAATAACCCATTCCTGTTCCTTGGCTCCAGTCCAGTACATTCCAGGGTGTATCTCAGGGTGCTACCTTGACCCCTTACGGTGTGGTTTAATACATTCGATAGACTTAGCTTCTTACTTCATAATAAACTGGATATGTTTTTAGTCAACTTGCAAATGCATCCTGGTGTTTAAATCTCTTAAGAATGAATTGTATTCTGGAAGAATCCTTTCCTTCCTGGAACATGGAATATCATTTTTGATCGTCCGTTACTGAGGCAATTTGCTTCTGCCATTGCACCTGAAAATGATTTGGGCTCCAGGCCAGTAAAATTAAGTGGCAGACTAGTCGCCAGCAGATTAGTCATCCTCTGCTACCTTCGAGGGGATAAGACCGATGTGTTATGTTATTAGATTTTCAGGTGTGCAGATTTCTGAAAAATTAATTTTTTTTGCATGACCTGCTTGCTACCTTCATTCTGTTTGCCAAATCAAGGAAAAAGTACCAGCTCCTCCATTTGATTTGAGTGAAAAATGTTTCTTCATTCTAAAGATACACTGTCATTATCCACAGAATTTGAACTTACAGACGGCGATTCTCCCGAATGTGTGGTGACATAGTGGTTAGCACTGCAAGCTCGCAGCGCCAGGGACCCACGATCTATTCCAGCCTTGGGTGACTGTTTGTGTGAGAATGCATGTTCTCCCCGTGTCTGTGTGGGTTTCCTCCAGGTGCTCCGGTTTCCTCCCACAGCCCAGTAGGCTAGGTGGATTGGCAATGATAAAATTGCCCCCTGGCATCTAAAGATATGTAGATTAGGGGGATTAATGGGATAAATGCACAGGGTTACGGGCACAGGATAGGGAGCCTGGGTAAGATGCTCTGTTGGAGAGTCGGTACAAACACGATGGGCCAAATGGCCTCCTTCTACACTATAGGGATTCTATGAAAGCCCTTAAAAACATGACCAAGTGTGCCTGCTTAAGTGTTTCCCACTGGCGTCACCAGCAATCTGCACGCGTTATTCACAATACGGTAATGGGTCTGATCCCCACCCTCACGTGTTTCACACTGACCCCCTTCCTGATGACTGGCGGCACAATGGCACCGTGGGTAGCACTGCTGCCTCACAGCACCAGAGACGTGAGTTCGATTCCAGACTTAGGATACTGTCTGTGTGGAGTTTGCACGTTCTCCCCGTGTCTGCATGGGTTTCTTCCGGGTGCTCCGGTTTCCTCCCACAGTCCGAAAGACCTGCCGGTTAGGTGCATTGGCCATGCTAAATTCTCCCTCAGTGTGCCCGAACAGACGCCAGAGAGTGGTGACCAGGGGATTTTCGCAGTAACTTCATTGCAGTGTTAATGTAAGCCTACTTGGGACACTAATAAACAAATAAAGTTGGGGTTTAGCTGTTTGCCCTTTACAAGTGGGAGCAGCATTTCAGTGCTCCCTTCAACAGCACTCTTAGTCCAGCCAGTCAAATGGCCGGGAGAAGGTTGGTTCCCAGCTTCCTCGAATCAGAAGTGCAGTGGATGCTGGAAGCTGTGGAGGAGAGGAAGGCCACTCTATTCCTGCAAGTTGGCAGGAGGCTGTCCTCTGCCTGGGTATAGGTGGAATGGGAAACGATGGCCCAAGGAGCTTCAGCAAGCAAGCAGACATGCAATACCGGAAGAAAATGAACGACTTGCTCTGGTCTGCAAGGGTGAGTGCCCATGTCTGCCCTGGCATCATTCATGTCCCTAACCTCTGCCATCCCACCTTAAACCCCCTCGATCCCACTGCACCATCTTCTGACATTGTCACCCAGAATCCCCATCTGATCCCACACTTCCCCTACCCTGCAGTTCACAACTCACCCTGTGATTGGCCTGGCCTCATGTCCAAACATACCACCAGCTATCAGGTGCCCATCCAAGTCTGGCCACCCTCTCACTGTCAGCAATGATTGCCATCAATAAGAGGGACAGGGTGAAGACAGGCGGGGGGCATCCCAAGGTAGATGTTGGACCTCAGGAAAACAGTCCTCCCACACAACTGCCCCCCCACCAGATTGGAAATCTATTGATTTCCAACATCCCACATAATCTTACCATTAATCTTTTTCTCCGTAGCTTGAGATCATTTATATATCAATAATATATTTTCAATTATATATCAGATTCTCCTTCAAGAACTACTATTGAATACAGGACTACGACCCTTTCAGGCAGTGCATCCCACTTGCTGTTTAAAAATAAGTTGTTCTTATCTTTCCTTTGGTCTCCTTTGGCATGTTGGCACAGTGGTTAGCACTGCTGCCTCACAGTGTCAGGGACCCCGGGTTCAATTCTGGCCTTGGGTGACTGTCTGTGTGGAGTTTGCACATTCTCCCTGTGTCTGCGTGGGTTTCCTCTGAATGCTCCAGTTTCGTCCGAAAGATGTGCAGGTTAGGTGGAATAACGATGGTAAATTTGTGGGGTTACAGGGATAGGGTGGGGAAGAAGGCTGGGTAAAACACTCTGTCAGCGAGTCGGTGCAGAGTCGATGCGGTGAATGTTCTCTCCTGCACTGCCGGGATTCTATGATCCTTTCAGTAATTTTCTTAAATGCCTGTTCTCTTGTTACTGACTATCCTGCCACTGGGCACAGTTACTGTTAATGGTAAAAAAGAGAAATTGATTAATGATTATTACAATGATGTGATCAAGTTAAGATATTTGGATCAGGAATTGGCTAGCTGTAAGAAAACAAAGGGTGGTGGTTGATGGGAAATATTCATCCTGGAGTTCAGTTACTAGTGGTGTACCGCAAGGATCTGTTTTGGGGCCACTGCTGTTTGTCATTGTTATTAATGACTTGGATGAGGGCGTGGAAGGATGGATTAGTAAATTTGCGGATGACACTAATGTCGGTGGAGTTGTAGACAGTGCGGAGGGAAGTGGCAGGTTACAGAGGGACATAGATAAGCTGCGGAGCTGGGCTGAGAGGTGGCAAATGGAGTTTAATGCGGAAAAGTGCGAAGTGATTCACTTTGGAAGGAGTAACAGGAATACAGAGTACTGGGCTAATGGTAAGATACTTGGTCGTGTGGATGAACAGAGGGATCTGGGTGTCCATGTGCATAGATCCCTGAAAGTTGGCACCCAGGTTGATAGGGTTGTTAAGAAGGCGTACGGTGTGTTAGCTTTTATTGGTAGAGGGATTGAGTTTCGGAGCCAGGAGATCATGCTGCAACTGTACAAAACTCTGGTGCGGCCACATTTGGAGTATTGCGTACAGTTCTGGTCGCCGTATTATAGGAAAGATGTGGAAGTGTTGGAAAGGGTGCAGAGGAGATTTACCAGGATGTTGCCTGGTATGGTGGGAAAATCGTATGAGGAAAGGCTGAGGGGCTTGAGGTTGTTTTCGTTAGAGAGAAGAAGGTTAAGAGGTGACTTAATAGAGGCGTACAAGGTGATCCGAGGATTAGTTAGGGTGGATAGTGAGAGCCTTTTTCCTCGGATGGTGTTGGCTAGCACGAGGGGACATAGCTTTAAATTGAGGGATGAGAGATATAGGACAGATGTTAGAGGTAGGTTCTTTACTCAGAGAGTAGTAAGGGCGTGGAATGCCCTGCCTGCAGCAGTGGTGGACTCGTCAACGTTGAGAGCGTTCAAGTGGTTATTGGATAAACATATGGATGATATTGGAATTGTGTAGATTAGAGGGGGTTTAGATTGGTTCCACTGGTCGGCGCAACATCGAGGGCCGAAGGGCCTGTACTGCGCGGTAATGTTCTATGTTCTATATAAAGATTACAAATTCTGAACTTTTATTGCAGTCCCACTTTAACCGGCAGAAGTGATTTACTAGAACAGTTCCAGGGATGAGGGATTACAATTATAGGGATAGACTAGAGGGGCTGGGGTTGTTCTCTTCAGAACAGGAAAGGTTAAGATGAGATCAATAGAGGTGTTTAAAATCATGAAGGGTTTATACGGAGTAAATAAAGAGAAACTGCTTCCAATATCTGAAGGGTCAATTAAAAAAAGGGCGGCATGGACAAGTTGGGCCGAAGGGCCTGTTTCCATGCAGTAAACCTCTATGACTCTAATAGACAGAGGGCTCAGATTTAAGGTGATTGACAAACGGACCAAGGGCGTCTTCAGGATAAACTTTCTTCATGCAACAAGTGTTTAGGATTTATTACTCTGAGGAGATGGTGGAAGCAGATTCAACAATACCTTTCAATAGGGGATTGGATAAATGGTTGAAGAAGAAAAATTGCAGAGATATGGGGAAAGAGCCAGCAACGTAGGACTAACCGGATTGTTATTTGAAAGAGCGAGTGAAGACTCGCTGAATGGCCTCCTTGTGTACCATATTAAGTGTGAAGTTTATTTATTAGTGTCACAACATTTACATTAACACCACAATGAACTTACTGTGAAAATCCCCTAGCCGCCACACTCCGGCGCCTGTACAGGTACATTGAGGGAAAATTTAGCACGGCCAATGCACCTAACCAGCACGTCTTTCGGACTGTGGGAGGAAACCGGAGCACCTGGAGGAAACCCCACACAGACACGGGGAGAATGTGCAATACCCGCACAGACAGTGACCCAATCCGGGAATCGAATCTGAGTCCCTGGAGCTGTGGGACAGCAGTGCTAACCACTGTGCCACCGTGCCACTCTGTGTTACATATTTTATTTAATGATGTGATTGAACATTGAGTGGACAGCCAGTGACTGGCTTACATTCCATTGACTGAGACAATATCAGCATATTGAAGGTGACGTAGACCACCAATGACAAGCTGTGAATTTTATGCACACATGTGTATCATAAATAAAATGCCACGGCTGAAATAAAATGCTTCTGAGTATACTTCTCATTCATTTCTACATACCATTGGAAATAGATGTTTCCTAGACCCTGCTACTCTAGTGGTGAAGGAACGGTAAGTATCTGTGAGCGGGTTGTCAGGAGGGGAACATCTGCTCTCCTGTTCCATTCCCAGCAACGCGAATATTATACATTCCGAAGGATGAGCCTGAGCCAGCTGGGAGAATGATTACAAAATGTCGCCCCCATGTTCTGTCAAATATTGTTATTACTTCAGGCAAAGCGAATGTTCAGCGACAAACTATCACAATCTGTTAGGATCTGTTGAAATCTTTCTCGGATAAGCAGAGGTGAGGAGGGGGGGGGGGGGGGGGTGGGCGATGTTACTGGGATTCCACTAGGCTATAATTATATCAAATTTATCAAGTGCTCTCCAACCTAGAAATTGCTTCTGGCAATTAAAACAGATGAACAACAAATTATATTTGTATGCCAGCTTTAATGTAATAAAAGATAACAAAACAAATCAGACACTGAAGTCGCAGAAGGAGATGTTGGGGCAGATGACCAAAAGCTTGGTCAAATCAATAGAATTTAAGGACCATTCTAAAAGCAAGAAAATGAGGTAGGGATATGTCGGGAGGGAATCCAGGTCCGAGGCAGCTGAAGACAAAGCCACCAATGGTGGAGAAATTAAAACTGTGCTCACAAGACCAGACTTAGGGGAGTGTGGATATCCTCCAACAGCCTGAAAGACGTGCTGGTTAGGTGCATTGGCCATGCTAAATTCTCCCTCAGTGTGCCCGAACAGGCATCGGAGTGTGGCGGCTAGGGGATTTTGACAGTAACTTCATTGCAGCGTTAATGTAAGCCTACTTAAGACACAAATAAATAAACTTAAACTTATACATTTACTATCCATGGAAGAAGAGATTTCCGCGTTGCTAAGATAGTACATACCAGTGCTACATGGCACATTGCAAAATTTTGGGAATTGATACTGGTGACATGAACAATAATTGAGAAATGTACACTACAGAACAAGGCCATTCAGCCCATCATGCCTGGGCCAGAATGACAGAACTATCCAATTAGTCCCACTCCCCACTCTTTCCCAGTTGGAGAAAATAACCGAGATAGGTATGGGCAGAGCAATGGAGGGATTTGAAAATAACAATGTGCATATTAAAATCAAGACTTTGTCTCACTGGGAACTGACGTATTTGATCAGTAAGGGAATCAGGGGTTACGGGGAAAGGGTAGGACGTAAGGAATGTTGTCGGATCAGCCATGATCCTATTAAATGATGGAGCAGGCTCAAGGGGCCGAATGGCCTTCGACTTTTCCTATTTCGTCTGGTCCTATGGTCAGCGAGCACAGGGGTGATGGATGAATGAGACTTGGTGCAAGTTAGGATGCAGGAATTCGGGTTTGGATGACCGCAGGTTTATGGATGGTAGAATGTGGGAGAGCAGCAAGGAATAGTCAAGATGAGAGGTAAGCAAAGTATGAATGAGACATTCGGCAGCAGCTGAGCTGAGACAATGGCAAAGGTGGGCAATGTTATGCAGGTGGAAATATGCGGTCTTAGTGATGGCACAAACATATGGTTGGAAGCTCTTCCCAGGGTCAAATATGGGAACTCTGAAGCTCTCACTCTATCCTGGTTGCTGAGTACTCTGATACTTACTCTCCTACACTGACTTTCTAACATTCAGCGCGCCAATCCTAAAATGCTTCTTCTGATCTACAAATTTCACTGTGGCCTCACACCATCCCTTCTCCATGGAAATTATCCTTCATTTCTCTCAAATGAGCTTTTATCTTTTGTGGCACGGTAGCACAGGGATTAGCACTGCTGCCTCACAGCACCAGAGACCTGGGTTTGATTCCCAGTTCAGGTCACTGTATGTGCGGAGCCTGCATGCTCTCCCCGTGTCTGTGTGGGTTTCCTCTGGGCGCTCCTGTTTTCTCCATCAGCCTGAAAGACATGCTGGTTAGGTGCATTGGCCATGCTAAATTCTCCCTCAGTGTACCCGAACAGGCACTGGAGTGTTGCGCCTAGGGGATTTTCACAGTAACTTCATTGCAGTGTTAATGTAAGCCTACTTAAGACACTAATAAATAAACTTAAACTTATACATTCACTATCCATGGAAGAAGAGATTTCCACGTTGCTAAGATAGTACATACCAGTGCTACATGGCTCACTGCAAAATTTTGGGAATTGATACTGTTGACATGAACAATAATTGAGAAATGTACACTACAGAACAAGGCCATTCAGCCCATCATGCCTGGGCCAGAATGACAGAACTATCCAATAAGTCCCATTCCCCACTCTTTCCCATAGCTCTGAAGTTTTTCCTTTCAAGTACACATCGAAATCCATGTTAAAATTCATAGTCATCTTCCTCCTTTGGTAGAAAGTGGTTTCTGTAATGAGGAAATATTAACTGAGGTATAAACACGGTTTAGAGATATCTTTCAGGACTTAAATGTTTAGTGAACAATGATTTTAAAAATCTGACAGGGGTAGATCATTGTGTAACAGTATAAAATGGGTGACCACACATTCTCTTTGACACCATGCCGCACCGAAATAAACAGAATTAAAAACCACAAGATATGTACAATGGGCAGCTAGATTTCTATTATCCATTCTGACTATTAAACACATTCTAATGGCTGTATGAGGGGAACTCATAGAAACTTATACAATTCTAACAGGGTTGGACAGAGTAGATTCAGAAAGAATGTTCCCGATGATTGGGGAGTCCAGAACTAGGAGGAAACGCAAAATACTGGGGATGCTGGAATCTGAAACAAAAACAGAAAAATGCTGGAAAATCTCAGCAGCATCTGTGGAGAGAGAGTAGAGCCAACATTTCGAGTCTGGATGACCCTTCATCTAGGTCATCTAGACTCAAAGTGTTGGCTCTATTCTCTTTCCGCAGATGCTATCAGACCTGCTGAGATTTTCCAGAACAAGGGGTCATAGTTTGAGAAGAAGGGTTAACCCTTTTAGACTGAGGTGAGCAGAAACCAGAAGGGGTGGATGCGTGGAATTCGCTACCACAGAAAGTAGTTGAGGCCAAAACATTGTGTGATTAAAGAAGAAATTAGGTATAGCTCTTGGGGCTAAAGGGATCAAGGGATGTGGGGGGAAAGCGGGATCAGGATATTGAATTTGATGATCAGCCATGATCATCATGAATGGTGGAGCAGGCTCGAAGGGCCAAATGGCAAACCCCTGCTTCTAGTTTTGATGTTTCTATGTAAAGTGCGATGCGCCAGAACCATAAAGGCCTGAACATTTCGAGGATGATCAGTTTTGAGTTAACCAGAGTGATGGGCTGGGATTCTCCGACCTTGCCCATGGCTGAGATTTTCCGGTGCCAAGGTCTCAAGGTCGCCATCCTCCACGAACTGCACTCTTAACAGCGATCAGCGATCCTATCTGTGAACCATGTGAACAAGCACATCAGAGAGTATGTTTGTGGTCCCCTGCTGCTAAGTGGGGGCTCGCACTTGAAGAGAGCTGAGGCTACAGGTTGGATCAAGGTGCCGATTTGCTGATGGTTCTCTGTGTGTGTGTTCTCTGTTGGGGCTCAGAGGTTGCCCCACAGTTGAAGATGGGGTCAGACTCTGCCACGATGACCCCCCTCCCTTACCGAGTCAGATAACTTGCTCAGTACTCGCTGTGTCGGGTCACCCATGATGAATAGGCAGTCAGACAAAGTAATGCATAGTCAATCAGCCAGGACAAGGTAAAGGACTGACCTTCCTGTGGAATGAAGCAATGTATCTTGCAACTGCTATCGCAGCTCACACAGCAGAAACGTATGGGCCTCAATTTCATTTGAATGGGAGATTTTCACACCGGGCTGGGAGCTCAGACTGCGCTGCGAAAGAAACCGCAAACTGTGACATGAAATATTTCTTTGCGAAAGGGTGCACTGGTTCCGAGCTGACTCTAACCTAAGATTGATTTCACACCATCCATCGCCTGCATCACAAAACAACAAGGGGCTGCTCTGGTTGATCCGTGTATCATAAACACCTTCCTCTTGTGCACATTTATGACATTGTTACACTTAACAACAATCAATTCTTCCCTTGGTTTTCGTGATTTAGTTTCGATCAGCGGGCGGAGTGAAAAATTAATAGCACCGATATATACACAGTAAGGGAAAGTTGCAAGCACAATGTAAACTAGAATAAATCCAAATGTATCCCTTGCAGATTTGTCTGTTGTTACGTTAACCCAGTTAAGATCATTTCTGATGTGAAGCCATTAAAATAATGCCCTTTCCTGTACAGGGGTACAGTCTGACACTCTCAATGTGGAGGCGAGTTCAGGGATGGGAGGTCCAGGTGACCGCAGACAGAGATCACGATGATCAATGAACCAGCCTTTCGTTCCTCACATCAATAAAACCGATCAGCTGAAACTTGGGGAGAGCTACAAGCTGGGCATTCTTGACATCGGCACCTGATTGCCTAATCATGTCTTCCCGTTCAAGGTGACGTCACAGGTGGAGAAGGTGGTGAAGAAGGCATATGGCATGCTTGCCTTTATAGGACGGGGCATAGAGTATAAAAGTTGGGGTCTGATGTTGCAGATGTATAGAACGTTGGTTCGGCCGCATTTGGAATACTGCGTCCAGTTCTGGTCGCCACACTACCAGATGGACGTGGAGGCTTTGGAGAGAGTACAGGGGAGGTTTGCCAGGATGTTGCCTGGTATGGAGGGGCTTAGTTATGAGGAGAGATTGGGTAAACTGGGGTTGTTCTCCCTGGAAAGACGGAGGATGAGGGGAGACTTAATAGAGGTGTATAAAATTATGAAAGGCATAGATAGGGTGAACGGTGGGAAGCTTTTCCCCAGGTCGGTGGTGACGTTCACGAGGGATCATAGGTTCAAGGTGAAGGGGGGGGGGTTTAACACAGATATCAGAAGGACATATTTTACAGAGGGTGGTGGGGGCCTGGAATGCGTTGCCAGGCAAGGTGGTGGAGGCGGACACACTGGGAACGTTTAAGACTTATCTAGACAGCCATATGAACGGAGTGGGAATGGAGGGATACAAAAGAATGGTCTAGTTTGGACCAGGGAGCGGCACGGGCTTGGAGGGCCGAAGGGCCTGTTCCTGTGCTGTATTGTTCTTTGTTCTTTGTTCAGTGAGATCACGCTGGGAGGGAGTTTCACACGAATTGCATGTCACCTTTCAAATTGCAGCTGAGTGGGATTGCTGGCACCTGCTTGCTTCCATTTTGCTCACCAATGTCCTTTTCACAGCTGGAGTACTGTGTGCAGTTCTGGTCACCTCTCTATAGGAAGGATGTGATAGCACCAGAGTGGGTACAGGGGAGATTCACCAGGATGTTGCCTGGGATGGAGCATTTGAGCTCTAAGGGAAGACTGAATAGGCTTGGGTTGTTTTCTTTAGAACAGAGAGGGCTTAGAGGGGACATGATTGAGGTGGATAAGATTATGAGCGGCATGGACAAGGTGAGTAGGGAGCAGCTGTTCCCCTTGGTTGAGGGATCAAGCACAAGGGAGCATCATTTTAGGGTGAGGGGCAAGAGATTCAGATGGGATTTGAGAAAAAACTTTTCACTCAGAGGGTGGTGGGAATCTGCAATCCACTGCCTGGGAAGGTAGTGGAGGTCGAAAACCTTATAATCTTTAAAAAGTATTTGGATGAGCACTTGAAATATCAAAACATTCAAGGATATGGGACAAGTGAAGGAAATTGGGTTAGCACGTCTTTTGTGGTAGATATTGTTGGTGCAGGGTCGATGGGCCGAAAAGTATTTTCTGCACTGTAAGACTCCATAACTCTTTGTAAATACAATTTTTGTTCGTTTTGAGGCACCTAGGCACTGATGGTGCAGTTTGTCCTCTGCAAACTTATGGGAGCTCTTGCAACGGCTTTGATTTTGGGATCAGATTCTGGCTTTCCAAGTGCCTAAAATTTCAGGTTACACAAAGTTCTCACCCAGAAGGTAACAAAAGGTTCATACCTGTGCAAACATTACTGCCAATCTGCCAGTGGTTTAAGCACATTTGGAAAACTTTGTATCTCCTCTGACCCATCGGTGTTTATATCAGATATTTTCAGACTGTTGTATCACATGTTGTGTGATCTGGAACTTGTGTCACTCTGGATGGATGGGCATTGCAGCCAGCAAGCAGAGTCCTGATGGCCCAAGAGACTGGTTCTGCGCAGTAGTAGATGGTCCAAATTCCATTTAGCAGTAGATTTTTCCATAGGTTCTATTGCAATGGAATGAGTGTGGGTGCGTGGGGAGGTAACTCTGCAAAATGTACTGCAGTTAAAATTGACCTGGACACATGTTTCATTCAGGGTCAAGTTTGCTATTGGCTGACCTCATTTAGGTTCAAAGGTAGCAGAGCTATAATTCTATTAGGGGAGGCGATGGCTCAGTGGCATTATCACTAGGCTATTAATCCAGAAACTCACCTGATGCTCTGGAGATCTGGGTTCGAATCCCATCACGGCAGACAGTGTAATTTGAATTCAATAAAAAATATTTGGAATTAAGAATCTACTGATGACTGTGAAACCATTGTCGATTGTTGGAAAAGCCCATCTGATTCACTAGTGTCCTTTAGGGAAAGAAATCTGCTGTCTTTACCTGGCCTGCACATGACTCCAGGTCCACAGCAATGTGGTTGACTCTCAACTAGGGATGGGCAATAAATGCTGGCCAGCCAGAGATTCCCACGAATGAATAAAGAAAACAATCCCTGGGATAAAGAGGGATGGGTGGTGTGGGGGGTTATTCTGTCACTGTTTCAGCTGCAGTCTTTGCTGGGTGGGGTAGAGGCTGTTCTGACTGGGAAATGGATGGGAATGGCTGCCTCATACCTCAGACATGTGTAGCAGCAGAATGTGGCTCAAAAGGAGTGAACAAAAAAAAAAGAAGGTTCAGAAATGTAACTTATTGCCCTTTGATTAAATCTTGGGTGGGATTCTCCAGCCCCAAGACCGGAAATTCCCGCCCGAGCTTAATGGTCCGCCGATTTTCCATCTCGCCTGCTACGATTCCCGTGATGGGTGAGATGGGAGAATTTGTTACTGCGCTGGTTCAATGTAACCACCCAAAAATTTAAAACAGCCAGTGTCGGCTTTTGGTGGAACTTGCCGGATGACAAATCAAATCCCATCCAAAACTGGGCATATTGCAAACTTGGAATTGGGATTGGAAACCTGGGAAATGAGAGAGGAAAATTGATTAGGTTATTAAAAAAATACAACCAATTTCTAAAGTCAGTCATGAATAAATGTTAATAATACAGAGGATATTTAGGAAGGAATATTTCTGTCAAATAAATAAATCTGTAGAGTTAAGGATTGATGATTCATGATTGAGCTGCTGGTGTGGGATTTCACTCACTGGGAACATAGGCTGGGATTTTCCATTCCTGTTTTTCTTGGACGGGTTTAGTGACAGGAGGGAAAAACCTCGCGAGAGACCCAAATGATGTTTTCCAACTGCCGGAATTCCCACTGCGATTGTCCCCACTTCCTGCCTGAGGCCTAACAGGAGTAACGCTGGGGACAATGTTACAATGAATTTGAATATCATTTGCAGGCCGCTATGCCTGATCAGCCCCTTCCCGTAAGGTAATCCACTCACATTGATGTGAGGGCGCGCTGGCGTGAATCACAACTGGTGCACCTGGCGCGCAAACCTCCCAGTGAAGCTCAGGTGAGTAATTGCTCAGGGTGGGAGTGGGTCATGCCCTGGCAGTACCCAGGCAGTGGCAGAGGAAGGGTGGAAGCGGAGGGGGGAGGTGGCTGCATGAATATTTACGCACTGGGGCAGCCTTTTAAAAAACAATTACATTCCTAGCGAAGTGGCTCAATCAGAGCCTGCCCTGCCAATGTAGCATCGTGGGACCCGCCTCTTGAAGCTTTCCTCTCTGTGCCCCTAATAATGTGACGGAAAAAGCCGCCTTTGGTGCCCATGGTTTCAACGCCACTTTTCAAGCCCACTGCCACACTCTGTCAAAAAAAGGTAAAATTCCACCCAGATTGGGAATTGGGACCAAAGTGAGCAGGTCCTTGACCTCTGGGTTTGAATTCATGGTGCAGTGAGCGAAGCTCTGTGTTCACAAGTTCCCCAAAACTGACTCTTTCCACAGGTTCTTGAGTAACAACTATAAAGTTGCGTTCACAACAAGCAGAGTACTGACCATGTTCAAGCAGCCCACGCTTGCAAAACTCAAAATATAGCGTCCAACATTAGATTCTATGATTGGATTTCACTTACTGAATAATCCTGTGTGGGCTAAAAATTACACAAACAACTAATTGAAGATTATTAATCAAGCTCGCAGTGTTGCTCAGTTATGCTTGCTAATAGCTCATATATGTTCATACACAGGACCTGTCCACTGCAAATAGGAAGAATGTGCCCAGGCATTCCGCCTTTTTCAATTAACAAAAGTATGGGAGATATCTGTTTCCTGGTGCATGCTTCATCGCAATACGTCAACCAATCAGAATTCACTTGCCAAACAATTAACACCCTTTTCTCATGCAGTATAAATTATTTATTCCCTTTGAAATTAGGTACTCTTGTGTCAGTTCTAATGAGTACAAGACAAAAAAACTTCAACAGCATGTCTCTTTTTTTCAGCAACACTTTAAAATGTTTGAATTTATAACCTTGATTCTCACTGTTATATATTTAATTGGTTGCATGATTACTTTAAGAGCTGATCACATGATTTGATGGTGTTATCATTCGGGTATTTCACAGGCTATTATTTAATATTATCAGTTTTGGTTCTGTGCAGAGAACATCTCTTTCAATAAACCTGTTGTGTGTTACTTTAAATCTACATGTGAAAACCACATCTTGTCTTTTTGTTTAAAACCCACAACCCTTGACATAGTTAGGATGTTACACTCACTCCCAATGTGATTGGGGTGAATGGGTTAAACATAAAGCAGACAATAAACAAAATACAGAACTTGTATATTTGTACTGCCTTTCACAACCTCAGGATGTTAAAATCCCTCTACAGCCCATGAATGCTGATGTCATGTAAAGAATGCAACAGCCAATTTGCACACAGCAAGCTCCCACAAACGACACTGGGAAAATGACCGGATCATATCCATTTTAGTCATGTTGATAGCCTCCATTTAGTGAAGTTATTTCCACAGCTCCGTTCGAGATTTTGACCCAACAGTGATGAAAGACCGGTGGCATATTTCGAATCCAGGTTGGTGTGTGACCTGGAGGGGAACTTGAAGGTAGTGGTGTTCATATATATCCTCTGTCCTTCTCGGTGGTGATAGAGGTTACAGGTTTTGAAGGACAAATTATTGTAGTGCATCGCGCAAATGGCACACACTTCTGTCACATGTGCCTGTGATATGGAGATGCCGGCGTTCCGCACACATGAGGACGGCCTAAACCGGGATGTTGGATTTATGTCACATTATCAGCAACCCTTACAGCTTGCCTCCTGGGCTTGTAGAATCTCACTAGCTGTTCTGTCTGGAGACAATACACATCTCTTTAACCTGTGTTGAATGCTCCCTCCACCCACATTATCTGTACCTTTAAGACCTGGCTGGCTGTAGAGATTTGCATTCTAATTAGTATTCTGTAACTTGATTTCTGTGTCTGTGCACTGTTGGAGAACAGATATCCACTCCATCTGACGAAGGAGCTGTGCTCCGAAAGCTTATGGTATTTGCTACCAAATAAACCTGTTGGACTTTAACCTGGTGTTGTGAGACTTCTTACATGTGCCTGTGACAGAGGAAGTGAATGTTTAAAGTGGTAGATAAGATGACAAAGGCGATAGTCTGGTTTGTCTTGAATGGTGTCAAGTTTCCTGATTGTTGCATTCTTTGAGGCAAGTGGAGAGTATTCCATTATGTTCCTGACTTGTGCCTTGTAGATGGTGGTCAGGCTTTGTGAAGTAAGGAGGTGAGTTATTTACTCATAATTTTCAACCTCTGAGATGCTCTTGTCGCCACAATATTTATGTGACTTGCCCATTTAAGTTTCTGGTCAATGGCAACCCTCCAGGATGTTAATGGTGGAGGATTCAATGATGATAATGCCATTGAATGTCAAAGGAGGTAGACTCAGATGGTCACTGCCTGGCACTTGCATGGCGCAAATATTTCTTGCCAATCATCATTGCAGTCCTTAATGAGGTCCAGGTCTTGCTGCATATAGATACAGACTGCTTCATTTATTGAGGAGTCATGAATGGTATTGAACACTGTGCAATCATCAGTAAGGCATATGGTGAAGGAAAGGTCAGCTGGAAATGGTTGGGCCTCGGGCACGACCCTGGGGAACCCCTGCAGTGGTGTTCTGGAGCTGAGATGATTGAACGGTGGACAAATTTGCATGAGTAGTTTTCGTATAGCATCACCTGCCCGAGCAGGAGGAGCACTTTAATCAGTGTATATTTTTTCTCAAGTTATTAATATTGGCGTAGCTTAAAATTCAATATCCAGTTAATGCCGACAATTCCCTTCTCTCCCACCAGTTTATCCGAAGACAGTGGAGTTGCAAAGACTGCTTCGATTACCTGTGCACGTATGTGAATGGCAAGGGCACGGAGGTAGTGAATGCATTCCTGCTCCGCTGAAATAAGGAAGTGTCTTAACCTCAGAAATTACCGAACACAAATACTAATATTTCATCATCGTCCCCTGAGCATTATAGCAAGTTATCTATCCTTTCCCCAGATTGGAAGGTTGGTCAATGATGTACGAGCTTTCAGATTTTATTTATAAAGCAGACTCTTCCAGATAGGAACAGATCATTTACTTGCTGACACATTAAGACCCAGTAAGTGACCCCTACAAATCCATGGGGTGTTTACTTTCACATTCTTATAAAATATTGCAGTGTCGAATTTCCTGTGTGCCTGGAGGATTAATCATATGTTCCAGTTTACAGATCCTTTCCATGGTCAAGCAGTAAGTTGAAATTTGATTACTTTATCAATGGTGTTGGGTACATGCTTGTTTTTTTATTGTATAGTTAACAGAATTTCTTCAGTTGAGTCCCAGAGACATAAACTCGCAGCTGATTGCCAGTTTTGAGAGAGCCGTCTTTTGAAGCACATTTTGCCTCAATATCAATTGATTTTCTAATGCATTTTAAGCAGCAATGATGTTTTTTTTTATTCAATGGAGACAATTTGAAAAATGAGGCTATTTCATTTCTACTAGGTCTCCCAGTTAATAAGTTTCTACTGTGTTGCTGCTTTGTATTCAGTGACAGTATAACACATTCCCAGACTGGTGATGACATGGACCAGTTTCAATGTTTATCTCCTTTTACACAGCCCTGCAGGAATGGAATTGGAATTGTTTGAAGTTGGTTCTCATTTGCCATCCCCCTTTTCACCCCAGGGGTCAATGAGGGGAGACTTTATTGCTCTTTTTATTCTGAGCTGGGTTTTACCTCTCACCTTTAGCAGCACCTAGAACTCTCGTCCGTGAGCACAAACATTCACCAAAGATCCTTAGACAACACCTCTTAAACCCACGACCATTCCCATTCGAAGGGCAAAGGCAGCAGATACACGGAACACCACCACCTGCAAATTGCCCTCCAAGCCACTCACCATCCTGACTTGAAAATATAGAATCATAGAAGTTTACAGCATGGAAATGGGCCCTTCGGCCCAACTTGTCCATTCCGCCCATTTTTTTTAACAACTAAGCTAGTCCCAATTGCCCACATTTGGCCCATATCTCTCCACACCCATCTTACCCATGTAACTGTCTAAATGCTTTTTAAAAGACAAAATTGTATCCGCCTCTACTACTACCTCTGGCAGCTTGTTCCAGACACTCACCACCGTCTGGACCTTTTTATATCTCTCCCCCCTCACCATAAACCTATAAAATTTTCACCTCCTGCTGTGGTGGGTTTTGAACCCAGGTCCCAAGAGTAATACCCTACGTTGCTGGTCCAAGGACAATACCACTATGCCACTGCCTCCCCCTGTTGCTGTTCCTTCACAGTCACAGATTTAACATCCTGGAATTCCCTCCCTAACAGCATTGTGGGTCAACACACACATGAACTACAGCGATTCACGAAGGCAGCTCATGACCACTTGCTCAACTAGGGATGGGCAATAAATGTTGGCCATGTCCCACCATTGAATAAAATAAAGTACAAACCAACAGTCTCGGAGCATCATCTCATTGTCCAATAGAACTTGAATGCCAGAACTCATGGCTTTCATTCAGGTTGTAGAATAGCTATCACCTCAGTCGACATTGAGGCTAAATTCTCCCTCAGTGTACCCGAACAGGCACCGGAGTGTGGTGACTAGGGGATTTTCACAGTAACTTCATTGCAGTGTTAATGTAAGCCTATTTGCAACACCAGTGAAATAAACTTTAAACTTTAAAATTGAGAAGCCATATTGTACCAATTGTTTACATCAATAACTTCGGTTTCCTACATTTCATATTGTGTTACCCAAATGTTCATCATGTACTGATTACTGTCAATTCAGATCTCAGCTGAATGGCTGGATTTTATTGTCACTTGTAATGGAATTGCACCAAAAACTGCCCACAAATATTTAGCATTATAGAATCCCTGCAGTGTAGAAGGAGGCCATTTGGCCCATTAAGCCTGCACCAACAATGATCCCACCCAGGCCCTATCCCCACAGCCCCACCTATTTACCCTGCTAATCCCCCTGACACTAAGGGACAATTTTTCATGGCCAATCAACCTAACTCGCACATCTTTGGACTATGGGAGGAATCATCATCATAGAATCATAGAAACCCTACAGCACAGAAAGAGGCCATTCGGCCCATCGAGTCTGCACTGACCACAATCCCACCGAGGCCCTACCCCCATATCCCTACATATTTGCCCACTAATCCCTCTAACCTACACATCGCAGGACACTAAGGGGCAATTTTAGCATGGCCAATCAACCTAACCCGCACATCTTAGGACTGTGGGAGGAAACCGGAGCACCCGGAGGAAACCCACGCAGACACGAGGAGAATATGCAAACTCCACACAGACAGTCACCCAAGGCCAGGATTGAACCCAGGTCCCTGGCGCTGTGAGGCAGCAATGCTAACCACTGTGCCACCGTGCCACCTAAATCTAAATCCGCTTTGGAGTGTTGATTTCCATTGTTCAGATATGATTTGGATTTGGAACCATCTGTGGCATCCAACAACAGGCAGGCCAATCTGCCAATCAGATCGAAGGATTCTCATGGACAACAAGGAAGGAAATAACAAACAGGGATTGCAATTCATATTTTTGCAATTCTACCAAAAGTGAACTAAAGATTGAAGCATGTACATGGGATGAAGGGAGAAGACCAAATATCATAAACTTTGAGACAAATAAATTAAGTTTTAAGATTTAAAAATCTGCAACTGATAACTTTTACTTCTGCACAGTTTTGTGAGAATACAAAGATATAGGCCCAGATTTTTTGCTATGATGCACAGACTCTACATCTAGCAAAAATAGCAGATGAGCCTGGAAATCTTAAGTCATACCCCCCAAACACAGATCTTCCTATTGTTTGGGGGGTGGGGGGGCGGGGGGGGGGGGGGGGGTGTGTGGTGGGCGGAGGGGGTGGTGGGGGGTGGTGAGGGGGGGGGGGAGAGGAGGCTGGAGGGAAGGAGTTTGGTTAAGGTTCATGCGTGCACAGTTTACAGGGGTAGCTAGCCATTTAAATCAACAGCTACATTACTGAAGTAGAATTTTGGTTGGCCAGGAGTGTGAAACCCGGAGCGTGCAGATTACAGCAGGTCTGAACTTAGTGGATTTTTTTGGATAGTCAGGGTATCCCTATAGATACAGGCTCAGGAAATCTGTGAGTGAGGGAAGGCATGCTTTGGGGGAGGTAAGTTGGGATTGTTAAGAGCAAACAAAATTGTGCTTTAAAAGTACGTAACCTCATTGGAACTGTCAAAGCTGTCAAAAAACTGTCAAGGGATACCAGTTGAGTTGGCAGAAAGGGAGGTAAGGGAAAAAAGGGCATGAGTTGGCACTAAGTTAGCCTAGGGACTATATAAAGAGGCATGGGGATGTGGGGGGGGGGCATAGGGGGCATAGGTTGTTCTGAGAGATGGTGGTGGGGTCAGCCTGACTTCTAACCCAACTCACTTCCCTGGAATGAAAATCTGACCTGCAGGTGGCCATTTTTAAAGGTCCAGTTCGCAAAGCCAAGAATTCTCCCATCTTTGTGCACCTGACCCATGAGTGAAAATCAGGGGAGGTGATGGCCTAGTGGTATTGTCACGAGATTATTAATCCAGAAACACAGCTAATGTTCTGGTGACGCGGGTTCGAATCTTGCCATGGCAGATGGTGGGATTTGAATTCAATAAAAAATATCTGGAATTAAGAATCTACTGATGACCATGAAACCATTGTTGATTGTTGGAAAAACCCATCTGGTTCACTAATGTCCTTTAGGGAAGGAAATCTGCTGTCCTTACTTGGTCTGGTCGACACGTGACTCCAGAGCCACAGCAATGTGGTTGACTCACAACTGTCCTCTGAACAAGGGCAAAATAGGGATGGGCAATAAATGCTGGCCAGCCAGCGATGCCCATGTCCCATGAGTGAATATAGAAATAAATCTGGCCCATTGATAATAGGTGATTCATTAAATAGATGAAAGAAAATACTCTGGATGCTGGAATCTGAAACAAAAACAGAAAATGCAGGGAAATCTCAGCAGGTCTGACAGCATCTGTGGAGAGAGAATAGAGCCAACGTTGTGAGTTAGGATGGCCACCCTGACTCAAAGCATTGGCTCTATCCTCTCTCCGCACATTAAGTGGACACTCCATCTGCCCTCTCTGATGAACATAAAAGTTCCCATGGAGCTATTTCAAAAAAAAGGAGATGGGGAATTGTCCCGGGTGTCCTGAACAACATTCGGCCCTTGACCAACTGTTACAATAGCTGATGATTGATCATTTCATTCCTTGTTCTTAATGGGAGCTTGCTGTGTCACATTTCCAACATTACAATAGTCCCTACACTTCATTGAATGGAAACCATCCTGAGAATGGGAAAGGCACTAAATTAATGCAAGATTTTTCTTCCTGCATCTCCAAGAAACGCAAAAAATCATCGGATATAATTGAGAGAAAACCTGTTAATAATTTTACGCCCTATTAGCTTGATAGTTACCGAACCAGTATTTTCAAACACTGAGCAATGATCGTAATTATGAACAGTAAAATTCGCACTCCAAAATTGCTGGAAGTCACACAGTCACATTATTCATTAATAGCAGTTCAGCTGAGTGTTAAGTTTGTTGTAAAGCATGAGGAGAGGGAGCAATTTGAGCATGTCAGCACAGGTTGCTGAATTAAGTGTTTATTAGTGATATGTAAACTTCCTAATATGTGATCTGCAATTTCCTTGGCAAATCTGAAAAGGGGCAAAACAGAAAAATAGCCTTTGATTGACAGCGGAAATCAGTGATATCGGAAATTGCATCAAACATGTTCATTCAAAATAGAACCTACTTTGGCTAATTTTGTGCGAGAGGTTCTTCACACAACAATAACCATCATTTAAACAGTGCCTTTACTACAGCAACATATTCCAAGGCACTTCACAAAAGTTGATGTAGACTCATGCAAGGATAAATTAAGACAGATGGCCAAAAGTAGTGAAACAGAGAAGCTCGGAGAAGAAATTCTAGAGCTTAGGACCCAGGCACAACTGCTGATGATGGATTGGGGATAGACAAGGAGCAAGAATCAATGGAGTGCATAGATCTTGAGGGGTAAATGGCTGGAAGAAGTAACAAAGCTCAGGAGGGGCAAGGCTCTGAAAGGATTTGGAATGTAGATCAGTGAACATAATGGTTATGAGAAGTGCTACTGAAATGCAAGGCTTTTTTTATTTGTATATATATTTGAGGAAAGATGTAGTGGCATTGGAGGCAGTTCAGAGGAGGTTCACTGGATTGATTCCGGAGATGAGGGATTTGTCATATGAAAAGAGATTGTACAGGTTAGGCCGATGCTCTTTGGAATTTAGAAGAATGGGGGGAGATCAAATTGAGGCATACAAACTGATGAAAGATATGGATAAAGTAGACATGGAGCAGATGCTTCCTCTTGTGGGGCATTCTAGGACGAAAGGTCATAGTTTTAGGATAAGGGATAGCAAATTTAAAACAGAGTTGAAGAGAAACTACTTCTCCCAAAGGGTTGTGAATCTATGGCTACTCCGAAGTGAGGTGGATGCTGGGATAGTGAGTAAATTTAAGGAGATGGATTTTTGATTGGTAATGGGTTGAAGGCTTATGGGGAGAAGGCAGGAAAATGGGGGTGAGGAGCATATCAGCCATGATCAAATGGCAGAGTAGACTCGATGGGCCGAATGGCCTAATTCTGCTACTGTGTATCCTATTTTGTCTTATATAACCTTATTAAAACTTCGGTATAAGTGCTTGATTTTTCTCTGCAAATTCAATTGTTACTGTTTGTAATTATGATTTCATATCAATGTTTCACAATGAACATGCCTAAGTAAAGTTTAAAACTCTCTCAAAGCCCATCTGCATGGCAACATGAATCATATGGGCCTGATATCCAGGTAGAAATGCTAATTATTATCTTTTAGACCTTGAACTCCATTCTATTTGAAATTAAATAGACAGTTTTGAGTATAACTGTTTATAAGATTCCTGAGAATTGGAGACTAACAGTATATCTAATTGCCTACAAATGTGAATATTTTGCATCTTCTTCCAGTGAAAAAACCTGGGCCTCCTTCAACCTTTAACAACTAACTCATCCGTGCTTCTTGTTGGGCAGGATCCAGAACAAGCCACATAACCTTCATCCCACCATTTCACTCTAAATTAAGGACACAGGGTGGGATTTTCTGGCTGCACTGCCTCAAGGCTGGAAATTCCCGCCTGAGGTCCATGGACCTTTGCATGGTCTGCCCCCACCTGCTATGATTCCCGTGGTGGGCGGGATGGGAAAATTCCACCCACAGTCTCAAAACATAACAATCTTGTGAACTTCATACCTATAACAAAAATCCCAGGATGACAGCGAATGGCCATGGATAGAAGTGAAAAGTAGAATGTTTCCGAAGAAGCTGACTGCTCAGGAGCCTATTCTGGCCTCTGGTGCATCATCAAATTTCTTCATTCCTCTATTGACTATCGTGGCTTCAGCTACGAAAGACCTAAGCATTTCCCTCCCTTAACCCCTTCACCTCTCTACCTCTCTTTCCACCTTTAAGATGCTCTTTGACCAAGCCTTTGGCCATCTCTTTGTGTAGCCTGGTGTTAATTTTGATTTCATAGAAATCATAGGATCCCTACAGTGCAGAAGGAGGCCATTGGCCCATCGAGTCTGCACTGACCACAATCCCACTCAGGCCCTATCCCCGTCACCCCACATATTTACCCCGCTAATCCCGCTAACCTACATGTCCTGGGACACTGAGGGAGAATTTAGCATGGCCAATCAACCTAACCAGCACATCTTTGAAGTGTGGGAGGAAATCGGAGCACCCGGAGGAAACCCACGCAGACGCGGGGGAGAATGTGCAAACTCTGCACAGACAGTGACCCAAGCCGGGAACCGAACCCAGGTCCGTGGAGCTCTGAGGCAACAGTGCTAACCACCTGTGCCACCATGCTGCCCCATCATCACAGGATTTGATGATGCTTCTGTGAAGAGGCTTGTGTTAAAGGTGCTCTACAAATACAAGAGATACCATCATGGTTAATAATTCATTAAGGCGGATCATTGATGTCTGAGAACAGTTTGTGCCTTCCATTGTTGTGCTGGTTCTGGGATGCAGAATAAAAGAGAAAACTACATCTTTTGTCCAGTAAATCAGCAAGAGCTCTCTAGCTGTGAGTCAATGAAAATGTCATTGCAAAATAGCACATTATATGGTTGTAGGGTTGTAGAGGGGAGTCACGCTGTCCCCAACTGGGGCCTGGACACTGGCTCATCACAGTTGCCCTGGCAGCTGTCGGCTGGGTCAGGTGCAGCCCTGCTGGTTTCCAGATTGGAGAACAGTTTCAGGAGGCTTGTGGGGGAGGGGGAGGGGCGCGAGGGAAGGGTTGGGGGAGGGGGGTGGCAGTATTTGGGGTGCAACAACCAGAAGTTGGGCTAATTCAGAACTGTTTGTATCGGTGGGCAAGCTCTCAACATCTTTCAATTTTTTTACAACCTTAGAATAAGTTTGCAGATGACACCAAGATTGGTGGCATAGTGGACAGTGAAGAAGGTTATCTAGGATTGCAACGGGATCTTGATCAATTGGGCCAGTGAGCCAGTGAATGGCAGATGGGGTTTAATTTAGATGAATGTGAGGTGATGCATTTTGGTAGATTGAACCAGGGTTGGACTTACTCAGTTAATGGTAGGGGGTTGGGGAGAGTTCCAGAACAAAGAGATCTTGGGGTATAGGTTCATAGCTCCTTGAAAGTGGAGTCACAGGTGGACAGAGTGGTGAAAAAGGCATTCAGCATGCTTGGTTTCATCGGTCAGAACATTGAATACAGGAGTTGAGACATCTTGTTGAAGTTGTACAAGACATTGGTAAGGCCACACTTGGAATACTGTGTACAGTTCTGATCATCCTATTATAGAAAGGAGATTATTAAACTAGAAAGAGTGCAGAAACGATTTACTGGGATGTCACTGGGACTTGATGGTTTGAGTTATAAGGAGAGGCTGGATAGACAGGGACATTTTTCCCTGGAGCGTAGGAGGCTTAGAGGTGATCTTATAGAGGTCTGTAAAATAATGAGGGGCATAGAAAAGGTAGATAGTCAACAACTTTTCCCAAAGGTAGGAGAGTCTACAACTGGAGGGCAGAGGTTTAAGGTGAGGGGGGAGAGATACAAAAGGGCCCAGGGGGGCAATTGTTTCACTCAGAGGGTGGTGAATGTCTGGAACAAGCTGCTAGAGGCAGACGTAGAGGAGGGTACAATTTTGTCTTTTAAGAAGCGATTAGACAGTTACATGGGTAAGATGGGTATAGAGGGATATGGGCCAAACGCATGCAATTGGGATTAGCTTAGTGGTAAAAACTGGGCAGCATGGACAAGTTAGGCCAAAGGGCCTGTTTCCATGCTGTAACCTCTATGACACTATGACTCTAATAACTTTTTTTAAAACTCAAAATGCTTTGAACAGTCACTGAACTGGATCCATAGAATATCTACAGTGCAGAAGGAGGCCATTTAGCCGATTGAGTCTGCACAGATTCTCCAAATCTTACCCAGACTACCACTCCACCCTATCCCCGTAACCCTGTGCATTTACCATGGCTAATCTACCTAACCTACATGTCTTGGGACACTAAGGAGAAATTTAGCATGGCCAATTCACCTAACCTGCACATCTTTGAAGTGTGGGAGGAAACCAGAACACTCGGAGGAAACCCACACAGACATTGGGAGAATGTGCAAACTCCACTCAGACGGTGACTCAAGGCCGGAATTGAACCCCGGTCCCTGGCACTGTGAGGTAGCAGTGCTAACCACTTTGCCACCATGCCATCCTAACCTTCATGTTTCAATGTGCTTTTTCCTGTGTTGTATACTCATTTGGATAGAAACACTGGGGAACATGAAGGTGATCATATTCTCATGACATAGCAGTGCGTACCCTTTTCACTGGCCAGGGTCACAGAGGAGAGAGGTGCTGTGAAGTAACCTGGGTGAGTTACTACAATGCACACACTGCAATCACAGTGAGTTAGTACTGGAGGGAGTGACAAAAACAGAATGCCAGGAGCTGGAGAACTGCAAATGTTACATGACTGTTCAAGGAGAGGAGAGGGATAAACCAAATAACGACAGGCCAGTCAGTGGTGGGGATTCTTTAATAGACGATAATCCAAGATAAAATTCACTGTCACTTAGAGAACCAAAGGCAAAGCAATGATTGCTGTTAGAGGGACAATGCACCCTCCAATGCCAAGGCACCGTGAGAGACAGCTGGTTACAATAAGTTAAAAAAAAGTCAGGTTAATCCTACCTATCTGAGGCAGAATAAAAACACAAATACATTCATAGGCTATTCATAGAATCCTACAGTGCAGAAGGAGGCCATTCGACCTATCGAAACTCCAAAAGTGCATCTTACCCGGGTCCAACCCCTTTCGCCTTATCCCCGTAACCCCGCGCATTTACCGTGGCTAATCCACACAACCCCCACACATCCTGGGACACCAAAGGGGCAATTTAGCATGGCCAATCCACCTAACTTGCACATCTCTGGACTGTGGGAGGAAACTCACGCGGACCCGGGGGGAGCGTGCAAACTCCACGCAGACAGACACCCAAGGCCAGAATTGAACACGGGTCCTGGCGCTGCGGGGCAACCATGCTAACCACTGTGCCACCCAATACCGCCCCGAATACATGCTCCCATCAGAATGGTATCAGCTCAACTGAGGCCCAAGATTACGGGAGGAGAATACAAGGATGGTCGGAATGTGCTGGCAACATGGTTTTCTGTGACTAGAAGCTCAGCCTGTCCTGTTTTTGAAGGGGTGAGACTGGAAAGAGTACAATATACACAATTCCAATGTGGAGGTGCTCGCTGGCCTGTAGACATAATGTAGGCAGCAAGCCAAAGGAGTGAAATTTGGGCAAGATTTAATAATTCAACATGGTTTCAATTCTTCTTCTCTGCAGCCAGAGTTGTTTCATTTTCAAAGGAATGAGATCACAACTGTTGTTTCTCTTTCGACATGGTAATTTCCTTCAGCAAGTTGGACATAGCCAGCGTGAGAGCAGAGCTCGTGGATGCAAGTAATTGATCGGGACAGGATGTAATGAACTAATTTTCTCGTACCTAATACCTATGCTTATTGCTCAGCTGAAACATGTCTGTAATACAAGAAGGGCAAACCAGCAGCGCAGGCCTCAGTGAAAATGCCAGCTGTGTCTGAGAATGATTAGGATTTCTATGAACAGTGGCAGAGCCTTGGAGAGACTCCAGACGTGAGGGGCGACTTTGCTGAAGCATGGCTTTCGTCTTGCTTCAACACAAATGAAGCAGATCTCCGAGAGCAGGCTGAGATTCTATCTGCTGGGAAGCTGAGATATTTGGGATAGGAAACACAAGCTTCCATTAAGATTTGGATTAAGCGGGATTGACTTCAGCCAATGTGGTTAAAGTCACGTTTAACCAGAGCGAAAACAAGAGATAACAACCTAATTAAGCACCAAAACCATTAGACCATGTGGAGTATCGAACATGATCGGCCAACATGCGTGAACTTCTCTTCTGCAGTACGGTGGGTACAGTGGTTAGCACTGCTGCCTCACAGCGCCAAGGACCCGGGTTCGATTTCTGGTTTGGGTCACTGTCTGTGCGAAGTCTGCACACTCTCCCCGTGTCTGCGTGTGTTTCCTCCAGATGCTTCAATTTCCTCCCACAGTTTGAAAGACGTGCTGGTTAGGTGCGTTGGCCATGCTAAATTCTCCCTCAGTGTACCCGAACAGACGTCAGAGTGTGGCGACCAGGGGATTTTCACAGTAACTTCATTGCAGTGTTAATGTAAGCCTACTTGTGACACTAATAAATAAACTTTAAACTTTTTATCTTCTTGCTCTTTTCTCTTCAATTCCTTGCTTATTTTGAAAGGCTGGAATGTTACCACCATTCACTACGATGGGATTTTCCCATTCTGCTGCAGTGACTGGAGATTTGGCTGGCTGCCAAATTCTCCGACCTCGCTGCAGCGGAAGCGTGGCATGAATGGCTGGTAAGATCGCACCCAAAGTCTTTTGGAGTACCCAAGAGTGATAGGCTAAAATCAGCATGGATCCACCTATCAGAAGCCTCCCCCCCCCGCCGGCTGCCACTGCCACTGCCAACCACAATTAAATCCCTTCCAAACTTAATTACTTAGGTTGGAATTTTCCAGCCTTTTACGCCAGTAGGATTTTCCAGTCCTGCCAATGTAAATGGAGATTTCAATGGCTTGCCGGCTTTACCGTGGAACCTCCAATGGTGGGAGGGAGTGTGTGGGGGCGGGGGGGGGGGGGGGGGGGGAGCAGGATGGCTGGAAAATTCTGGCCTTTTACCTTATTTCAGGGTTGGACTTGGAGTCCATTTTAGTTATGGCCTCATTGCCCTCTGGAGGTTCCCCTTGAACACAAGGTCGAGTTCTTTGTTCAGATCATGAAGAGTAGTCCACTCTTGGTCAGCAAAGGACTATTTCCCCTGTGACATTGTGAGCTGCATCCCTGATCAGTTTCACAATTCCCTCGAGGCGCAGCAGCCTGCAGACATACTCAGTAAGCATTCCCATTGCTCATTTCTATCTGTTATCAGCTGTTTATGTTTTGAACTGCTCAAAGGTCAGTCGAAATCAGTGATGGGCAAACTGGGCTGGTGAGTGCTTCGCATGAGTGGCCCTCCTTCATCTCAGTGGGCCGCAAGATTGAAATCAGGCTTGTTCACTAACCATGACCCCATGAATAAGATTAAATATACTTAATATATGCTAAATATCCCATAACGAGTTACAGAAAATACTTAAGCATTAATATATTAATAAAGCTATCATCAACTTAAAACGGTAAAAAATACTTACACTTTGGACACAGAGCACGGCTCTCACCATCAATGTTGTGAGCAATCAACACGCACTTGCCCTGGCTTTATGTGAACAAAAAACAGTACAGCACAGGAACAGGCACTTCGGCCCATCAAACCTGCACTGACACAGGACCCCTTTCTAAACTAAACATTGTTTGCCTCTACGCGATCCAGATCCGCCTATTCCCAACCATTCATGTATCTGTCAAGACACCTGGGCTGATCATGTTTCCCTACCTAGACCAACCGATTGTGTCCCTCTTTACCCGTGTCATTTAAGTTATACAGGTAGGAAAAAAAGCTACGCAGATGGAAATCAGTGGTATTGTTGCAATCCTGTGCGTGGACAATGGTCAACAAAATGTCTCCTGTGTCGCATTTGGAAGCCGGATGGGCTGCGTGTGGCTCCCGGGATTCAGGTTGCCCACCACTGGTCTAAATACTCTACGCCCTTATCAGGCTATGTAACAATGGAATGAATCATTATGCTTGCAAAGATACCTTTTGCATTCTATTTTCACACATTTGTTAACTTAAATATTTTAGCAGCTTTGTTAAACAAGGTTAAAAGACAATCCTAACACAATTTTATATGTTTTTCTTATTTAGATTTCAAAAAATTACTTTTTCACTTTTGCAGAGGCATTATTTGGCCAGGCTCACCACTCTTTGGGTGCAGAAATGTCTCCTCACCGCTGTCCTAAATGGTCTACCCCAAATCCTCAGACTGTGACCCCTAGTTCTGGACTCCCCCATCATCGGAACATCCCTCCTGCATCTATCCTGTCGAGTCCTGTTAGAATTTTATAAGTCTCTATGAGATCCCCCCTCATTCATCTGAACTTCTGGGTTATTTCCTCTTCTGCATTTAGGGTAACTGTTATAGATCAGACTGTACACCCCACCTGCACAGTAGCAGAGTGGTTAGTACTGCTTCCTCATGGCGCCAGGAAACCTGATTCGATTCCGGCCTCGGGTTTTTTAATTTGATTTATTATTGTCACATGTATTGGTATACAGTGAAAAGTATTGTTTCTTCCTTGATGTACAGACAAAGCATACCGTTCATAGAGAAGGAAAGGAGATAGTGCAGAATGTAGTGTTACAGTCATAGCTAGGGTGTAGAGAAAGATCAACTTAATGCAAGGTAAGTCCATTCAAAAGTCTGATGGCAGCAGGGAAGAAGCTGTTCTTGAATTGGTTGGTACATGTCCTCAGACTTTTGTATTTTTTTTCCCGACGGAAGAAGGTGGAAGAATGTACGTCTGGTGTGCATGGGACCCTCAATTATGCTGGCTGCTTTTCTGAAGCAGTGGGAAGTTTAGATAGTGTCAATGGGTGGGAGGCTGGTTTGAGTGATGGATTGGGCTTCGTTCACGACACTTCACGACCCAGGGTGACTACCTGTGTGGAGTTGCACGTTCTCTCCATGTCTGCGTGGATTTCCTCTAGGTACTCTGGTTTCCTCCCACATCCAAAGTTGTACGGGTTTGGTGGATTAGCCATGCTAAGTTGCCCCTTAGCGTCGGGGGAATATCAGCGCAAATATGTGGGGTTATGGTGTAGGCTTGATGGGCTGAGTGGCCTCCTTCTGCACTGTAGGGATTCAATGATTCTGTCTTTAGTGAACAAAATTTATTATACTTTGCACATGCAGGGTACTAAAGCACCATAATATTTCTTCTAACCTATCGCCTTTCTATTGTGTTGGGTGAACACTACCCCTTCAGTTTGAAAAGTATTTACATAAAGGGTGAATGAAATCTTTTGCACTGATATGCTGGGCCTCGCCCCTCGGTTGAGTTCATTTGGCTGGACAGCTGGTTAGTGATGCAGAGCGATGTCAACAGCTCGGGTTCAATTCCTGTATCGGCTGAGGTCATTCATGAAGTCCTTGCCTGAGGTGTAATGATCCTCAGCTTACATCACCACCAGTCAGGTCGCCCCCTCAACGTGGGGGCGACTATGAGAACGTGCAGAGGTTAGGATTGTTTTCCCTGAAGTTCAGACAAATGAGGGGTGATCTCATAGAGACTTATAAAATTCTAACAGGACGAGACAGGATAGATGCAGGAGGGATGTTCCGATGGTGGGGGAGTCCAGAACTAGGGGTCACAGTCTGAGGATTTGGGGTAGACCATTTAGGACAGCGGTGAGGAGACATTTCTTCACCTGGTGAACCTGTGGAATTCATTACCACAGGAAGTAGTTGATGCCAAAACATTGAATGTATTCAAGAGGCAGCTGGATATAGCACTTGGGGCGAATGGGATCAAAGGTTATGGGGAGAAAACAGGATTAGGCTCTTGAGTTGGACGATCAGCCATGACCGTGATGAATGGGGGAGCAGGCTCGAAGGGCCAAATGGCCTCCTCCTGCTCCTATCTTCTATGTTTCTATGACAGTGACCCAAGCTGTGAATTGAACCTAGGTTTCTGGTGCTGTGAAGCAGCAGTGCTAACCATCATGCCACCGTGTCAAACCATAGTGAGGACTTCAGTAACGGATAAACTAAGGCAGCGATAGAGACAAATGTCAACGCCCTCACCTTCCCCATTTTTAAAAACCTCTTTAAATGCCGTTGTTTGTGACCCCCCTATCTTATTCTTCCTCCTCCTTCCACTATCCCTCAGTTATATTAGTCCATAAACCTTTGCAGAGTGAAGTCACAAAAAACTAAATTAAATATGTTATTATATAATTAATTTGATAGGTTAAATTATTGGAAAGCATTGTTTAAACTAACTTTGAGTACAATAGTGGAAGGTAAGATTTAAATGATCATTTCACAAATCATATCGGATGAGACCAAGCCTTTATAGATTTCGCACTCATTGTTAATATTCACATACAGATTTGATAATGAAAGCAAATGAAGAAGTATTGCTACAGAGATCAAATTGTATTAGTGTTCTTCTAATCTGACTCCCCCAGATATATTAAGATATATAGAGTACATGGCTTTCTCTATAAATCTTATTAAAAAAAAATCTGATATCACTATATACCCTTCAGACGCCAGAGGCATGTTTACTTCCAACATCAATGTTACTGCTGATTAGCTGGAATACTTTGCAGTGTAGTGACTCCAGTTCTTTATTCATGGGGTATCATTTATTCTGGCATGGTTACTGTTGGGCATTCATTGAAATTTGGGGAAAATACCATACATTGCAGAAGGAGACCATTAGCTCCATCGAGTCTACATTGACTCTCCCAAAGGGCGTCTCCTCCAGGCCCTCTCCTCCACCCTATCCCCATGACCCCACGCATTCACCATGGCTAATCTACCTAAACTACACATCTTTGGACATTGGGAGGAAACTGGAGCAACCGGAGGAAACCCACGCAGCCAGGGAAGAACATGCAAACTCCTCCATACAGACAGTCACCCGAGACCGAAATTGAACCTGGGCCCCTGGTGCTGTGAGGCAGCAGTGCTAACCACTGTGTCACCTAATTACTTGCTTGTCAAAACAACAACTTGCATTTATATTCTGTCTTTAATGTAGCACATCAGCCAAAGTCACTTTGCATTTATATAGCGCCTTTTATTCAATGGAATGTCCAAAAATGCTTCACAGATATAAAATGAAATAATGATCCACATATGGAAAAATGGAAATGATGTGGGTTTCCTACTTCTGCCTCCCTCCCCTGCACCTTCCTCTTCCTTCACCTCCCTCCCTCTCTCTTTCCTTGGCTTCCCACTTCCTCCTACCTCCCTCCTCTGCTCACCTGTCCTCCCCTTCTGCTCACCTCACGGTTAATCTGGCACAGGCATCCTGCAAACCCACCTCCCTCCTTCACCATCCCACTGTCCTACCCACCCGAAGGCGATCTTCATCTTTCTTGTGACTAGATCCTTTGGGGCATGGCTGACGTCATCAGCACATTGGTCACATCCTGGTAACACAAAAGGACCACTTGTGCATGGCACCTCTTGCCCATCAGTTCAGTCACCACTGGCCATGTTTAGGTGAAAACTAATTTCTAGGCCTCTATTTCTTGAACAGCATTAAAGGAAAGAAAGGCTAGATTTTATAAAGCATCTTTGACAACTTTTTTATTTATTTATTAGTGTCACAAGTAGGCTTACATTAACACTGCAATGAAGTTACTGTGAAAATCCCCTAGTCACCACATCCGGCTCCTGTTCGGATACACTAAGGCAATTTAGCACGGCCAATGCACCTAACCAGTGCACGTCTTTCGGACTGTGGGAGGAAATCGAAGAACCCAGAGGAAACCCATGCAGACATGGGGAGAGCATGCAAACTCCACACAGACAGTGACCCGAGGCCATAATCGAACCACTGTGCCACCCTTGGAATATCCCAAAATGCTAAACATCCAACGAAAACCTTAAAAGGCATAATCATTGTTGTAACAGGAACATAGGAGTTGGCCAGTTAGGCCAACGGGCATGGTTGATCTGTATCCTCACTCCATATATCCACTTTGGCTCCAATATTGCACACAGCAAGATTCCACAAACAGCACTAAGATAATGGCCAAATAATATGTTTATTACGAATATAGATTGTAGAACAATGTCCAAATCCCCTCTGTATCGCTTTGAAATATTGTGATGGTATCTTTTACATCCACCTATGAGGGAGGACAGGCTAACAGTTTCACTTCTCATCCAAAAGAAAACGGTACATCCAACAGGGCAGCACCATACGCACCATAGAAAACATTCTTTCTGGTTGTATCACAGCTTGGTATGACTCCTGCTCTGTCCAAGACCACAAGAAACTACAAAGGGTTGTGAATGTAGCCCAGTCCATCACACAAACCAGCCTCCCATCCATTGACTCTGACTACACTTCCCGCTGCCTTGGAAAAGCAGCCAGCATAATTAAGGACCCCACCCACTCTCTTCCACCTTCTTCCATCGGGCAAAAGACACAAAAGTCTGAGGTCACGTACCAACTGACTCAAGAACAGCTTCTTCCCTGCTGCCATCAGGCTTTTAAATGGACCTACCTCACACTAAGTTGATCTTTCTCTTCACCCTAGCTATGACTGTAACACTACATCCTGCGCTCTCTCCTTTCCTTCTCTATGAACGGTATGCTTTGCCTGTATAGCGCGCAAGAAACGATACTTTTCACTGTATACCAATACAGGTGACAATAATCAAATCACTCCCTCAGTCCTGTGCTGGAGTATCAGCGAATCTCAGCAAACACTACTCCGTGCTCGGAATATTTGACAGGGCAATGAAGCTGAGCATTACTCATTCCAAAATTAAAATTATCAATGCATTTATTAAAGTCTTAAAAGATAATCTTTTGGATTTTAGGTTGAAACTCAATGTTGTGTACCCATTCCCCAAAGTTGAATCCCTGGAGTGGAGTCACATCCCATTAAAGCAGAACTATCAATGTCAGGATACCGCAGTTCTGTTCTGATTCAGGCAGCTGTGTTACGTGTTTGGCACAGAGAGTGTTTAATCTCAGAATGTTGAAGCGATGAGACCAGCCATTTGTCCCAGTAAATCTGCATTTTTTCCACATGAGCCATCTTGTTTAATCCAACTTTTCTGCTTCTTTCTACCATTTCTCCTCTGTTTGGAACAAATATTGAAGCCATTTAAAAAAAAAAGATATTTATGGGATCTGTATGCTAACCACTTGCTGTGTGAACATTTTCAATTCTTTTGACTTGCATTTTAAATTTGTTCTTTCTCATTACTGTTTCACGGAAACCTCTATCTGATCATGACGCCACCTCTAATTTCCACCTCAGCCTCTGATTCAGCTCATCTACCACTGAAACCTTCACCCATGCCTTCGTTACCTCCAGACTTGATCTCTCCAATGCACTCCTGGCTGGTCTCCCACTTTGAGCCCTCTGTAAACCTGAGATCATCCAAAACCCTGCTGCCTATGTTCATACTCACCCAAGCCCCGTTCCCTTAACACTAACGGGGTGGCACAGTGGCACAGTGGTCAGCACTGCTGCCCCACAGTACAAGGGACCCAGGTTCGATTCCCGGCTTGGGTCACTGTGTGTGTGTGTGGAGTCTGCACGTTCTCCCTGTGTCTGCATGGATTTCCTCCGGGTGCTCCGGTTTCCTTTCACAGTCCGAAAGGCGTGCTTGGTTAGGTGCATTGGCCATGTTAAATTTTCCCTCAGTGTACCCGAACAGACGCCGGAGTGTGGCGACTGGGGGATTTTCACAGTAACTTCATTGCAGTGTTAATGTAAGCCTACTTGTGACCCGAACAAATAAGCTAAAAGAAACTTGTGCTTGCTGGCCGACACTGGATTCCAGTTTTGCAGAGCCTTGATTTAAAAATTCTCATCCTTGGTTTCAGATGCCGCCATAGCTTCACTCCTCCCAGATTTTTGAATGGACCTACCTTATATTAAGGTGATCTTTCTCCACACCCTAGCTGTGACTGTAACCTTACACTCAGCATCCTCTTCTTTCCTTCTCTATGAACGGTATGCTTTGTCTGTATAGCGTGCAAGAAACAATACTTTTCACTGCATATTAATACATGTGACAATAATAAATCAAATCAAATCAAATCAAATGAAAATCGTAATCTTGACAGCAAATGATGGTATTTGGACAGCTGTCCAAAAGCCTGGTCAAATTAAGAAGTCTTAAGGAGCATCTTACAGGAAAAAATAGACAGGCGGAGTGGTTTCCTCCAGCCTCGCAACCCTCTGAGTTATTTGAGCTCCTATAACTCTGGCCTCTTGAGAATCCTCAATTTTAACTGCTCCACTATTGCTGCCATGTTTTCAGCTGCCAAGGTCCTAAACTCTGCAATTCCATTCTGAAACCACTCCGCCTGTCTATTTTTTCCTGTAAGATGCTCCTTAAAACTTCTTAATTTGACCAGGCTTTTGGACAGCTGTCCAAATACCATCATTTGCTGTCAAGATTACGATTTTCATTTGATTTGATTTGATTTGATTTGATTTATTATTGTCACATGTATTAATATGCAGTGAAAAGTATTGTTTCTTGCACGCTATACAGACAAAGCAAATTGTTCATAGAGAAGGAAAGGAGAGGATGCTGAGTGTAAGGTTACAGTCACAGCTAGGGTGTGGAGAAAGATCACCTTAATATAAGATAGGTCCATTCAGAAGTCTGATGGCAGCAGGGAAGAAACTGTTCTTGAGTCGGTTGGTACGTGACCTCAGACTTTTGTATCTATTTCCCGATGGAAGATGGTGGAAGAGAGTCTGTCCTGGCAGTGTGAGGTGTGCTACATAATGCTCCTGTGAAGTGCCTTGGGACATTTTATTACCTGAAGGGAATCATATAAATATCAGTAATTGGTGCTTTCAGTTTGTTGATATCAGTAATCGGTTATTTTGTTCATCTCCTGCCTCTGCATCATCTAGGCTGCAGTGTTGTCGAGTACACATTTGCAATGTAAAAATGGCAGTACGTTGGAAAAGAGAAATTGTTAGTTGATGCAGCTTGCTGAATCTCACCATTGGAGGTAAGATGAGAACATAGTAGCGATTGGTGGTGGTGATGTGTTAAAACTTGCTCAGGGAGGCTGAGTTGCTATGGTAACGTGCATTTCTTTACTTACATGTTGTAGTCTGGAGCTCTGGCTAGTGATGTCAGAGGCTCCAACGTTCTCTCAAAACCGGGCTGCCCAAGAATCTCCCCCACTGTTACTGCCAGCCATTGGTGCGTGTTGGAAGGATTTTCAAGTTGTTACTTCACCTGCTTGGCCACATTATGAATGAACCTTCCATGACGATCAGGTAATGGAGTGGGATTTGAACCTGGAGCTTCTGGCTCAGAGTCAAGTGCACTACCCATTGCGCCAAAAGATTTCCAATGCCAATGAAAGGGAGGTTTCCTCTTTATTATTCTTCATTGAAAAATGGGCATCACTGGCAAGGCCAGCATTTTTTGATTATCCCCAATTGCATTTGAAAAGGTGGTGATGAGCTGCCTTCCTGAACTGCTGCAGGCCATCTGCTGTAGTCACACCCACATTCAGGAAGCTTGATACCATCCAGGACAAAGCAGCCTGCTTGATTGGCACCACATTCACAAGCAGATGGGTTTTTACAAAATGAATGATAGTTGTCATGGTCATAGTTACTGAGACAGATTTCGAGTCATAGGGTGGAATTTTCCCTTCCACCCGCCACGGGAATCGTAGCAGGCAGGTGCAGTCCATGCAAAGGTCCATTGACCTCGGGCAGGATTTTCCAGCCTTGGGGCAAGTACAGTCGGAAAAGCCACCCGTAGAGTCATACAGTACAGCAATAGGCCCTTCGGCCCACCATGTCCATCTATGCTGATCCCATTTACTAGCACTCGGTCCATAGTCTACGATACCAATTTAAGCACTCGTCCAAATGCTTCTTAAACCTTGCGAGAGTACCTGCCTCCACCACTCTCTCAGGCAGCACATTCCATATTTCCACCACCCTCTGGATGAAAACATTTTTCTTCAGATCCCCTCTAAAACTCTTACTCCTCACCTTAAACCTATGCCCTTTGGTCTTAGACATCTCTGCTATGGGGAAGCAGTTCTTACTGTCTACCCTATGTAGACAGTACATAATTTTGCTCCTCTACCAGATCCTCCCTCAGCCTCCTCTGCTCCAGGGAAAACAAACCCAGTCTATCCAGTCTCCACTCATAGCTGAAACTTTCCATCCCAAGCAACATCCTGGTGAATCTCCTCTGCACCTTCCCAAGTGCAATCATGTCCTTTTGATAGTGCAGTGACCAGAACTGTACACAACATTTCATCTGTGGCCTAACCAATGTTTTATAAAGTTGTACCAAGACTTCTCTGTTCCTATATTCTATGACCACGACGAATGAAGGTAAGCATCCCATATGCCTTCTTCATCCCCGTTTCTACGTGTGTTGCCAACTTCAGGGATTGATGGACTTGTACACTAAGGTCCCTTTATTCTTCAATATTTCTCTGGGCCCTATTGTTTACATCCTGCTCTTAAAAGACCTCCCAAAATGTATCACCTCACACTTATCAGGATGAAATTATTTATTAATTGAATGATTTGAACTCCACCAGCCACCATTTGAACCTGTGCCTGGGTTTCAGGATCACTAGTCTAGTGATTTACCATTATACAACCAGCCTCCATCAGGGATAATCATGAGAAACTATTTTGGCTAGTTGGGTTGTTAAGACATGGATATCGCCAGAACTTTTTGGAATGAAAATAGGAAACATTTATTGGTGCAAAGGGCAAAAGTCGTTGACACTCTCTTCTGCAATCAGCAAACTGTTAGATTAATTGTTAATTTCAAATCTGAGATTGATAGATTTTTTAATGCAATGGTGTTAAGGGACATGGAGCAAAAGAGAGTCAATGGAGTTGAAATGCAGATGAACCATGATCTCATTGAAAGAAAGAACTCAGTGCAGAATCCCTGATCCCATTTATCCAGTAAGAAGTCTCACAACACCAGGGTGAAGTCCAACAGTATTATTTGGAATCAAGAGCTTTCAGAGTGCTGCTCCTTCATCTCACCTGACGAAGGAGCAGTGCTCCAAAAGCTCATGTTCTTACTGTGCCCACCCCAGTCCAACGCCGGCATCTCCACCTCATGCTCATGAATCTAGGTTCCGAAATGCACCAACAATCGAATAATCATTTTATTCAGATGTTGGCTGAGCCATTGGGAAAGTTCTCCCGCTCCGTTTGAAAAAGCTATCTTTTACACTCACCAGGCTTTGCAGATGAGGCTTTAGTTGAATGTCTTAGTTGAAAGGCAGGACCTTTGTCAATAGAATGTTCCTCTGGTTACAGAGCCAGGATGTCAGATTGGATTGTGAGCTTCAGTCCATCGTTTGGGTTTAAAGTTTCTGATTGAGAGGTGAGACTGCTTATCAGTTGAACCAAGTTAGCATAATGCTGCATAGTAAAAGATAGAAAAAGATTTATACTTTCTGTCGTGTGTTTCACAACCCTCAGCATGCCCTGAAACCCTAAAAGTACAGCAGCCGTGTAGGAAATGTGACGCTCTATTTGCTCACAGCAATTGTCTCACAAACTGCAATGAGGTAACAACTACATAATCTAATTAGTTCACCTCTTTGGTTGAGGGATAATATTGGCTGGAACGCCAGGGAGAACTTCCCTTCTCTATCTTCAAAATGGACCCCTGGGGTCACTGACATTCACCTGAGAGTGTAGAGAGATTCTCATTTTAACATCTGATTGGAAAGCAAGCATCAACAACACTTCAGTTCTCCCTCTCTTTACTTTCGATCATTATTATAGATTTTGTGTTCTCAAATCTCAATGAGATTGAGTCTCATACCCACAATCTCTGTAACTCAGAGATATGAGTTCCACCCTTTAAGACACCGAGGGTCATAGACACATAGAAAATACAAGCAGGAGTAAGCCATTTGGCCCTTCAAGCGTGCTCCGCCAATCAATATGATCGTAGAATAAAGCTTATTTATTATTCACAAGGAGGCTTACATTAACACTGCAATGAAGTTACTGTGAAAATCCCCGAGTCGCGACACTCCGACGCCTTTCGGGTACACTGAGGGGAGAAGTTAGCATGGGCAATACACCTAGCCAGCACATCTTTCAGACTGTGGGAGGAAACCAGAGCACCTGGAGGAAACCCACACAGACATGGGGAGAATGTGCAGACTCCGTGCAGACAGTGACCCAAGTTGGGAATTGAACCCGGGCCCCTGGTGCTATGAGACAGCAGTGCTCACCACTGTGTCACCGTGCCGCCCCAAATTAATCAAATTCAATATCCTGATCCCACCTTCCCCCTATATCCCTTGATCCCGAGGTCAATGGACCTTTGCATGGTTCGTGTCCTGGCCGCTATGATTCCCATGGTGGGCGGGAGGGGAAACTTCCGCCCAATGTTTTGGCCTCAGCTACATTCTGTGGTAGTGAATTCCACATATTCATCATCCTCCGGGTGAAGAAATCTCTCCTCACCTCAGTCCTAGAAGCTTTACCCCTTATCCTCAAACAATGGCCCCCTAGTTCTGGACTCCCCCGTTATCAGGAACATTCTTAAAAGAGCCCCTGTTGGGGTCAATTCATTCATTTGAACAGACGAGGGGACAGCACATGGTACGAGTTTAGAAGTTTTCTTGAACCGAATTTAAAAGATTATTAACATAACAGAAGCGAAAAGAGAAAGAAAACTTGGAGACTGGCTTTTAGCGGCAGCCCCTGCACTGAGCCTTGAATATATTGAACTGAGCTCGAAACAAATACACTGAAAAAACACACTGAAACCCAAACTATATTTCAACCATTATCTTGTCATTGGAAATGTTTTCCTCAGGCTGTCTCCGTCTCAGAAGTACCATCTTTGCAGCTACGGTTATGAAAAACTTGTTTGCCTGAATTGTGTACCCTTCAGGAATGCAGTCAATTTTCAACTAACTTTTAGCCTTCTGAGTTTTAAAATGTAGCCTTGATGTGGAGCTGCCAGCGTTGGACTGGGGTGGGCATGGTAAGAAGTCTCACAACACCAGATTAAAGTCCAACTGGTTTATTTATAATCATGAGCTTTCAGAGCACTGCTCCTTCATCAGGTTCACTCACCTGATAAAGGAGCAGCGCTCCAAAAGCTTGGGATTCCAAATAAACCTGTTGGACTTTAACCTGGTGTTGGGAGACTTCTTATCATTTTAAAATGTAGTCAATTTAGCAGAGTTCGTGGTATAGGCAGAAATATCTTAAAATTAAGTCTTTGCATAGACTGAACCAATAGAGCTAAGCATACATAGGATCTTTCAGCACCTACGCCACAATTGTGGTTGAAACCTTTGGGCTCAGAGGTGAGCATGCTACCAGCTAATCCAAGCTCATGTAATACTGCGCGGCAGAGTGTACAGAGGGAAGAGATTGATTGGCGGAAGTCTAAACTGGAGGCAGACAACACGTTTTCTAAATAAGCAGGTGGGAATTGAGAGTAGAGACAATAATGATGCAAATTACTGCAATCAATTAATCAGGGTGGAAGTACTTGGGGCATACAATTAGATGAGCAATTAAATCAAAGATTTGAAACCAGTGCAACAATCAGTGTTTCATTCTGCTGCGATGACATTAACAAGAAGTGCTGGCTCCACGTTTCATAACCAGATGAGGTAAAGCTCGTAATTGAGCAAGTTTTTTTCCATAAACTCCTGCTGTTGCCGCACAATTGATTCACTCCTGAAGAAATTTGCTGCTCCCAATTTTATAACCACTTAGTGGATAATGAAAACCCGCTGTTAGAGATGGGTTAATGATTTTAGACCTCGTGCATTCAGAGGGCAAAGGATTGCCGATTGGGATTAGTTCACACTGTGCTTTTAATGGTATTTGCTTAACAGGAACAATTGGATGAGGAGAATGTATTCCTCACCATGCAAGCCTTGCCATTAACATTACTGGCAGGTGAGCACCTTTTGAAGAACTCGCATTCTGTTCCTTCTTTGACAACAGTCACTGAGTATTGCTATTCATGCTGCATAATTCTGTCACAGGATCTTAGAGGCATACAGCACTGAAGGAGGCTATGTGGCCCTTCATATCTGTGTCAGCTCTTTGTAAGATTGATACAATTATCCCCACAATCCGCTTGCTGCTCTTTCTCTGGTATCCCGCAAACTTTCTTTTTTGTATTCAGTTCCCTTTTGAAAGTGACGATTGAATTAGTTTCCATTTTCAGGCATGCATTCCATGTCATTACAGCGTGTTTTTTTTATGGCTCAGTTGGTAACACTCTTGTCTCGGAGTTGCAAGGTTCCTGGTGGAAGTCCATCTCCAGGACTTGGACACAGAAGTCAAGGCTGGCGCACCAGTACAGTACTGAAGGAGTACTGTTGTGCTCCCACCCCAGTCCAATGCTGGCATCTCCACACCGTGTTTATGAAAGTTAGAGACAGCTCGTACCAAACAATTTCAATACAACATAACGGAAAACTTATAATTCTCTATTCAGTCATATGTTTTTCAGTTAGTTTTGGATAAAGTCTGTTTTCAAGACCAGTACAATACTGGCTTTTGCTAGTATATCTCCCTCTCTCTCTCTCTCTCTCTCAGTTTTTTCACTTTCTGTAATGTGTTAATTTTAAATTCTGCTCAATAAAAGAAACCCAACATATCAGTGCTATATGCATCTATTCTGAGGAATGAATGGACCATACAGACATGATCTCTTTTGGATGAGATATCAAATCTAGGCCATATCTTCCTGTTTCCTGGATGTAAAAATAATTATTTCAAAGAATAACAGAGGAGTTTTTCCTTGGAGTTGCAACCCATATTTACCCCTCAATCAATGACACAGAAATACAGATTATCTGGTCATTGTCATATTGCTATTTGTGGGAGATTACTGTGCGCAATTTAATTGCTGCATTTCTTGCATCACAATAGCGACTACACTTCAAAAATATTTCATTGGGTGTCAAGGACTTTGAGATGTTCGGTCATGAAATGTGCTATAAAAATAGAAACCTTTCTTTCCTATGTAAAAACCAAAATTCTCTGTATCTCCTTACTAGCTGTTCTAAATGTTGTGTTATTATAGTATTGTTGTACACAGGTCAAGAGGATTAATGGGGTCTTGGGGTACAATGGTAATGTCCCTACCTCTCTCTAGGCCAAAAGTTCTGGGCTCAAGTCCCACTCCAAGACTTGATGGGCATGGAAAGTGTGTTCACTATGTAGCCAAACAGGTTGAGTATAAGCATGTAAAATCTTCCAACATGCCCGATGGCATGGATGATAAGAGGGCGAGCCAAACATAGAGTCATACAGCACAGAAAAGACCCTTTGGCCCATCGAGTCTGCACTGACAATAACGACCACAAAAGGCGCATAATCCCATTTTCCTGAGCTTGTCCCTTATCCTTGAAAGGATAAATTTTCATCCAAATATTTTTTAAAGGTTGCAAGGTTTCTGGCCTCCACTACCAGGTAATGCATTCCAGATTCCCACTATCCTCTGAGTGAGAACGTTTTTTTATCAAATCCCCTCTGAATCCCCTGCCCCTTACCCCAAAACTATGCCCTCTCGTGATTGAGCACTCAACCAAGGGGAACAGCTGCTCCCTACTCACCCTCTCCATACCCCTCATAATCTTATATCATAGAATCATGGAATCCCTACGGTGCAGAAAGAGGCCATTCAGCCTATCGAGCCTGCACCAAAAACAACCCCACCCAGACCCTATCCCCATAACCTCACACATTTACCCTGATAACATCCCTGACAGTAAGGGGCAATTGAGCATGGCCAATCAATCTAACCCGCACATCTTTGGACTGTGGGAGGAAACCGGAGCACCCGGAGAAACCCACGCAGACACGGGGAGAACGTGCAAAGTGCACACAGACAGCGACCAGAGGCTGGAATTGAACCCGGGTCCCTGGTGCCCTCAATCATGTCCCCCCCTTAGCCCTCACTGCTCTAAAGTAAACAATCCAAGCATATTTAGTCTCTCCTTATAGCTCAAATTCTCCATCCCAGGCAACATACTGGTGAACCTTTTCTATATCCCCTCTAGTGTTATCATATCGTGTAGAAGGCAATGGTAAACTACTGCAGTACTCTGTCAAACATCATCATGGACCAATCCAATGGAAGTTCATGATTGCCAATGCTGTCTTAGGGCATGGTATCCAAAGGAACAGGGAATTGGGTTCAATTATGAGGGGACTTTGTATGGACCAGGTTTGTTTTCACTGGAAGATTGGGGGATGATCAAATTGAGATGTTGGGGATGATTAACAAAGTTGATAAGTTGGAAATTACTACCTCTGGTGGGGGGTATCCAGAATAAAGGGGAATACTTTTAAATTCAAAGCTAGGCCACTCAGGAGTGACACTTTTCCGTACAAATCTGTGAAAATCTGGAATTTGCTCCCTCAAAACACTGGGGGTTAATTGAAAACCGCAACACTGAAATTGATCCATTTTCATTCGGCAAGGGTAAGTTTAACTTTAAGTTCATTTATTAGTGACACAAATAGGCTTGCATTAACACTGCAATGAAGTTACTGTAAAAATCCCTTAGTCTTCGGGATTTTTACACATTGGGCGGCACGGTGGCACAGTGATTAGCACTGCTGCCTCACAGCGCCAAGGACCCGGTTTCGATTTCTGGCTTGGGTCACTGTCTGTGTGGAGTTTGCATATTCTCCCTGTGTCTGCGTGGGTTTCCTCCGGGTACTCCAGTTTTCTCCCATAGGCCAAAGATGTGCGGGTTAGGTGGATTGGTCATGCTAAATTGCCCCTTAGTGTGAGGGGGACTAGCTCGGGTAAATGCATGGGGTTGTGGGCATAGGGCTTGGGTGAGATTGTGGTCGGTGCAGACTCGATGGGCCAAATGGCCTCCTTCAGCAATGTAGGGATTCTATGATTCTATTAAGGGGCATGAAGAAAAATAGAGTTAAGATATAGATCACCCCCGGAATAACTGCTGGAACCAGCTCAAGGGGCTTAATGGCCTCCTATTCCTGGTGGGGCTTTTTGCTTTTGTAACCGAGTATCACTTCATTCTCACCCAACGCCGATGTTCTACTTGTGTTACGATATGAAGAGAAAGCCAAATATATTAGTGCGTTGCCAAAAGTAGCAATCAGCTTTTATCCCTCAGAAGGTAACCTTAGCTAAATAATGCATGAAGATTAAATGAAAAATGACATAAGCCCTTTAAAAAAACAAGATTCCTTTAAAATTAAATTTCACAATTCAGAGACTGAACTGCACCACTGAATGTAGCACATCGGATGAATTAGCTAGTGGGGTAAATTCTACATAATTCATCAGTCGTCACCTAGATATATTAACACTCTTCAGTAAAGCATGCACCTCTGAAAATTTGTCAACTGTTACATTTTCGACATAGCAGAAAGAAAGCTGATATTGCATTTCTTTTTTCCAGACATTCATCTATTTGTTACAGGAATAAAAAAAATTGATTTTAATACATTTGGCTATGAATGAATGAACCAGTTCAATTATGAAAGATCTATTCTTTTATCTAAATTCTGCCTCCATATAGTTCATCACAAAGATGTTGTTTAATGCTTAGTATAACTCGACTTGAAGACTCCCAGAATTATCAATACTCTGATTTAATGTCCACAAGTTGTGATGGTGCTGAGCAGAATCTGGCATCATTCATTCAAAATTATTCATCACTTTTAGTTTAATGGTGGTGTGATGACAGATATGCTTCAGCATGAGGGATTTTGAGATGCTCCCTAAGTGCCAAGAGGTTCTAGATCAGTCTTGTAATTGAACTGGTTAGACAAAGACTGAGAGGAACATCCACGTGCAAGATGGGGATTTTCATAGAATCCCGACAGTACAGAAGGAGGCCATTCAGCCCATCGAGTCTGTACCAACCACATCCCACCCAGGCCCTATCCCCGTAACCCCCACACCTTGCTAATCCCCCTGACACTAGGGTCAATTTATCATGGCCAATCAGCCTAATCCGCACATCTCTGAACTCTGGGAGGAAACCGGAGCACCCGGAGGAAACCCACGCAGACATGGAGAGAAAGTGCAAACTCCACACAGACAGTGACCCCAGGTCTGAATTGAACCCGGGTCCCTGGTGCTGTGAAACAGCAGTGCTAACCACTGTGCCACTGTGCCACCTGTATTTTATTCGGAATCTAAACTGATGAGTATCAAAGTGCTTTTTAACTGTAACAAATTTATCAAATTGTTTTTGTCATTCCATGTTAAGCTATTAGAGACACTAAAAGCCGTAGCGTCGTAGAGGTTTACAACATGAAAACAGGCCCTTCAGCCCAATTTGTCCGTGCTGCCTTTTTTTTAACACAAGCATAACGTGACATGGGAGTATGTATATATATATATTCACGCAATGGGCGTGTCCCTGACAAGGGCAGTCTTTATTGCCCTAGACAACGTGGTTGAGAAATTGTTGCATTGCCTTTGTTTAGATACACCCACAGTGCTGTTAGGAAGTATGTGCCAGGGTTTAAACTCAGCGCTGGAAGGGCAATTAATTCCAAGTCAGGATGGGGTGTGACTTGGAAGGGCCTTGCAGGTAGTGATATTCTATGCACCTGCTGCCCTTGTGCTTCTAGGCTGTAAAGGACATGGCTTTGGACTGGTTACATGTTGTTACTGCCAACTTTGCACTTAGAAGCACAGATATTATAGAAACAAAATTTCCCTCTGGGGTTCCCACTGAAAACATGGCTACAGAATGGGCCCCAGTATCTGAGATGAGGGTGACCGCTCCTGACATTGAGGCAACATTTGACTGAATGTGGCATCAAGAAACCCTAACAAAATTGAGGTCAACGTGATTCAGAGGAAAACTCTCCACTGGTTGGAGTCATACCTAGCACAGACAAAGTGCTTGTTGGAGGGCATTAATCTCAGTCCCAGAAGGCTGGGTGGATGACTTGTGCCCTGCCATCATATCCAGGCACCATATCTTACTGGTTGTCGGATATCAAATGTCCCACCGTTGAAGTGAGGCGGTTCACCTGATTAAATAGTCTGAAGACGGATGTTCCACCCACTCACTGCCTCACGTGATGTTCCAGAGTCCTCTGCCGCTGGGCTTCTTCACCTTCGCTATGAGCTACCCCAGGCCTTCTTGCAGGTAGGCCCAACATTTGAAAGCCACATTAGTCTAGGCATGTTCTGTACCAGTGTGACAATCCGCTGGTGGCACGGATGGTTGGGCAGAGTGGACCATTCCGGCCAGGCCAACAGTTTCATTATGGTGGGAGCACACGTTGCCACCAGCGTAAAATGATAGCTTTGTAGCTCCAACCATATTGTTTCCCTCCCCCCACACCCCAACCATCCCCCTGCCCTCCAGCCCCCACCCCTCTTCCCCCCCTCCACCCCCCACCCCCCATCCATCCGCACAAACTCCCACCTCCCACCAGTAAAACTGCCATGGGGTTTCTGGAAAATTCCACCCATCATCCAAGAGAAAGCATCTCATGAGTGGCATCCCAACCACCGTTTTAAACATTCACTTCCGCGACCAGCAGTCGCAGTATATACCGTCTACAAGATGGACTGCAGCAACTCACCAAGACCCTTTCAACGGCACCTTCTAAACCCACAACCATTACCATCTGGAAGGACAAGGGCACCAGATACCTTGGAACATCACTACCTGTAGTTACCCTCCAAGCCACTCACCATCCTGACTTGGAAATATATCGCCCGAGTCTCTGACTGTCGATCAGAGTCTAGTCTTTGACTGTCGGGCAGACTCTAGTCTGTAACTAAAACTGAAAATGCTGGAAAATCTCAGCAGGTCTGACAGCATCTGTGCAGATATAATAGAGCCACCATTTCAAGCTCTGATGAAGGGTCATTCTGACTTGAAACGTTGGCTCTATTTTCTCCCCGCAGATGCTGTCAGACCTGCTGAGATTTTCCAGCATGACTAGTTTTTAGCTATTGGTCAGTTTGATGAGTTTTGGGATGTCTGATTAGTCCAATGTGTGATCTTCAGACAGCCAGATGCACGGCAGGTGTTGTTTGAGGGGCCTTTTGGAGGTTTGCAAGCCCCTTCCTCCACCTCTGCATGACCCTAATGGGGCTTCCTTCAGTTGGCCTTTCCCTGTAGGTTGTGTTACGGGCAGAGAGGGGCCTTGCTTCAATGGAAAATTGTTCCAAGATGACTGGTAGCCAAGCCATTAGCATGTTCTGTGCATAATCATATGTATGTACCTGCACGCAGGAAACATCCCAAATAGAATTGTTAGCAGACCTTTAATTATTCATCAAAATTGCAGATGGGATCACAACTGCTGATTTCAGAGCTGCTAATTTCAGTGCTGCTGATTTAAGAGCTGCTGATTCCAGTGCTGCTGATTTCAAAGCTTCTGATTTCAGAGCTATTGATTTCAGGGCTGTTGATTTCAGATCTGTTGATTTCAGGGCTGCTGATTTCAGGGTCCACCCACCTATGCTGAAATCTTGCTGCTATTTAGGCTGGCAGGATCTTATAGTCCCATCGATGGCACACTCCCTGCCACAGGTTTCAGGACAGTGAGGGGCATATTCAACAGGAAATCTCAATGACAATGGTGGGCCCATGAATCCCACTGGCAACGAGTGCGCACAGCCCCCCGCTGCCACCAAACACACCACAGAGAGGGAGAAAAATCCTGCCCAATGTGTTTGACAGGGATCAGAGTGGGGCTGGGCAGAGAGTTAGTGGGCTTGTCAACACTCAGCAGAATGGGTGGCACAGTGGTTAGCACTGCTGCCTCACAGCACCAGGGACCTGGGTTCGATTCCCGGCTCGGGTCACTGTCTGTGTGGAGTTTGCACGTTCTCCCCGTGTCTGCGTGGGTTTCCTCCGGGTGCTCCGGTTTCCTCCCACAGTCCGAGAGACGTGCTGGTTAGGTGCATTGGCCATGCTAAATTCTCCCTCAGTGTAACCGAACAGGTGCCGGAGTGTGGCGAGTAGGGGATTTTCACAGTAACTTCATTGCAGTGTTAATGTAAGTCTACTTGTGGCACCAATAAATAAATGTTAAAAAACTTTAAACAGAAGGGTGGCAGCCTCGCCAATGCCCAAAATATTTAACGTGCCCCCCACGTGCTGTTGAGGTGATGGGGTGAAATCAAGCCAATAACTTCTCTCATTTTTTTTCCCAAGTGGATGCTATTATCTTTGTTCTTAGTAACATGCAGATACTTCCTGCCGCTCAGAATCCATCCTCCTCTATCTCTCTGTGGCAGTCTTTCAGTTCTTGTCCTCGCAGTCCCTTCCTTATCCACTAACCTAATTTATTGGCTGCAAAGTGCTTTGGGACGTGAATGAATGGCTTGATGTATAAAGGGAAGTTTTTTTTCCCCTTTCATTTATTGCTCCGAGCGTACCCTCAGCCAACTCCCCCGTTTCCTCTCGCCCTGTTGGTTGGAGGTCCGTGTGCGATCCCTGCTAACCCGGTGTGGACAATCTGCCACCGGAATTTGAAAAGGAAACATTTTCGAGTCAACTACAAATTTTAAAATAGTGTAACTGAGGAGAACAGAAAGGTATTCTTCCTTGTTTAATTCCAAAACCTATTCATGTTCAGCGAAAACAAGTTAATATGTTTTAACTGAGGTTAACCGTCATTTGGCAAAAAAAAAATTAGATCCAGATTTATCACTAATTCATAAACAAATATAATTAATTTCTGTCCAATTGCTTAACGTGGAGGCCATGTTCAATGCAACAGAAGACTTCGAGCACTGTAAACTGTGTTTCATCTGTTACCTTAGAAACATTGCTTTGCCCATGTATCATAATCCCTCAGTGACTGCCATTTTATGAGAGGCTGTTAGTTGACATTATAATAATCTGTTCAAGGTCACGTTTAATTATTATTTTCAGCCACCTGACCTTATCTATCTCAATGTTTAGTGTCTGATTACAGTTACTGATTTATACTGACTTAATGTAAAAATAAGAGGACTGTATCCAAGCCATTGTATACTATGAGTGTAGCTTCCAGCATAGCAAGCAGTAAATTGATTCATTAGTTCATAAATCAGTATCCTCTTTTTACTGCTCAGGTAGTTTTGCAGAGATTCTGCTGTCACTTTCTGTTATTTCTGTGGCGGTCGGTGCATCTATTTATCAGAACTGTCAGCTTGGTCTGCTTCAGAACTCTCTTCCATCTGATTACCTTCCTCTTCCTCACTGGCTTGCTTCCCTTTGGCACTATCTCCTCAAAGCACAATGCCAAATTTCCCGGGCGGAATTTTACGAGAAAAATTCCAAGTGTCCAGCTAGTGTGGAAACGGGAGAGTTGCAGATCCGCTTTTTGGGCAAGTTTTTATTCCCAATCTTGTGCACATAGTGCATGAAAAAAATGGGCTAGATGGTTTCTAGTACCTCGAGGCAGTGGGCAGGGCTTAACTCACCAGTCAGCAGCAGAGGGAGCTGTTGTGCATGCGCAGATCTCAGTGTCTGCACAGGCGCAATTTCAGCAGCAGAGTCCTGACAGAGAGAGAGAGAGAGAAAGAGCTGTCAGGCCTCTGATGTTGGAGCCAACCTGAACCTAGCCCAACCCGCATGCCCCCGCAATTGTGAGTGCCCAGTGCCAATGACGGGTCCCTGAAAATGTAGCCCCCGCCACCCCCATCTGCTGCCCAGCTGATTGCGCGGGGCCAACCATCGATGTGCAGGGCGAGCTGGTAAAATCGTGGCCCCCCATCTCTGTCATTAGCACCTAACTCCACTCTCCATGCCTCTGGTGGTCCTGGCCCTGTGCTGTCAGACTGCTCTTTCAGCATCCACTTTTGGACAAGCTGCATTTTAATCTGATTAAATATTGGAAACATCGAAGCCATTGGGCGGGATTCCTCCCCCACACCCCCATTCCACGGCATGTGTTGCAGCCATGGAGGTGGCCCGCCATTGGCCGGTGGTGGGATCCTGCCGCTGTCAATGGGTTTTCCCATTGTTCTCAGCCTCCTCCACTGGGAAACCGGAAAATCCCGCTGGCAGGAACGGCTGGAAAATTTTGACCATTGTTTTTGGCCCTTGCCACAAACTCTGCGCCCTCACGTCAAGACGTTGGGCGCTACCTTGAACCCACTGCCGCCATCCCCAAGGTTACTGGCGGGTGCTCAAGGTGCAGTGAAACCCGGAAGTCACGGATCTTGCCAGCGAGATTGCAATTTCCAATGTTGGTCGCCCCTCGTCACCGACGTCATCAGGTTGACGTCCACGATTGGCATGAACCCAATTTAAATACATTTCAATAGATCTCCATGTCATTCACTCTCCCCTGCCAGCTATTGACCCCCTGCCGTATATTCAAATGACGCCAATGCAACCTCACATTGGCGATGTTTACAACAGGTTCAGCCAGACGTGAACCTGTCATTCGGATGCCCCTGGGGGCATATAGGAAAGAGAGTGATGACCAGGCAGTGGCCTGGAAGTGCGCCCGGCACCAGTTGGCAGTGTCAGGTTGGCACCAGACTGACTGGCCAGGGGCAGTGTCATGGGCAGGCCCCGGTGAGAGCCTCATGGGGCCGTGGGGAAAGGCGGGGGAATATTCATGCTTTTTTTGTTTATTTATTAGTCACAAGTATGCTTACATTAACACTGCAATGAAATTACTGTGAAATTCCCCTAGTCGCCACACTCCGGCGCCTGTTTGGGTACACTGTGGGAGAATTTAGCACGGCCAATGCACCAAACCCAGAACATCTTTCAGACTGTGGGAGGAAACTGGAGCACCCGGAGGAAACCCACAAAGACACGGGGAGAACGTGCAAACTCCACACGGACAGTGGTCCAAGCCGGGATTCAAACCCGAGTCCCTGGCGCTGTGGGGCAGCAGTGCTAACCACTGTGCCACTGTGCCGCCCAACTGTATGTGGTGGTGGCTGGGAGCAGATTGGGAACTGGGGTTGCCAGCGATGGCAGTATGGCTGGGGAGTTGGGGGAAGGAAAGGGTCCAATGTTTGAAAAGGAACATGGGCGGCACTGTTTGTAGGGGGAGGGGAGGTGCCCACTCCGATTTGTGGGGAAGGGGGGGCGGGAATGAGTGCCAATTCTGATCGGGAGAGGAGAAGGAGAGGAGCCCCTAAGACTGCACGCTTTCAATGCTGTACTCCCTCAATACCGCACTCCCACAATACCGCACTCCCTCAATACCGCACTCCCACAATACCGCACTCCCTCAATACCGCACTCCCTCAATACCGCACTCCCACAATACCGCACTCCCACAATACCGCACTCCCTCAATACCGCACTCCCTCAATACCGCAGTCCCTCAATACCGCACTCCCTCAATACCGCACTCCCTCAATACCGCACTCCCACAATACCGCACTCCCACAGTACCACACTCCCACAATACCGCAGTCCCTCAATACCGCACTCCCACAATACCGCACTGCCACAATACCGCACTCCCACAATACCGCACTCCCACAATACCGCACTGCCACAATACCGCACTCCCTCAATACCGCACTCCCTCAATACCGCACTCCCACAATACCGCACTCCCACAATACCGTACTCCCACAATACCGCATCTCCTCAATACCGCACTCCCACAATACCGCACTCCCACAATACCGCACCTCCTCAATGCCGCACTCCCACAATACCGCACTCCCACAATACCGCAATCTCTCAATACCGCACTGCCACAATACCGCACTCCCTCAATTCCGCACTCCCACAATACCGCACTCCCTCAATACCGCACTGCCACAATACCGCACTCCCTCAATTCCGCACTCCCACAATACCGCACTCCCACAATACCGCACTCCCACAATACCGCACTCCCTCAATACCGCACTCCCACAATACCGCACTCCCACAATACCGCACTCCCACAATACCGCACTCCCTCAATACCGCACCTCCTCAATACCGCACTCCCACAATACTGCACTGCCACAATACCGCACTCCCTCAATTCCGCACTCCCACAATACCGCACTCCCTCAATACCGCACTCCCTCAATACCGCACTCCCACAATACCGCACTCCCACAATACCGCACTCCCACAATACCGCACTCCCTCAATTCCGCACTCCCTCAATACCGCACTCCCACAATACCGCACTCCCACAATACCGCACTCCCACAATACCGCACTCCCTCAATACCGCACTCCCACAATACCGCACTCCCACAATACCGCACTCCCACAATACCGCACTCCCTCAATACCGCACTCCCACAATACCGCACTCCCACAATACCGCACTCCCACAATACCGCACCTCCTCAATACCGCACTCCCTCAATACCGCACTCCCTCAATACCGCACTCCCACAATACCGCACTCCCTCAATACCGCACTCCCTCAATACCGCACTCCCTCAATACCGCACTCCCACAATACCGCACTCCCACAATACCGCACTCCCTTAATACCGCACTCCCACAATACCGCACTCCCACAATACCGCACTCCCACAATACCGCACTCCCTTAATACCGCACTCCCACAATACCGCACTCCCACAATACCGCACTCCCTCAATACCGCACTCCCTCAATACCGCACTCCCACAATACCGCACTCCCACAATACCGCACTCCCTCAATACCGCACTCCCTCAATACCGCACTCCCTCAATACCGCACTCCCTCAATACCACACTCCCTCAATACCGCACTCCCTTAATACCGCACTCCCTCAATACCGCACTCCCACAATACCGCACTCCCTCAATACCACGCTCCTCGATACAACGCTACTTCAATACCGCACTCCTTCAGGCATGCACAACCGAATCACAGAAGTTATAAACACACCTCCTAACTAGGGACTTGAATCCACAATCTTCGGATTTGGCACAGAGTGCTAATTGACATTACTTACAAGGCATTTATTTCAAACAGAGGAATTCTTCACTAAGATAGCAGCCAATAGAGATTCACACACATATATTAAATGATCCTCTGCATTTATTCCCTGGTGCAATTTTGAAATATTTGAGAATTAATGGAGAGGATTAATTAAAGATAACTCACATTTATATAGTGCCTTTTCAAAGTCAAGTGTCCTGCTGTTGCCCACAGGCATCCAAATTTGACACCAAGGCCTGGATTTCCATCCACGGGGCAGGTCGGGCGTTTGTTGGGGAAATTCCATGCAATGCCCATCTGGCTTGGGAGAGAGTGCCTACCAAGGCGGGATCCTCATTGCTGGGGCCGGATGTCTATGTCAACAGAGATGAAGTAGAAAGTGTTGAAGCTTCAAGTTTTTAGGTGTCCAGATCACCAACAACCTGTCCTGGTCCCCCCATGCTGACACTATAGTTAAGAAAGCCCACCAACGCCTCTACTTCCTCAGAAGACTAAGGAAATTTGGCATGTCAGCTACGACTCTCACCAACTTTTACAGATGTACCATAGAAAGCATTCTTTCTGGTTGTATCACAGCTTGGTATGACTCCTGCTCTGCCCAAGACTGCAAGGAACTACAAAAGGTTGTGAATGTAGCCCAGTCCATCACGCAAATCAGCCTCCCATCCATTGACTCTGTCTATACTTCCCGCTGCCTCGGCAGCACAGCCAGCATAATTAAGGACCCCACGCACCCCGGACATTCTCTCTTCCACCTTCTTCCGTCGAGAAAATATAGTGAGGTCATCTACCAACCAACTCAAGAACAGGTTCTTCTGTCGGGATAAAGATACAAAGGTCTGAGGTCCGACTCAAGAACAGCTTCTTCCCTGCTGCTGTCAGACTTTTGAATGGACCTACCTTGCATTAAGTTGATCTTTCTCTACACCCTAGCTATGGCTGTAACACTATATTCTGCACTGCACTCTCTCGTTTCCTTCTCATTGAACGGTATGTTTTGTCTGTATAGCGCGCAAGAAACAATACTTTTCACTGTAGACTAATACATGTGACAATAATAAATCAAATTGAATCAAAAATGTGGGCTGGAGTTGGACCAGGTGGCCTGGAAGGAAATGCGGAAGTGAACCACGGGGGTTGTCAGCCACAGAGGCAAGCTGTTTACAAGACCCACCTTGGTGCCATGGAACTTTGCCCCCATGAAATAAGTAACGCAAAAGCCCCCCCAGCCCTCAAACCCCCTTCATCCTCCAAACACTCCCCATGCCTCATCCATGCAAACTCATGCCCTGAACCCATCCCGAAGGTCCCTCATGGTCCCTCTGCCAGGCTCTGCCCTTCCATCTCTTCCTATGTTAAGCTCTGGCACTGGCCTGCCCATTGTTCCACGATACACTTTTATAGAACCAATGGCCTTCAGAGTGTAAAGTGGGATGTATAAAAAATGTATTCATTTCATTAATAAGTTTCTTCTATGAAGAAAAGGTCTGGACTGAAAACTATTAAAAGTGTCATTCATTCAGGACCTTTGAAATTTCAAAAACCACAACCCCCCAAGCACTTAAACCTAATTGAGCTCTGCATATAAATATTGTGAAATTGGCTGCAGTGATCTGAGTGCCTGAGCTGTAAATCAACAACGTTGATACTGGGGAGCAGGTGTTCCATTATTTTAATGGATGCCTGGGCTCTCAGCTTGCTTGTGGTTTTTGATTTTTGAAACTTCAAATGGCCTGGATGTGATGTTCACTGGTTCTAGGAGGTGTACAGTTGGTTAATGGGCATGGCATAGGGAGCATGGCGTGGATGAAGGGACAGACAGTGCCTGGCATAGGAGGCATGAGGGAGACCTTTTGAACTTGCCTTTTAAAGATCTCCTCATGAACACCAGGGTTCATAACTACTCTAAGGGGCTGTAAATTATGAGCCTTTACCATCCTGACCCCACTGAATGAATTTAGCAGAGGAGCAGGAGGTGTCAAACTCCGCAATGGATGGGGCTGGGTCAGGATTGCCAGGTGCACGTTTCTGACAGGAAGCACCCCACGCCCTTATAAAGGCATTCCCAGAAATTACACAGCCCAGGAATGGGATTGGGAATCCCGGAACTGGGACCTACCTTCTATTTTTAAATGACTCCCGGTCAATCTGACTTTGTGAAAATCCAGGCCAAAGTCCCAAAAGGAGACATTTGCTCAGGTGACCAAATGCTTGGTCAAAGTCATTGATTTTAAGGAATATCTTAAGGGAGGAGAGGGGCGGCATGGTGGCACAGTGGTTAGCACTGCTGCCTCACAGCTCCAGGGACCTGGGTTCGATTCCAACCATGGGTGACTGTCTGTGCAAAGTCTGCACATTCCCCCCGTGTCTGCGTGGGTTTCCTCCTGGTGCTCTGGTTTCTTCCCACAGTCCAAAGAATCACGGGTTAGATTGATTGGCCATACTAAATTGACCCATAGTGTCAGGGGGATTAGCAGGGAAAATACATGGGGTTACAGGGATTGAGCCTGGATGGGATTGTTGTCAGTACAGACTCAATGGGCCGAATGACCTCATTCTGCACTGTAGGGATTCTATCCATTCTATGAGAGTGAGTACAGAGTTGGAGAGGTTTAGAGAAGGAATTCCAGGTCTTTATAGATGAAGTCATTGAAACCTAGGATACTGATGAGATGAGCTGGAGAGGGGCTTAGTTATGGGCTGGGGGAGATTACAGAGAGCAAGAGAGGTCATGCGGCGATTTGAAAACAAGGATGAGAATTTAAATTCAAGGCATTATGTAACCAGGAACCAATATAAGTCAGTGAGCACAGGGGTAAAATGAAAGGATGCTATTAGAACGTGCTTTAAACAGAGAACATCTGTTCTAAGCATTATAGTTAGGAAGTCCGTGATTCCTCCAATGCCCTATGTCAAATCAACAATGGCCAATTTGACTTATTATTGTCACATGTATAACATATAGTGAAAGGTATTGTTTCTTGTGCACCATACAGACAAAACATACCATCCATCAAGTACATAGGGGAGAAGGAAAGGACAGGATGCAGAATATAATGTTAAAGTCATACCTAGGGTGCAGAGAAAGATCAACTTAATACAAGGTAGGTCCATTCAAAAGTCTGATGGCAGGATGGAAGAAACTGTACTTGAGCCGGTTGGTATGTGACCTCAGACTTTTATATCTTTTTCCTGATGGAAGAAGGTGTAAGAAAGTATGTCTGGGGTGCATGGGGTCCTCGATTATGCTGGCTGCTTTTCCAAGGCAGCAGGAAGTGTAGACAGAGTCAATGGATGGGAGGCTGGTTTGAGTGATGGACTGGGCTACGTTCAAAACTCTTTATAGTTTCTTGAGTCCTGGTCAGAGCAGAAGCCATCCCAAGCTGTGATACAGATGCACTATGTCTATGGTGCATCGGTAAAAGTTGGTGAGAGCCGTAGTGAACATGCTGAATTTCCTAAGCCTCCTGAGAATGAAAAGGCATTGGTGGACTTTCTTAACTATCGTGTCATCGTGAAGGGACTGGGACAGATTGCTGGTGATCAGGCACCTAGAAACCTGAAGCTCTTGACCATTTCCACTTCACCACCATTGATGTAGACAGGGGCATTTTCTCCGCTACCTTTCTGAAGTCAATGACTACCTCCTTCATTTTACTGACATTGAGGGAGAGATTATTGTTGTCACACAAGTTCAACAGATTCTCTATCCATTCCCTGTACTCCGATTTGTCATTGTTTGAGATCCGACTAACTTGAAAATGGAGTTGGAGCAGAATTTGGCCACAGTTATAAGTGTATAAGGAGTATAGTAAGGGGATGTGGAACAGCACAGAAGGAAGCCATTCATCCTATTAGGCCCAAGATGTCTATTTGAAGGAGCTATCCGATTCATCTCAATCCCCCTTCTCTTTCCCTGTAGCCCTGTAAATATTCCCCTTAAAGCATTTATCTAATTCCCTTTTGAAAGTTACTGTTGAATCTACTGCCACCCCCCTTTCAGAGAGCACATTCCAGATCAATGGCTCCCAACCAAGGTGCTGCAGCAGACAGGTGTGCCATGAAGACCCCCAATGAAAAATGATTCGAAGTTCATGTAGTTTAACTAAAACTAATCTTCGTCTTCAGCTCTGTGATTGAAGCCTCCAAGACCCGATGAACCTCAGGTCCCCCCACGGAAAGGGCCGCACATGCACGGTTTAGATGTTTTACATTGGTCAGGCCTATGCATGTGACCAATGGGACTTGGAACTGAAGACAAAGATCCCATGTGCCCGCGCAAAAAACAAGAACTCAAAAAGGGCGCAAAAACCCTGGGAGAAGCGAGAGAGATAGGGAAAGGTTAAAAATAAAACAGCCGAGAGAAGTTAAAAATGAAGTTCCCAGTCAGGGGAGAGGAAAGAAAAAATAGGAAGTGTGTTTCACAATTTTTTTAGTAGTACAGAGGTGTGCCTTGAGATATAAAACGTTGAGAACTCCTGTTCCGGATCATAATAACAAGAAGCATTCATCCTTTTTCATGTCCATTAATACATCACTGGGCCAGGGGAGGTGGCAGGGTGACACAGTGGTTAGCACTCTGCCTCACGGCGCCAGGGACCTGGGTTCGATTCCTGATTTGGGTCACTGTCTGTGCGGCGTCTGCATGTTTTCCTTGTGTCCGCGTGGGTTTCCTCCGGGTGCTCCGGTTTCCTCCCACAGTCCGGAAGACGTGCTGGTTAGGTGCATTGGCCATGCTAAATTCTCCCTCAGTGTACCCAAACATGTGCCAGAGTGTGGCGACTAGGGGATTTTCACAGTAACTTAATTGCAGTGTGAATGTAAGCCTACTTGTGACACTAATAAATAAACTTTTACTTTAACCTTTTTTACGGCCTGACTCAAGCGAGACCGGAAATTTCTGCCCGAGGTCAACAGACATTTCCATTGTCGGCCCCTCACCTGCTCCAAATCTATGGTGAGCGAGGCGGCAGAATTCCGGCGACTGTCCCTAAATTGAAAGATTGCCAGAGATGCAGGATTATCTGTTCGCAATCTTCACGTTTAACCGTTAGGATTTAGATGCTGCGAATCCACATTTTAGGACCTTTCTGGTTGCAACATTGCACCAAAAAGATTAAATTAATGACAACTCCCGTGTTTAGCATAATCTCGTGTTGCGCATGCGATTTTCCATTTAGCTGCTGCTCAATATCTGTAATCGCGCGAGTATGCTTCTAAATTGATCACAAATGAATAAAATACTCGAACAGCCAGTGCTCCCCAGCTCCCGCTCTGAAAGCTTTGTCAGTCCAGCCTGGCAGCTGTAATGTATGGGGCCATCTCGATTCCAAATGTGGGCCATTTCACCAATCTATCACGGGTCGAGTGCACATTCATCGCTGCGATTTGATGTGAATACCAAAAAAAAAATTGTCAAATACCTTTTCAAATTCATGATCGCCCACATATATATGGGGGGGAGAAACGGCCTCACCAATTCAATTCCTGGAACTGCTGTTGTGCTGTAATAAATTTTGCTGAATTCAGGGCCTTGACTGCAATATACTCAGAGCCTGCTGCATGGAATTAAAGCAGCTTTCCTTGTTGTGTACAGCAGCTGATGACAATTTGAAAATTGAGCTTTTTTTTATAGTTACTCGCTGAAATAAAATTGCACTGGGAGAAATGTTGGGGGAGGGACGGGGAGTGGGCTTCCTTGCGTTTAAACACAGCACGCCTCTGCTTTGAACAGGTGTTTTTAAAAATTCATTCATGGGAAACAGCGTTTATTGCTCATTCCTCGTTGCCCTTGGAGGACAGTTAAGAGTCATAAGGACATAAGAACACAAGAACCAGGAGCAGGAGTAGGCCACCTGGTCCCTCGAGCCTGCTCCGCCATTCAATAAGACCATGGCTGATCTTTTCTTGGACTCAGCTCCACTTACCCACCCACTCACCCTTAATTCCTTCACTGTCCAAAAATCTATTTATCTTTGCCTTAAAAACATTCAATGAGGTGGCTTCAGCTGCTTCACTGGGTAGGGAACTCCACAGAATCACACCCCTTTGGGTGAAGAAGTTCCTCCTCAACTCAGTCCTAAATCTGCTCCCCCTTATTTTGAGACCATACCCCTTAGTTCTGATGTCACCCGTCAGTGGAAACAACCTCCCTGCTTCGATCTTATTTATCCCCTTCATAATTTTATATGTTTCTATAAGATCCCCTCCCATTCTTCTAAATTCCAATGAGTGTAAGCTCAGTCTACTCAGTCTTTCCTCATAAGCCAACCCTCTCAACCTCGAAATCAACCGAATGAATCTCCCCTGCATTCCCTCCAGTGTCAGTACATGTTTTTCTCAAGTAAGGAGACCAAAACTGTACACAGTACTCCAGGTGTGGCCTCACCAGCACCTTATACAGCTGCAACATAACCTCCATTTTTAAACACCATCCCTCAAGCAATGAAGGACAAAATTCCATTTGCTTTCCTAATTACCTGCTGCACCTGTAAACTAATTTTTTGTGATTCATGCACAAGGACACCCAGGTCCTTCTGCACAGCAGCATGCTGCAATTTTTTACTATTTAATTAATAATCCATTTTGCTGTTATTCCTACCAAAATAGATTGCTATGGCTCCAGCATCGCATGTAGGCCAGACCAGGTAAGGATGGCAGATTTCCTTCCCCAAAGGGCATCAGTGAAGCAGATGGGTTTTATGATAATCAACAATGGCTTCATGGTCATCAGTAGATTCTTCATTCCAAATAATTTTTTTATTGAATTCAAATTCCACCATCTGCTGTGTCGGGTTTCAAACCTAGGTCCCCGGAACATTAGCTGAGTTTCTGGATTAATAGTCGAGCAATAATATCACTAGGCCATCACCTCCTCTATGTCTGTGCTATATTAATGGATGTGATGTTGGAAGATGTTTGTTAATAAAACTGTGACAATTCAATGCTTGTATTAAAGATTCTGTTGGAGGGGCTGTGTGTTGGTGGATATGTTAATATTTCTGTTAGCAACATAAAAACAATGTGGCCAGAATTTTCCAGCCATTCGTGCCCCACCATTGCATCAATCCCCCAAATCCAACGCTGGCCAGTTATGGCCAATCACACCAACATCACATTATGGTTAGCAAACTGCTTTCCACATTACAGTGTCGTAACTAACTTTGAACTGCAATAACACGGCCAGTCTAACATCACAGTTGTCGGAGAATGTGAAAGGTTGACTGCCTTATCAGGGTGTACGGTTTAATGTGGGACTGTGGAAGCAGTATCTCACATTATTATGTAGAGAGTCACGTGGGAATAATAGAGTGTAGTCGTGCATCTATTAGAAGTCAGCATGAAGATGGCACCCAGTCAAGACCGTACCCTTAGATATATGTATATATAATTATTTATTATGAATAAACTCGCTGATCGACTCCCAGAAAACCTGAGGTGGGAGGGAGAGGAGCCAGAGGTAGCGGTACATATTGGTACCGCTGATGTGGGTAGGAAGGGGGAAGAGGTCATGAAAAGAGAGTATAGGGAATTAGGGAGACAGCTGAGAAGGAGGAAAGCAAGTAAACTCAGGATTGCTGCCTGTGCCACGGGAAGGTGAGGGCAGGAATGGAGTGAGGTGGAGGATGAATGTGTGGCTGAGGGACTGGTGCAGGGGGCAGGAATTCAGGTTCCTGGACCATTGGGACCTCTTTAGGGGCAGGTGTGACCTGTACACAAAAAACGGGTGGCACTTGAATCCCAGGGGGACCAATATCCTGGCAGGAAGGTTGGTTAAGGCTACTGGGGAGAGTTTAAACTAGATAGGTTGGGGGGAGGGGATCGAGACGAGGTGACTGGGAGCGAGGAAGTTAGCTCGCAAACAGAGAAGGGTGATAGACAGTGCAAGAGGGAGGATGGACGGGGGATAGAGAAGGGGAGAGCTCAGACCAAAGGATTGAGATGTGTTTACTTTAATGCCAGGAGTATAGTGAATAAAGGGGATGAGCTCAGAGCGTGGATCGATGCCTGGAAGTGTGATGTGGTGGCCATTACGGAGACTTGGATGTCTCAGGGACAGGACTGGATACTCCAGGTGCCGGGATTCAGATGTTTCAGGAAGGACAGGGAGGGAGGCAAGAGAGGGGGTGGAGTGGCACTGCTGATCAGGGATAGTGTCACAGCTGTAGAGAAGGTGTATGCTGTGGAGGGATTGTCTACAGAGTCTCTGTGGGTGGAAGTTCAGAGTGGGAAGTGGTCGATCACTTTGCTGGGAGTTTTCTATAGGCCGCCCAATAGTAACAGGGAGGTAGAGGAGCAGACAGGGAAACAGATCCTGGAGAGTTGCAATAATAGCAGAGTTGTTGTGATGGGAGACTTTAATTTCCCAAACATAGATTGGAATATCCCTAGGGTAAGGGGATTGGATGGGGAGGAGTTCGTTAGGTGTGTTCAGGAGGGTTTCCTGACACAGCATGTGGACAAGCCTACAAGAGGAGAGGCTGTACTTGATCTGATACTGACCAATGAGCCTGGACAGGTGTCAGATCTCTCAGTGGGAGAGCATCTTGGGGATAGAGATCATAACTCTATCTCCTTTATGCTTGCATTGGAAAAAGAGAGGATCAGGCAAGCTAGGAAAGCATTTATATGGAGTAAGGGGAAATATGAAGACATAAGGCAGCAAATTAGAGGAGTAAATTGGAAGGAGGTATTCTCGGGGAAATGTACTGAAGAGAGGTGGCAGTTTTTCAAGGAATGTCTGTCTAGAGTTCTACAGGACAACGTTCCAAGCAGACAGGGAGGAGTTGGTAGGTTAAAGGAACTGTGGTGCACGAAAGCTATGCAGGACCTAGTGGAGAAGAAAAGGAAAGCGTACAAAAGGTTCAGAGAGCTTGGCGAAGATAGGGATCTAGATGAGTATAAGGCTTGTAGGAAGGGACTAAAGAAGGAAATTAGGAGAGCCAGAAGGGGTCACGAGAAGGCCTTGGCAGGTAGGATTAAGGAAAACCCTAAGGCGTTCTATAAATATGTGAAGAGTGAAAGGATGAGACGTGAAGGAATAGGGCCTATAAAAGGTGAAGGCGGGAAAATCTGTACGGAACCAGTAGAAATGGCAGAGGTGCTTAATGAGTATTTTGTCTCGGTTTTCACAGAGGAAAAGGACCTGGGTGGATGCACTACGGGCTTGCGGTAGACTGAAAAGATTGAGTATGTGGACTTTAACAAAGAGGTTGTGCTGGAATCTTTGAATGGCATCAAGATAGATAAGTCGCCGGGTCCGGATGGGATGTACCCCAGGTTACTGTGGGAGGCGAGGGAAGAGATTGCAGAGCCTCTGGCGATGATCTTTGCGTCGTCGATAGAGACGGGAGAGGTGCCGGAGGATTGGAGGATTGCGGAGGTGGTTTCTATTTTCAAGAAGGGGAATAGGGATAGCCCAGGAAATTACCGACCGGTGAGTCTAACCTCAGTAGTTGGTAAGCTGATGGAGAAGATCCTGAGGGACAAGATTTATGAGCATTTAGAGAGGTTTAGTATGCTCAGGAATACTCAGCATGGCTTTGTCAAAGGCAGATCGTGCCTTACGAGCCTGGTGGAGTTCTTCGAAAATGCGACTAAACACATTGATGAAGCGAAAGCGGTAGATGTGGTTTATATGGATTTTAGCAAGGCGTTCGATAAGGTCTCCCATGCAAGGCTTCTAGAAAAAGTGAGAGGGCATGGGATCCAAGGGGCTGCTGCCCTGTGGATCCAGAACTGGCTTGCCCAAAGGAGGCAGAGAGTGGATATAGATGGGTCTTTTTCTAAATGGAGGTCGGTCACCAGTGGTGTGCCCCAGGGATCTGTTCTGGGACCCTTGCTGTTTGTTATTTTCATAAATGACCTGGATGAGGAAGTGGAGGGATGGGTTGGTAAGTTTGCCGACAACACGAAGGTTGGTGGGGTTGTGGATAGTTTGGAGGGATGTCAGAAGTTACAGAGGGACATAGGATGCAAGACTGGGCGGAGAAGTGGCAGATGGACTTCAACCCAGATAAATGCATAGTGGTCTATTTTGGCAGGTCAAATGGGATGAAGGAGTACAATGTAAAGGGAAAGACTCTTAGTACTGTAGAGGATCAGAAGGACCTTAGGGTCCGGGTCCATAGGACTCTAAAATCGGCCTCGCAGGTGGAGGAGGTGGTTAAGAAGGTGATGGTGTGTTGGCCTTTATCAATCGAGGGATTGAGTTGAGGAGTCCGGCGATAATGATGCAGCTATATAAGACCCTCGTCAGACCCCACTTGGAGTACTGTACTCAGTTCTGGTCACCTCATTACAGGAAGGATGTGGAAATGATTGAAAGAGTGCAGAGGAGATTTACAAGGATGTTGCCTGGATTGAGTGGCATGCCTTATGAGGATAGGCTGAGGGAGCTCGGTCTTTTCTCCTTGGAGAGACGTAGGATGACAGGAGACCTAATAGAGGTATATAAGATGTTGAGAGGCATAGATCGGGTGGACTCTCAGAGGCTTTTTCCCAGGGTGGAAATGGCTGCTACGAGAGGACACAGGTTTAAGGTGCTGGGGGGTAGGTACAGGGGAAATGTTAGGGGTAAGTTTTTCACACAGAGGGTGGTGGGCGAGTGGAATCGTCTGCCGTCAGTGGTGGTGGAGGCAAACTCAGTAGGGTCTTTTAAGAGACTCCTGGATGAGTACATGGGAATTAATAGGATGGAGGGTTATAGGTAGGCCTAAAAGGTAGGGATATGTTCGGCACAACTTGTGGGGCTGAAGGGCCTGTTTTGTGCTGTAGTTTTTCTATGTTTCTATGTTTCTGAACAATTATTATTCAACCATAAAAGCCTCTAAATCTCTTCATGAGATGACAAACAATGCTACAACATGGTAGCAGTTGGGGAAGGATCTCAAATCCCAAAGAATGAAGAAGAAACTGTACTCTGACCTGGGAGAATTGCGCCTATCTTGAAGACTTCAAATTAACAGCTGAATGTCACCTAAGAAGCTCCATTTCATGTGTGGAAATTGAAGAGTTGAAGCAAGATCAATTGTGCAGCATGAAGGAACTCCACCAGAACATGTGAAGGTCCATTACAAGACCCGATCGATAAAAGAATCAAAGGATCTCGCCAGATTGCAAAAGGGGAGGCAGTAGTGTAGTGGTATTGTCACTGGACTATAGAATCACAGAAGCATACAATCCCTACAGTATCGAAGGCAGCCATCTGGCCCATCGAGTCTGCATCAACACTCTGAAAGAGCATCTTACCCAGGCCCACCTTCCCACGACCCCCGCACCCTATTCCTGTAACCCCATGCATTTACCATGGTTAATCCACCTAACCTTGGACACTACTGGGCAATTTAGCACTGTCAATCCACCTAACCTGCACATCTTTGGACTGGTAATCCACAGACCCAGGGTAATGTTCTAGGGACCTAGTTTTGAATCCCACCACAGCTGATGGTGAAATTTGAATTCAGTAAAAAAAATCCAGAATAAAAAGTCTTAAAGATGACCACGAAACCTTTGTTGTAAAAACTCCTCTAGCTCACTGAACAAAGAACAAAGAAAATTACAGCACAGGAACAGGTTCTTTGGCCCTCCAAGCCTGCACCGACCATGCTGCCCGACTGAACTAAAACCCCCTACCCATCCGGGAACCATATCCCTCTAGTCCCATCCTATTCATGTATTTGTCCAGACGCCCCTTAAAACTCACTGTTGTATATGCTTCCATTGCCTCCCCCGACAGCGAGTTCCAGCCACCCACCAGCCTCTGTGTAAAAAAACGTGCCTCGTGCATCTCCTTTAAACATTGCTCCTCGCATCTTAAACCTGTGCCCCCTCATAATTGACTCTTCCACCCTGGGAAAAAGCTTCTGACTACCCATTCTGTCCATGCCCCTCATAACCTTGTAGATTTCTATCAGGTTGCCCCTCAACCTCTGTCATTCCAGTGAGAACAAACCAAGTTTCTCCAACCTCTCCTCACAGCTAATGCCCTCCATGCCAGGCAATATCCTGGTAAATCTTTTCTGTACCCTCTCCAAAGCCTCCACATCCTTCTGGTAGTGTGGTGACCAGAATTGAACACTATATTCCAAGTGCGGCCTAACTAGGGTTCTATAAAGCTGTAACATGACTTGCCAATTCTTAAACACAATGCCCCGGCCGATGAAGGCAAGCATGCCGTATGCCTTCTTGGCTACCTTCTCCACCTGCGTTACAACTTACCTGTGTACCTGTATACCTAGATCCCTTTGCCTGTCAATACTCTTAAGGGTTCTGCCATTTACTGTATATTTCCTATCTTTATTACACCTTCCAAAATGCATTACCTCACATTTGTCCGGATTAAACTCCATCTGCCATCTCTCCAAGCGTTCAACCAATCTATATTCTGCTGTATCCTCTGATGGTCCTCATCGCTATCTGCAAATCCACCAACCTTTGTGTCATCCGCAAACTTACTAATCAAACCAGTTACATATTCTTCCAAATCAATTATATATATTACGAATCAAAGGCCCCAGCACTGATCCCTGAGGAACGCCACTTGTAATTACCTGGATTATTCTTGCTACCCTTCTTAAAGAACGGAACAACATTGGCTATTCTCCAATCCTCTGGGACCTACCCTGTAGCCAGTGAGGATACAAAGATTTCTCTCATGGCCCCAGCAATTTCCTCCCTTGCCTCCCTCAGTGTTTTGGGGTCTATCCCATCAGGCCCTGGGGACTTGTCTACGTTAATGTTTCCCAAGAACCCCATTAGCTCCTTTTTGATCTCAACATGACTCAAACTATCTACACACCCTTTCCCAGATTCATCATCCACCAAGTCTTTCTCTTTGGTGAATATTGACGCAAAATACTCATTTAATACCTCGCCCATTTCTTCTGGCTCCATGCATAGATTCCGCCCCCCCCCCCCCCTGTCCTTGAGTGGGCCAACCCTCTCCCTTGCTATCCTCTTGCTCTTTATAAATGTATAAAAAGCCTTGGGATTTTCCCTAATCCTGCTGGCCAATGATTTTTCATTACCCCTTTTCGCCCTCCTTGTTCCTTGCTTAAGTTTCCTCCGTTGTGGTCTCGTGGTTCGGATTCAGCGCTTTTAGTGTTGCGGCCTGGGTTCGATTCCCAGTCAGCAGATTAAAATTTATAATTTTCTTTTTTCTTTGGGATATGGTCCCCGGAAGGGTAGTGGGTTTTAGTTAAGTTGGGCAGCATGGTCGGTGCAGGCTTGGAGGGCCGAAGGACCTGTTCCTGTGCTGTAATTTTCTTTGTTCTTTGTTTCTTTCTACTTTCTTTGTATTCCACACTTGCTTCGTGTGTCCCATCCACGCCCTAAGTGAGTCCCAGTCAATATAGGGGAAGTTAAAATCTCCCACCACAACAACCCTGTTACTTTTACACCTTGCCAAAATCTGCCTACATATCTGTTCCTCTATCTCTTGCTGGCTGTTGGGCAGCCTATAGTCAACCCCCAACATTGTGACTACACCCTTCCTATTCCTGAGCCCCACCCATATTGTCTCGCTGCACGAGGTGTTCTCCCGCAGTACAACTGTAATAACCAGTAATGCAAGTCCCCCACCCCTTTTACATCCCCCTCTATCCTGCCTGAAACATCTGTATCCTGGAATGTTAAGCTGCCAATCCTGTCCTTCCCTTAACCAAGTCTCTGTAATAGCAACAACATCATAATTCCAAGTACTAATCCAAGCTCTAAGTTCATCTGCCTCATCTGCTACACTTCTCACATTGAAACAGATGCACTTCAGTCCACCAGACCCTCTTTGATTAGTAACTACACCCTGCCTGTTCTTTCTCTGAGTCTTACTGGCCCTACTCTCTGGTTCCCCTTCAGTTAATTCACCTTTGCCACCTCCCTGCCAAACTAGTTTAAATCTCCCTGTGTGACACGAGCAAACCTCCCAGCCAGAATATTTGTGCCTTTCCAGTTTAGATGCAACCCCGTCCTTCTTGTACAGGTCCCACCTGCCCTGAAGCAATCCCAATGGTCAGATATCTGAAATCCTCCCTCCTATACCCACTGTTTAGCCACGTGTTGAGCTGCACTATCTTCCTACTCCTAGCCTTCCTGGCACGTGGCACAAGGAATAATCCTGAGATTACAACCCTAGAAATCCTGCTTTTTAACTTTCTACCTAACTCCCTAAACTACTGCTGCAGAACCTCATCACTCTTCCTGCCTATGTCATTAGCAGTCATGATGTGGAGATGCCGGCTTTGGACTGGGGTAAACACAGTAAGAAGTTTAAGAACACCAGGTTAAAGTCCAATAGGTTTATTTGGTAGCAAAAGCCACACAAGCTTTCGGAGCTCCAAGCCCCTTCTTCAGGTGAGTGGGAATTCTGTTCACAAACAGGGCATATAAAGTCACAGACTCAATTTACATGAATAATGGTTGGAATGGGAATACTTACAACTAATCAAGTCTTCAAGAAACAAAACAATGTGAGTGGAGAGAGAATCAAGACAGGCTAAAAAGATGTGTATTGACTCCAGACAAGACAGCCAGTGAAACTCTGCAGGTCCACGCAACTGTGGGAGTTACAAATAGTGTGACATGAGCCCAATATCCCGGTTGAGGCCATCCTCGTGTGTGCGGAACTTGGCTATCAGTTTCTGCTCAGCGACTCTGCGCCGTCGTGTGTCGCGAAGGCTGCCTTGGAGAACGCTTACCTGAATATCAGAGGCCGAATGCCCGTGACTGCTGAAGTGCTCCCCAACAGGAAGAGAACAGTCTTGCCTGGTGACTGTCGAGCGGTGTTCATTCATCCGTTGTCGCAGCGTCTGCATAGTTTCCCCAATGTACCATGCCTCGGGACATCCTTTCCTGCAGCGTATCAGGTAGACAACGTTGGCCGAGTTGCAAAAGTATGTACCGTGTACCTGGTGGATGGTGTTCTCACGTGAGATGATGGCATCGATGATCCGGCACGTCTTGCAGAGGTTGCTGTGGCAGGGTTGTGTGGTGTCGTGGTCACTGTTCTCCTGAAGGCTGGGTAGTTTGCTGCGGACAATGGTCTGTTTGAGGTTGTGCGGTTGTTTGAAGGCAAGAAGAGGGGGTGTGGGGATGGCCTTGGCGAGATGTTCGTCTTCATCAATGACATGTTGAAGGCTCCGGAGGAGATGCCGTAGCTTCTCCGCTCCGGGGAAGTACTGGACAACGAAGGGTACTCTGTCCACTGTGTCCCGTGTTTGTCTTCTGAGGAGGTCGGTGCGGTTTTTCGCTGTGGCGCATTGGAACTGTTGATCAATGAGTCGAGCGCTATATCCTGTTCTTATGAGGGCATCTTTCAGCGTCTGGAGGTGACTGTTGCGATCCTCCTCATCCGAGCAGATCCTGTGTATACGGAGGGCTTGTCCATAGGGGATGGCTTCTTTAACGTGTTTAGGGTGGAAGCTGGAGAAGTGGAGCATCGTGAGGTTATCCGTGGGCTTGCGGTACAATGAGGTGCTGAGGTGACCGTCCTTAATGGAGATGCGTGTGTCCAAGAATGCAACCGATTCCGGAGAGTCTGATGGTGGGATGGAACTTGTTGATGTCATCATAGAGTTGTTTCAGTGATTGTTCACCATGAGTCCAAAGGAAGAAAATGTCATCAATGTATCTAGTGTATAGCATCGGTTGAAGGTCCCGTGCGGTGAAGAAGTCTTGTTTGAACCTGTGCATGAAGATGTTGGCATATTGAGGTGCGAATTTGGTCCCCATGGCTGTTCCGTGTGTCTGAATGAAGAACTGGTTGTTGAAGGTGAAGGTATTGTGGTCCAGGATGAAGCGGATGAGATGTAAAATTACATCTGGAAACTGGCAGTTGTTGGCGCTGAGCACTGAGGCCGTTGTCATGGGGGATGCTGGTGTAGAGTGCCGAGACATCCATTGTGACAAGGAGCGCTCCTGGTTCAACTGCTCCATGTGTGCCGAGTTTCTGTAGGAAGTCCGTTGTGTCGCGACAAAAGCTGGGGGTTCTTTGTACAATGGGTTTCAGGATGCCCTCGACATAGCCGGAGAGGTTCTCGCACAGGGTCCCATTACCCGATACGATGGGACGGCCGGGTGTGTTTGCCTTGTGTATCCTCGAGAGGCAGTAGAGATCTCCAACGCGAGGAGTGCATGGGATGAGAGCACGGAGGGCGCTCTGAAGGTCCGGATCAAAGGTCTTGATCAGAGTGTTGAGTTGACGGGTGTGTTCTTCGGTCGGATCTGCAGGTAACTGTCTGTAGTGTTCCTCGTTGTTTAGTTGTCGGTACACTTCTTTGCAGTAATCCGTTCTGTTCAATATGACAATGTTGCGGTTGGTCTTGAGAGCGTGGATGGCATTGTGTTGTGCTTGGGTGATGTTCGGGGCTGTCTTGTGAGTGCGGCTGATGAATTTGGTGTTGACGCACCTCCTGACGGCTTGGGCATACATGTCAAGTCGAGGGCAGCAGCCTTCCAGAGGAGTCCAATTCGACTCTTTCCTCTTCGGATGCACTGCGGATCTCTCTGTCGGCTGTTCTGGTTCATTGGTTGTCTCATTGTGTTCGCTGTTGGCCTCTTGGGGTTTGTGGAAGAACTCCCTCAGTCTCATTCGCCTGATGAATTCCTCTGTGTCTGCTGCGAGACTGATGGAGTCTATTTTGGTGGTGGGGCAAAAATTAAGCCCTCGGCTGAGAACTTCGATTTCATCTGATTGAAGTGTGTAGTCGGACAAGTTGACAATGGACTTCCCTGCAGTGGTACTGTTTTCTACTGTGATACCGGCTTGGTTGCTGCTGGTGGTGATGCCGAGTTTCTCAAGTTTCCTGTTCTTGGTGTGCATGTAGATGGCGTAGTTCCTTTGTCTCGTCTGCTTGGCAGAGTTTCGCAGCTGGTCTGCATCCTGAGCGCAAGTTGAGAATATGGACTCTATCTTGGTTTCCAGGCTGCGGCGTTTGCTGTAGAGTTGGTGTATGAGGTGGTTGAGGAGGGTGAGAGAGGTGCGACGGCTTGTTTGTGAACAGAATTCCCACTCACCTGAAGAAGGGGCTTGGAGCTCCGAAAGGTTGTGTGGCTTTTGCTACCAAATAAACCTGTTGGACTTTAACCTGGTGTTGTTAAACTTCTTACGATGTCATTAGCACCAATATGTACCACGACCTCTGGCTGTTCATCCTCTCCCTTCAGAATGTCTGATGTCCTTCAGGGAATTAGGCAGCACTGGCAGACTGACTGTGAATGGCGAATGCTGCAGCTGGGAGTCAGAGTCAGCGACCGAGAAGTCAGAGCAAAAACTTACCTTCAGCTTGGTTCTCCAAAATTAGGAAAGCAAACAGCTGGCCAAAATGATTAATTCAAAAGATTTTCTGCGGAATCGCTGAAGTTTAAAATGTCTCCGTAACCATACCTGGAGCTTGCCAAGTCTAAACAACTGCGGGGGAAAGAGAAAGAAAGCAATTATTGCAGCTCCATTAAAAAAAAACAAATAAATCTAAAGCTGTATTCCTCTGTTCTGAAACCAGCCCTGGATGGTAAATTTGGCTTTATGGAGAAGACAATTTTTAAGATATATGATAGCATCAGACTTGAATAGGAAAACAGAGGCTGAACAAATAAACACACTGTTCTATTCAGTCAATCCAATGGCTGATAATGTAATTGCTATTTTTTATTTCAATTAGAGTCACAAGTAGGCTTACATTAACACTGCAATGAAGTTACTGTGAAAATCCCCTAGTCGCCACACTCTGGCGCCTGTTCACATACACTGAGGGAGAACTTAGCATGGCCAATGCACCTAACCAGCACATCTTTCGGACTGTGGGAAGAAACCGGAGCGCCCAGGAGAAACCCACGCAAACAGAGAGATAATGTGAAGACTCCGCAAAGACAGGGACCTAAACTGGGCAATCGAACCCGGGCCCCCTGGCGCTGTGAGACAGCAGTGCTAACTACTGCACCACCATGCCACCCCAAGGAATAAATGACTCTTTTGATAACTTTGAAGAGGTTATGAAGTCCCATGACACCAAGGAGCAATTTAAGAATTTAAAAAGAGAGTTCAAAAGCCCAGGGAACCCATAGATCAGACTCTTTCGTAAGTTAGTTATATAGATTGGCTAAAAGCTGTGACTATTGCAAAGTGAAGTTGGAGCTCAAAGGAGATTGAATGGTCGCGGGGGTGACTGATGATACTCTTTCAAATGTACTCCAATCTAACGGAGATCTGACTTTGAAACAAGCCAACTAAATTGTCAGGCAATCGGGAGTCCACCAGAAAAAACTAATCTATTTAGAGTGGCAAGGTTGAATGGTGCAACAGAGAAACACCAGCTATCCAGCTCACAAAGCAAGAAGAAGGCACTTGCAGCACAGTTACATGAACCAGGGGACATTGAGCTTTAGGACAAAAGTTCATTGCAAGCAACACGCCAATATAAAAACAAACAAATGTGGGATACATCAAATGTGATTCACAACCAAGAATGTTATCTCTCAGCAGGGAAGGCTCAACTTCAGCCAAAAGATCAATGAGATTAACCAGCATGGATCTGGTTCCGATTTAGAAAAGGATGTTCCAACACTCTTCATTGGGCTGGGGTGACTGAAAACTGGCTACAACTGAGAAACTAATGTCAAACTCGTGTACTTGTTTACAGAAAACACTGTACATTTTGATTTGATTTGATTTATTATTGTCACATGTATTAGTATACAGTGAAAAGTATTGTTTCTTGCCCGCTACACAGGCAAAGAATACCGTTCATAGAGAAGGAAAGGAGAGAGTGCAGAATGTTGTGTTACAGTCATAGCTAGGGTGTAGAGAAAGATCAGTTTAATGCGAAGCATGTCCATTCAAAAGTCTGGCAGCAGCAGGGAAGAAGCTGTTCTTGAGTCGGTTGGTACGTGCCCTCAGACTTTTGTATCTTTTTCCCGATGGGAGAAGGTGAAAGAGAGTATATCCAGGGTGCATAGGGTCCTTAATTATGCTAGCTGTTTTTCCGAGGCAGTGGGAAGTGTAGACAGTGTTAGCGGATGGGAGGCTGGTTTGAGTGATGGACTGGGCTTCGTTCACGACCCTTTGCAGTTTCCTGTGGTCTTGGACAGAGCAGGAGCCAAACCAAGCTGTGATACAACCAGACAGAATGCTTTCTATGGTGCATCTGCAAAAGTTAGTGGGATCATCGCGGACATGCCAAATTTCCTTTGCCTTCTGAGAAAGTAGAGGTGTTGGCGCTTATGCTTATGCAGCAAGTACAACAACAACCTGATGAGATGGCCAAGATTGGGGGATCATCTCCCCATCACTCAGCTGACAGAATGGTGTTCTGGGATAGTCCCAGTTCTGAAACAAAATGGGTCCATTCGCATCTTGGTCAACCTGACATAACTCAGCAAGGTAGTGGTGAGGTAAATTCACCCCATGTGGCCAATGGTCTGACCAACTCTTCAAGATCACAGTGATTTCGAAACTTGCTGTCAACAGCAGCTTCTGGCAGGTTCCAATAGACAATAAATCCAAGTTGCTGACAAATTTTACCACCCTATTTGACAGATTGTGCTTCAATTATTTGCTCTTCGGCATTACCTCAGCACACGTGATGTTGGTCATTTTACAAGGCCTTAAAGGAGTCATCTGCTGTGTGGATGACCATCGAGGAACACAACATTGGACTCAGAGCTGTCTTGAAAGGCTTGTAGGAAGCAGAATTGATGTTAAATGATAAGTGTGAGTTCTCCAAGACCTCCATTCGATTCTTGTGAGCAGGAAAGGCATCATGGCGAACCTACACAAAGTGAGCTTCCAACCGCAACATCCATTCCAAATCTCCAAAAATTCTTGGGCATGGTGAACCAATTGTTGAAATTTCTGAATCAGGTGCAGAAGACAACTGACACGGGGTGGCATGGTGGCACAGTGGTTAGCACTGCTGCCTCACAGCACCAGGCACCTAGGTTTGATTGCCAGCTTGGGTCACTGTCTGTGTGGAGATTGCACATTCTCCCCATGTCTGCGTGGGTTTCCTCCAGGTGCTCCCACAGTCCAAAAGGCATGTTGGTTAGGTGCATTGGCCATGCTAAATTCTTGATCAGTGTACCTGAACAGGCGCTGGAATGTGGCAACAAGGGTATTTTCACAGTAACTTCATTGCAGTGTTAATGTAAGCCTACTTGTAACACTAATAAATAATGAAATGCATAGCTAACTCTTACTGAAGCCAGTTTATTACCGACAGCATCCCACGTTGCTTTATGTTGGATTTCATAGAATCATAGAAACCCTACAGTGCAGAAAGAGGCCATTCTGCCCATCAAGCCTGCACTGACAACAATCCCACCCAGGCCCTATCCCCGTAACCCCATGTATTTACCCTACTAATTCCCCTGACACTAATGGTCAATTTTGCATGGCCAAAACCTAACCTGCACATCTTTGGACGGTGGGAGGAAACCGGAGCACCCGGAGGAAACTCACGCAGAGAACATGCAAATTCCACACAGACAGTCACCTGAGGCCAGAATTGAACCCACGTCCCTGGCGCTGTAAGGCAGCAGTGCTAACCACTGTGCCACCGTGCCACCCACAGTGGGTCCTAAATTTAATACATTTTACTCTCAGATTATGCTACTCTGAATGTAATCTCTCCAAGATCAGACTGCTTAGAGCAAAGACACTCTAACCTCAATCTTCCATTAACACACAGACACTCACCTGACATCTCATGAACAGTACTTTAATCCACCATTGAGCAAATCTAAATTGTTATGTCTAATGGTTTGTTGAATTAACCTAGGTGCCGAGCTGCAGCCTATTTAGCTAATGTTTTATTTAAAGTTTTGATGACTAAATTAAGCGTGTAAAATGAATCTGAAGTATAAATTGAATAATAAAGTGATTAATAATATATTACAATATTTCTTCTCTGAAAATGAAGTGCTGTAAGAGCATAAGAGAAAATACAACTTTAATTTGTATTGAATAAATTATTTATTTCGCAAATACAAGAATGCATTCAGCAAATGTGTTCTCAATTTGTATTATTAATTTTTCCAAAAGGTTAAAGTCTGAAATGTAAAATAAGGCATGGTGTGAATTGCTGATTTGAACTAGAAGTAAGCATGAATCATGGAATAGAATCCTAGAATCCCTACAGTGCAGAAGGAGGCCATTCGGCTCATCGAGTCTACATAGACAACAACCTCATCCAGGCGCCATCCTCGTAACCCCACATATTTACCCTACTAATCCCTCTAACCTACAGATTGTGGGACACTAAGGGGCAATTTAGCATGGCCAATCAACATGCCTGCATATCTTTGGACTGCGGGAGGAAACCAGAGCCCCTGGAGGAAACCCACAAGAATGCGCAAACTCCACACAGACGGTGACCCGAGGCCAAGAATTGAACCCGGGCCCCTGGCACTGTCAGGCAGCAGTGCTAACCACTGTGCCACCGTGTTGCCCCAAATAATGCAGCATTAAGCCTGTGCATTGTGAAGTAACAACAGCCGAAGCTGATGATTCATCAGGGGATAACATGAAGAGCTCAGAATTGTAGAATCATTGACCTCAAGGTTTCTCAAGTGTAACTAATAGGCTGGCTGTCTATCGGTTGGAGAGCAGCTGGGAAGCTGATATCAGGTAAGTAAGGGAACCTGATGTAAATGAACCCAACAGTTGACGTATAGCTCGTGCTCCATCCCCACACTTTCCAAACTTTATCTCTAATTCCCTTGGACTCTGACAGTGCAGCACTCCCTCAGTACTACACTGCAGTCTGATCTTTGATTCTCGAGGGGCATTGAGCCCAGAAGTTTCTCAAAGTTGAGTGTCGTTCCAACTGAGGCAAGGCTCTCATCCTTAGGCATAAATACTACCCAAACTGAGAACAAAATGGATCAATACGTGGATAGATTGGAGAGGATGGGGCTGTTCTCCTTAGAGAAGGAAGGTTAAGAGGAGATTTAATGGAGATGTAGCCATGTGGGATCAAGGCAGTGTCGACAGGGAGAAACTATCCCCAGTGGCAAAAGGATTGAACACCAGAGGACACCAATTCAAGGTGATTGGCCAAAGAAGGAAAGACAAAATGGGATGTTAAATATAAGTTCAGCAACATGTGGTTAGGATCTGGAATAAACTTCCTGAGAGTGTGCTTGAGGCTGATTCGATTGTGGTTTTCAAAAGGGAATTATCGGAAGAGCAAATAATTTGCAGGGAAAAGGCAGGGAAGTGGTACTAGCTGAGTTGTTCTTAGAGAACTGGCAGAGACAGAGTGGGCTGAATGGCCTCCTATGCTGTAACTATTCCATAATTAGGAATGATGGACTGATGTAAAATTCCTGCTGTAAAATTCCACCGAGGGAGTTTTAACCCACAAAGGTGGGTAGGTTGCTGGTGGGTGGTTTAAAAAATGACATTCATAAGATTAGCTTGTTGGCCTGGGAGGGAAAGACTGCTGTACCTCCTGGACCACAAGCTGTGCTGTAAAGATACTTCTCTGATGGATTAGGCCCCCTTCCCTCCTTCTCACTGTCAGGTCATCCAAAACCTGGCAACCCCAACTTCCAGGATCTATATTAAAAAGAAGCTGCTAAAATAGAGGCACACCCCACCTCCTCAAAGGATTTTACTGGCTGACTTGTCTCTGCGGAATGGATTGGTCAATCGCTCCACCTCGCTCTGACCCTGCCTCTGGTAAAACTGGCGGTGGGTTTCCTTTGTGGGTTAAATTATTTAAACCCCCGCCGCCGGCACCTTAATGGATTAAAACTCCCCCAGTGGAATTTTACAGCAGCACGGTGGCACAGTGGTTAGCACTGCTGCTTCACAGCTCCAGGGACCTGGGTTCGATTCCTGGCTTGGGTCACTGTCTGTGTGGAGTTTGCACATTCTCCTCATGTCTGCGTGGGTTTCCTCCGGGTGCTCCGGTTTCCTCCCACAGTCCAAAGATGTGCGGGTTAGGTTGATTGGCCAGGTTAAAATTGCCCCTTAGTGTCCTGAGATGCGTAGGTTAGAGGGATTAGTGGGTAAAATATGTAGGGATATGGGAGTAGGGTCTGGGTGGGATTGTGGTCAGCGCAGACTCGATGGGCCGAATGGCCTCTTTCTGTACTGTAGGGTTTCTATGATTTCTATGAAGTGTAGTCATCGGACCATCATTCCCAATTATAGAATGGTGACAGCATAGGAGGCCATTCAGCCCACTCTGAGTCTGCCAGCTCTCCAAGAACAAATCAGCTAGGAATGATGGACTGATGTAAAATTCCTGCTGTAAAATTCCATTGAGGGAGTTTTAACCCACAAAGGTGGGTAGGTTGGATGCTGGTGGGTGGTTTAAAAATGACATTCATAAGATTAGTTTGTTGGCCTGGGAGGGAAAGACTGCTGTACCCCCTGGCCCACAAGCTGTGCTGTAAAGATACTTCTCTGATGGATTAGGCCCCCTTCCCTCCTTCTCACTGTCAGGTCATCCAAAACTTGGCAACCCCAACTTCCAGGATCTATATTAAAAATATAGATCTTCCCTGCCACTTCCCTGCCTTTTCCTGCAAATTATTTGCTCTTCCGATAATTCCCCTTTAATAAGCCACAATCGAATCAGCCTCAACCACACTCTCAGGAAATTTATTCCGGAACCCAACCACATGCTGCTGAACTTTTATTTAAAATCTCATTTTGTCTTTCCTTCTTTGGCCAATCACTTTTAATTGGTGTCCTCTGGTTTTCGATCCTTTTACCTTTGGGGATAGTTTCTCCCTGTCGACACTGCCTTGACCCCACAACATGGTGACAACATCTCCATTAAATCTCCTCTGAACGTTTCTTCTCTAAGGAGAACAGGCCCATCCTCTCCAATCTAACCATGTATTGATCCATTTTGTTCTCAGTTTGGGTAATATTTATGCCTCGGGATGAGAGCCTTGCCTCAGTTGAGACCACACTCGACTTTGAAAAATTAATGCGTTCAATTCCCCTCGAGACAACTGGCACAGATTCAAAGATCAAACTGCAGTGTCATACTGAAGGAGTGCTGCACTGTCAGAGGTGTAATGTCTCACTTTTTGGATGAGACATTAAACTGAGGCTCTATCTCCCTTTTCAGCTGGACATGAATGATCTCCTGGCATGACTTTTGTGGCCTGGTCAATATTTATACCTCAATCAGCACACTGGAATAAAGGAACTTGTGTTCTAGTCTTTAACTAATTGCTGTTTGTGGGAACTTGCTATGCGCAAATTGACTGCCACATTTCCCAGATTATGACACTTTATAACGTACTTCATTGGTTTATAAAGGGACATCCTAAGGTCACAAAAGGCACAATATAATGAAGAGCTTGTCGTATGATGAACGTTTGAGGACTTTGGGTCTGTACTCCTGGAGTTTTGGAGGATGAAGGGGATCTTATTGAAACTTACAGGGTGCTGCGAGGTCTGCATAGAGTGGACGTGGAGAGGATGTTTCCACTCGTAGGAAAAACTAGAACCAGAGGGCACAACCTCAGGCTAAAAGAAGGATCCTTTAAAATAGAGAGGTGGAAGAATTTCTTCAGCCAGAGAGTGGTGAATCTGTGGAACTCATTGCCGCAGAAGGCTGCGGAGGAAAGGTCATTGAATGTCTTTAAGACAGAGATAGATAGGTTCTTGATTAATCAGGGAATAAGGAGTTATGGGGAAAAGGCAGGAGAATGGGGATGGGAAAAATATCAGCCATGATTGAATGGTGGAGCAGACTCGATGGGCCGAGTGGCCTAGTTCTGCTCCTCTGTTTTATGGGCTTATGGTCTTATAAATGCATGTTGGAATCTTACCACCGTTCACGCTGGGTGGGATTTCCCCATCCCGCCGTAGTAACAGAGATTTGGTTGGCTGCCAAATTCCCTGACCTCGCTGCAGCGGGGGCGTGGTGTGAATGGCCGGTAAGATCGCGCCCGCAATTTCTTTCTTTCCGAGCAATTCCAATTCTGCACTCGAGACTTTCTGAAGAATGGCAAGCTCTGAGAGAGGCTGTGGAGAAAATTTACAAGAAGGGTTCCAGGGATGAGAGATTTCAGTTGAAAGGACAGATTGGAGACGCAGAGACTACTCTCTTTAGGAGAGATTGAAAGGAGAGAGGCATTCAATATCATGAAGGTTCTGGACAGGGTGGAAAGAGAGAGAGAAACTCTTCCTATTAGCAGAGAACCAATGGCCTGAGATTTAAAAGCAAAAGAACAAAATTCCATATGAGAATAAACTTTGATTTTAAACAGCAGGGTGTGAGGATTTGGAATGCATTGCCTGAGAGTGTGGTGGAGGCAGAATCATGTCTTTCAAAGGAAAGTTGACTTTGTATCTAAAGAGAAATGAATCATGTGGCTATAAAGGGTGGGGGAGTGGGAATAGTTGGATTGTTCTTATAGAGAGCTAGCATGGACATGATGAGCTAAATGGCCTCTTTCTGTGCTGTGATTCTATGATTTTTCCCATCTTTCCCTCCTTATTTTCCTTTCTAGAGAACTTGCACATTTACATACAGTATCAGGGCTTGAAGCAGCAACTCAGGAGAAAATGGCAGACTTGTTGATGAATCAGTCATTTTCTGCCTGTATTAATAAAAAGAGAGATAGCTGCTGCACAGACTGCACTCACTGATCAACATTGGCGTCTGCTGTAGAAACACCTCAACTTAAACATTTTTGTCCTCAATCTCAAATCCTTCCATGGCCTCAGTGGTAAGTTCCTCCAGCACCAGAACCTTCCAAAATCACTGCACTTGTCCAATTCTGGCCTGTCAGGCACCTCGGATACTAATCACTTCACCGTTGATGCCATTAATGATGATTTGCCCTTAGATCACGTCAGTGTTGATGTCCTCACGTTGGCTTGTTATGTGATGTCTGGAGGGCTGTTTATCTAACTCTTAACACTGAAGAGGTTCCAATTGTCTTATTTATATAAAGGCAATTAAAATCAAGTCGTGGTCCAATGCTGCAGTCATCAAGTGTGAATTATACATTGATACCGGGCAGTAATTTAATCAACAAGGTGTCCTCAGCCATGTAGGAGAAGACGTCAATCTATAGTTGGCGGCACGGTGGCACAGTGGTTAACACTGCTGCCTCACAGTGCCAGGGACCCCGGTTCAATTCCTGGCTTGGGTCACTGTCTGAGCAGAGTCTGCACGTTCTCCCTGTCTCTGCGTGGGTTTCCTCCAGGTGCTCTGCTTTTCTCCCACTGTCTGAAAGGCGTGCTGGTTAGGTGCATTGACCCGAACAGGCGCCAAAGTGTGGCAACTAGGGGAATTTCACAGTAGCTTCATCGCAGTGTTAATGTAAGCCTTACTTGTGACTAATAAATAAACTTTGCATTTTAAAATCACATGCGCGTGCCATGGTCAGAGAAAAAAAAAGTTTTTAAAGAAATTTACATTTTTAATCAGAAGCTTTGATTGAACAATGAAAGCATATACATAATCTTGGAGGATGCATTAAAACAATGTTGTCTTTTAATTACGGTTTTTATCAAAGTTATCAGGGTGGTACTTGGGAGGTTCTGCATTATCGGCTATGGTTTTGGATTATCTTCCACATGTTTAATGTTGGACGTGTAAATCATCCATTATCCTTGAATTATAGTTACGAAATAATGGTAGTAAGTGAAAATTATAAACATCTGTTTATTGCCAAATTCATACTTGTTAAATGATGCTTTGGAAAATACAGTAGACAAAAACAATCAAGGCTTTGTTTATTTTGTTAGCTTATGTAAGCTGTATGTCTGGTTATCAAAAATTAAATTTCACAGAACAGTGCTTTTAATGAACTCCATCCGTCTTGCAAGGAATCATTTAATTTCTCGATACAAATTTTAGCTTTACTCAACCCGCCCCACTCTAAAAACATCAGCCTGTGGAGCAGCTGCCTTCCTTTTTATTAATAAAATAACTGATTTATCACCTGGCATTTGTGCTTGCAAATCTTATACACGAAGCCAGGTTTAAAAAATAACAGTATTTTCGAGTCATTTGCTTTTGTTTTTTAGCATCTTGGATGATGTTCTCTTGATCAAATTTACAATATCTTCCTTCCACCCTTCAAAGACTTGAGATCACTGGGTCACTGTCTGTGGGGAGGTTGCAGGTTCTCTGTGTGGGTTTCCTCCGGGTGCTCCGGTTTCCTCCCACAGTCCGAAAGACGTGCTGGTTAGGTGCATTGACCATGATGAATTCTCCCTCAGTGAAACTGAACAGGCGCCGGGGTGTGGCGACTGGGAGATTTTCACAGGAAGCTCATTGCAGTGTTAATGTAAGCCGACTTGTGCCTAATGAATAAACTTTAAAACTCATCCAAAATTCTGATGCTGGAATTTTACTGCCCTGCCCGCCATGGAAACAAAGCGGGTGAGGGGCGGACAGTGGAAAGATCCATAGAACATAGTAAAAATACAGCACAAACAGGCCCTTTGGCCCACAAGTTGCGCCGGTCATGTCCCTACCTACCTAGGCTTATATATAGGCTTAGCGATAACCCTCAATCCTATTAAGTCCCAAGTACTCATCCAGAAGTCTCTTAAAAGACCCTATCGAGTTTGCCTCCACCACCACTGACGACAGCCGATTCCACTCACCCACCACCCTCTGAGTGAAAAACCTACCCCTGACATCTCCTCTGTACCTACTCCCCAGCACCTTAAACCTGTGTCCTCTCGTAGCAGCCATTTCAGCCCTGGGAAAAAGCGTCCGAGAATCCACCCGAACTATACCTCTCAACATCTTGTACACCTCTATCAGTTCACCTCTCATCCTTCGTCTCTCCAAGGAGAAAAGACCGAGCTCCCTCAGCCTATCCTCATAAGGCATGCCAACCAATCCAGGCAACAACCGTGTAAATCTTCTCTGCACCCTTTCAATCATTTCCACATCCTTCCTGTAATAAGGCGACCAGAACTGAGCACAGCACTCCAAGTGGGGTCTGACGAGGGTCTTATAAAGCTGCATCATTATCTCCCGACTCCTAAACTCAATCCCTCGATTGATGAAGGCCAGCACACCATACACCTTTTTAACCACCTCCTCTACCTGCGAGGCCGATTTAAGAGTCCTATGGACCCAGACCCCAAGGTCCTTCTGATCCTCTACACTGCTAAGAGTCTTACCCTTGATATTATACTCCTTCATCCCATTTGACCTGCCAAAATGGACCACTACACATTTATCTGGGTTGAAGTCCATCTGCCACTTCTCCGCCCAGTCTTGCATCCTATCTATGTCACGCTGCAGCTTCTGACATCCCTCCAACCTATCCACAACACCACCAACCTTCGTGTCGTCGGCAAACTTACCAACCCATCCCTCCACTTCCTCATCCAGGTCATTTATGAAAATGACAAACAGCAAGGGTCCCAGAACAGATCCCTGGGGCACTCCACTGGTGACCGACCTCCATTCAGAAAAAGACCCATCTACAACCACTCTCTGCCTTCTGCAGGCAAGCCAATTCTGGATCCACAAGGAAACAGCCCCTTGGATCCCATGCCCTCTCACTTTCTCGAGAAGTCTTGCATGGGGGACCTTATCGAACGCCTTGCTGAAGTCCATGTAAACCACATCTACCGCTTTTCCTTCGTCAATGTGTTGAGTCACATTTTCAAAGAACTCCACCAGGCTCGTAAGGCACGATTTGCCTTTGAGAAAGCCGTGCTGACTACCTTTGAGCATACTAAACTTCTCTAAATATTCATAAATCCTGTCCCTCAGGATCTTCTCCATCAACTTACCAACTACTCAGGTTAGACTCACCGGTCAGTAATTTCCTGGGCTATCCCTATTTCCTTTCTTGAATGTAGGAACTACATCCGCAATCCTCCAATCCTCCGGAACCTCTCCCATCTCCATCGACGATGCAAAGATCATCGCCAGAGGTTCTGCAATCTCTTCCCTCGCCTCCCACAGTAACCTGGGGTACATCCCATCCGGTCCCGGCGACTCATCTATCTTGATGCTATTCAAAATTTCCAACACATCCTCTTTCTTAATGTCCACATACTCAATCTTTTCAGTCCGCCTCAATCCTGTAGTACAACCACCCAGGTCCTTTTCCACCGTGAATACCGAGGTAAAATATTCATTAAGCACCTCTGCTATTTCTTCCGGTTCTGTACAGGCTTTCTCACCTTCACATTTTATAGGTCCTATTTCTTCACATCTCATCCTTACTCTTCACATATTTATAGAACGCCTTAGGGTTCTCCTTAATCTTACCTGCCAAGGCCTTCTCGTGACCCCTTCTGGTTCTCCTAATTTCTTTCTTAAGTCCCTTCCTACAAGCCGTTTACTCATCTAGATCCCTATCAACGCCGAGCTCTCTGAACCTTTTGTACGCTTTCCTTTTCTTTTTGACTAGGTTCAGCGCAGCTTTCGTGCACCATGGATCCCGTAACCTACCAAAACCTCCCTGTCTCATCGGAACGTTGTCATGCAGAACTCCAGACAAACATTCCTTGAAAACCTGCCACCTTTCTTCGGTACTTTTCCTCGAGAATGCCTCCTTCCAATTTACGCCTCTAATCTCCTGCCTGATGGCTTCATATTTCCCATTACTCCAGATAAACACTTTCCTAGCTTGCCTGATCCTATCTCTTTCCAATGCGAGCGTAAAGGAGATAGAGTTATGATCACTATCCCCAAGATGCTCCCCCACTGAGAGATCCGACACCTGTCCAGGCTCATTGGCCAGTACCAGATCTGTTGACCTCGGCATAAAATCCCGACTCCGTGCCCATACCCTAATTCTCAACACCCCTGGGTTTGCTGATCTTCATTGGCCTTGGCTCTGGCAACACCTTAATTTAAACATTCTTAACTTCATTGTCAATTCCTTCCATGGCCTCTGCGATAAATTCCTCTAGCCCCAGAACCTTCCAAAATCTCTGCACTCCTCCAATTGTGGCCTGACAGGCACCTTGGATTTGAATCACTTCATCATCAATGCTGTTCTTCAGCTTCTGACAGACCCTACGCTTTGGAATTCCCTCCCCAAAATGTCTCTGCATCTCTTTTTTTCTGCACTGCACTACTTAAAACTAATTTTGGTTACCTGCCCTAATGTCCCCTTATTGGCTCGATGTCAACGGACAAAACTCTCTGGCCCGCCGATGGGATCTGCTGGTCCCGGCAGTAGTGATCGCTCGGCCACAACGTGATCCCAGGAGGTGGAGGGGGCAGCACATGCAAACCTCCATAGACATCGGCAAGACTGGAAAATCCTGCCACAGGACAATGGCGGGCCTCCTCCTTTGCCGAGAAGGTTCTGGAAAATATCGCACAACTCATTTTTGATGCTGTCCCCATGAAGTACCTTGGAGTGTTTCACTATGTTAACGACATTAAATAAATGCAATCTGTTGTTGTTGTAGATTGGATTAACAGGATACTTAGGGAAACGTTGCAAGTTGCCCTGTCAAATTTTTTCTGCTATTTCGTTAAAGGTTTTTTTAAAGTCCCAATTCTACAGAATTCAATTCTTTGGTGCACCCAAAGTAAGTATCTATCTCCCTTTGGAACTTCTTAATCGATTGTGTACTCACAGCCTCCTGTGATGGCAAATTTCACATTCGTTCAGAATCTTTGCATGGAAATATTTTTCTGGACCCACAAACGTGAAAATCTGAAAGAAAAACAGTAAAATTGCTGGAAGCCTTCAGCAAATCAGGCAGAATCAATAGAGCAAATCAGGCCGCATCAGTGGAGCAATTCAGGCAGATTCAGTAGAGCGAAACAGACAAGCTGATTATCAGGTGTGTGGATCCTTGTCAAAATTGGCAAACATTACCAATAAATGTGCCTAAAAGGGAACCTTAGTGCAGGTGGTAAAACACAGTTCTCAGACCCTTACTACACTCCTTATACACCTACGACTGTGCGGCCAAATTCCCCTCCAACTCAATTTTAAAGTTTGCTGATGACACCACTGTTGTGGGTCAGATCTCAAACAATGATGAGACAGAGTACAGGAAAGAGATAGAGAATCTGGTGAACTGGTGCGGCAACAATAATCTCTCCCTCAATGTCAGCAAAATGAAGCAGATTGTCATTGACTTCAGAAAGCGTAGTGGAGAACATGCCCCTGTCTACACCAACGGGGACGAAGTAGAAAGGGTCGAGAGCTTCAGGTTTTAGGTGTCCAGATCACCAACAACCTGTCCTTGTCCCTCCGCGATGGTGCAATCGTTAAGAAAGTCCACCAACGCCTCTACTTTCTCAGAAGACGAAGGAAATTTGGCATGTCAGCTACAACTCTCACCAACTTTTACAGATACACCATAAAAAACATTCTTTCTGGTTGTATCACAGCTTAGTATGGCTCCTGCTCTGCCCAAGACTGCAAAAAACTACAAATCATCGTGAACGAAGCTCAGTCCATCACGCAAACCAGCCTCCCATCCCTTGACTCCGTCTACACTTCTTGCTGCCTCAGAAAAGCAGCCAGCATAATCAAGTCCGATCCCACTAACAGAACTGACCCACCAGAGATGGCAGCACAGTGGCACGGTGTTAGGGGGGAGTTGCCTTTGGAGTCCTCAACATTGATTCTGGATCTCATGCCATCAGGTTAAATTTGAGCAAGGAAATGTCCTGTTGATTATCATTTCCCATCCCCACTTAGCCAATGAATCGATACTCTTCCATGTTGAACACCAACTGGAGGAAACTCTGAGGGTGGCAAGGGCACAAAATATACTCTGGGTAGGGACCTTCATAGACCATCACCAAGAGTGGCTTGATTGTACGACTTACCACCTAGAAGTACAAGGGCAGCATATACATGTGGACATTACCACCTAAATGTTCGACCATTTGGAACGATATCACTATTCCTTAACCGTTACTGGGCGAAAACCCAGGAACTCCTTCCCTAACAGTACTGTGTGTGGACTTACAGCACATGGACTGCAGTGGTTCAAGAAGGCAGCTCACCATCACCTTGTCATGGGCAATTAGTGATGGGCAATAAAAAAATGCTGGCTTTGCGAGTGACCCCCACATTCTGTAAGTTAATAAAACTACTGTCTGAGCGGGCTTAATTCTGAAGGAGATGACTACAGAACCAACAAGAAAGAAAAAAATACTTGACCGATCTATCTGCTGCAGGTACATCTGTCCATGATCGTATCGGCAGGTGTGACCGCCATAAGTTATTGTAGAGACAAAGCCCCATCTTCACACGGAGGTACCCTCCAATGTGTTGTCACAAAGAACAAACAAAAGAACAAAGAACAATACAGCACAGGAACAGGCCCTTCGGCCCTCCAAGCCTGCGCCGCTCCCTGGTCCAAACTAGACCATTCTTTTGTATCCCTCCATTCCCACTCCGTTCATGTGGCTATCTAGATAAGTCTTAAACGTTCCCAGTGTGTCCGCCTCCACCACCTTGCCTGGCAGCGCATTCCAGGCCCCCACCACCCTCTGTGTAAAATACGTCCTTCTGATATCCGTGTTAAACCTCCCCCCCCCGCCTCAGCTTGAACCTATGACCCCTCGTGAACGTCACCACCGACCTGGGAAAAAGCTTCCCACCGTTCACCCTATCTATGCCTTTCATAATTTTATACACCTCTATTTGGTCACCCCCTCATCCTCCATCTTTCCAGTGAGAACAACCCCAGTTTACCCAATCTCTCCTCATAACTAAGCCCTTCCATACCAGGCAACATCCTGGTAAACCTCCTCTGCACTCTCTCTAAAGCCTCCACGTCCTTCTGGTAGTGTGGTGACCAGGACTGGGCGCAGTACTCCAAATGCGGCCAAACCAACGTTCTATACAACGTTGAGTGACATTAACACCATAGGCTGGATTTTGAACAGATCCAGCTACTCTAGACCATAAATTCTATAAGGTGCTATGGGCCTACAGCAACAGCAGAATTGTATTCAATCACAATCTGTAATCTCATAGCCCAGCATACTAAACCCTCCTCCACCCCCCCCTCTCCCCCCCACTATACTGTTACCATCAAACTGGGGAAACAATCAAGGCTCAATGAAGAGTGTATAAGTACAGGTCAGGAGCAGCACCGGGCACACCTATAACTGAAGTGTCAACCTGTTAAAGTTGTTCCACAGCGAAAAACCGCACCAACCACCTCAGAAGACAAACACGGGACACGGTGGACAGAGTACCCTTCGTCGTCCAGTACTTCCCCGGAGTGGAGAAGCTACGGCATCTCCTCCGGAGCCTTCAACATGTCATTGATGAAGACGAACATCTCGCCAAGGCCATCCCCACACCCCCACTTCTTGCCTTCAAACAACCACGCAACCTCAAACAGACCATTGTCCGCAGCAAACTACCCAGCCTTCAGGAGAACAGTGACCACGACACCACACAACCCTGCCACAGCAACCTCTGCAAGATGTGCCGGATCATCGACACGGATGCCATCCCCTCACGTGAGAACACCATCTACCAGGTACACGGTACCTACTCTTGCAACTCGGCCAACGTTGTCTAACTGATACGCTGCAGGAAAGGATGTCCCGAGGCATGGTACATTGGGGAAACCATGCAGACGCTACGACAGCGGATGAATGAACACCGCTCGACAATCACCAGGCAAGACTGTTCTCTTCCTGTGGGGGAGCACTTCAGCAGTCACGGGCATTCAGCCTTGGATCTTCAGGTAAGCGTTCTCCAAGGCGGCCTTCATGACACACGACAGCGCAGCGTCGCTGAGCAGAAACTGATAGCCAAGTTCCGCACACATGAGGACGGCCTAAACCGGGATGTTGGATTTATGTCACATTATCAGTAACCCCCACAGCTTGCCTCCTGGACTTGCAGAATCTCACTAGCTGTCCTGTCTGGAGACAATACACATCTCTTTAACCTGTGTTTAATGTTCCCTCCACCCACATTGTCGGTACCTTTAAGACCTGGCTGGCTGTAGGATTCGCATTCTAATCAGTATTCTGTAATTTGATTTTGTGTCTGTTTGCACTGTTTGAGAGCAGATTTTCACTCCATCTGACGAAGGAGCAGTGCTCCGAAAGCTTATGGTATTTGCTACCAAATAAACCTGTTGGACTTTAACCTGGTGTTGTGAGACTTCTTATTAAGTTGTTCCAGTACAGCTACCACACTGGCATCTTCCCTACAACATGAAAAATTGCCCAGGCTTGTCTTGCCCAGAAGAAATAAGACAAATCTAATGTGGGTGGGCGATAGAGCAGTAGTCATGTTTGATGTTTATGTAGCAGTTGTCTAGGATGCTTGGGCATCTGGTGGAACAGGAGACATGTTGGTGGTAACTTGGTAGTACACCCTTGAGCTTGGCCTGATTGAAGTCCCCGGTCACAATGAACAAGGCCTCGGGATGTTTCGTCTCAAGGCTATTTGTAGTGGTGTCTATTTCGTCCAGCACGATCTTCACGTCCGCCTGGGGTGGGATGTAAACTGCCATCAGGATAGCAGAGGTGAACTCCCGCAGAAAATAGTAGGGTGGCATTTTAGCATCAGGTATTCTATATCTGGTGAGCAGAAAGTTGCCAGTGTTGCTACATCTAGGCACCACAAGGTGATGATTAGGAAGCAGACCCCACCTCCCCTAGCCTTGCCTGAGGCCGCTGTATGGTCCATTCGATGGATTGAGAAGCCCTCTGGCTGTAGGGCACTGTCCGGTGAAGCACAAGTGAGCCACATCTCCGTGAAACAAAGCACACAGCAGTCCCTCAGTTCTCTTTGGAAAGTGAATCTGGCTCGAAGTCCATCTAGCTTGTTTTCCAGAGACTGGACATTTGCAAGCAATAAGATGGGGAGGGGGGCCTTGGGACCGTGTTGTTTCCCTCTCACCTGCAGGCCTGCAAGTTTTCCATGCTTCCTGGAGGGTCTGCTTCTTTTTGAGCTTGGGAGATGGTGAGAGTGGTTTGCTGTGTTAAGGGTATGGTTGTGTCCAATGAGGTTCTTCACTCTGGTCGATGTGTGGATGGAGGATTTGTTGCCTTGCTTGCAGTTCCTGCATCAGTAGTTGGATCTGCACGGTTGGGTGCACTTTGGCTTCGCCACTTGGTGGATATCCAGACCACGCTCTGGTGTGGATGGGTCGAAGGCCGGTTAGTGGATGATGTCCTTGGGGTCGCGGTCACGGATGAGCCGGTGGTCGGGTCCGTGTATCGGGGTCCGCTGGGTCTTTGCCAGGTCAGGGTCTTCCTTCAGAGGTCGGAGGATCTCGAGGAAATTTAAAAGAGCAGCGTTAGCGATTGTTAGCTGTGAGAGTTTACTTTAGTCCCTACTTTAGTACTACTTTGTTTTAAAAGCCTCTTAATAAGCAGGGGTTTCAGCATCCCCTGCTACACTTGGCAAGTGGGGGGGGGGGGGGGGGGGGGGGGGAGGCGAAAGGGCCAATAAAGGATGGATGGGGTGGTGGGGAGCATAAGGTATCATGGATGGGAATGGGGAGTCTGTGGGGTAGGGGTTGAGGGGAGAAATGGCTTTTCTGTTTCCCTGGCAGGCCCTGTTGCTGCCCCTGAATATTTCCATGGGTCCTCTGGGTGATTCCAGGCTGCATCTCCATCCTCCCACCCCAATGGAAGTCACATGCTGGCGGGTACTTTCTCCCAAGATGGAGGGGTCAAGCTGGGAATTTTCCCATCTCCCATTCCTTCACCTTGAGGGTGAAAATCCAGGCTAAATGGTATTTGGCAGTGGTGGGATTCTAACTCACACACTGAAAAGATTGGAGCCTGAATACGGCACCCGTGTGCCTCGCTATCACTGAATGATGAAGGCCATTTGGCCCAACATGGTTGAAAGATCTATCCCATTAACTCCACACTCTCCTGTCTTTCCACCGTGGGAATTCTTCCTTTCAATTCCATTTCTTGAATCTGCTTCCATTGTCATTTCAGGTAAAACATTTTGGATCAGACCAACTCACTGAATAAACAAACATTCTCACAGTTTCCTTCACCATTACCTCGAATCTGTGTTGTCTGGTTACTGCTCTTAGTGCCAGTGGAAGTAATTTTTCCTTATTTCCTCTCTTAAATCTCTCATAATTTCAAACACCTCCCTATCTCTCCTCACCCTTATCTACTCTCAGGACAATCTGTTTCTCTAATCTCTCCACAAAAGTGAAATCCTTTATCCCTGATATAACTCTGATAAATCCGTTCTGCACTCTCTCCAAGGCTTTGACATCCTTCCTTCAAGTGTGATGTCCAGAATTAGATTATATGCTCTAGTTGAGGCCTAGCAGGTAATAAATAAAGATTTAGGCATAACTTGCTGGTTTTGTAATCGATAGGCTGTGGAATCCAATAACAGTCTTCTCAACTTGTTTAAGTTTAAAGTTGATTTATCAGTGTCACAAGTAGGCTTGCGTTAACACCACAATGAAGTTACTGTGAAAATCCCCGAGTTGCCACTCTCCGGCTTCTGTTCGGGTATGCTGAGGGAGAAATTAGCATGACCAATGCACCTAACCAGCACATCTTTCGGACTGTGGGGAGAAACCGGAGCTCCCGGACGAAGTCCACGCAGACACGGGGAGAATGTGCAGACTCTGCGCAGACAGTGACCCAAGCCAGGAATCAAACCTGGATCCCTGGAGCTTTGAGGCAGCAGTGCTAACCACTGTGCCACCGTGCCGTCCCTACTTGTCCAGTCATCTTCAAAGCTTCACACACACATGCACTCCAGGACTCTCTGCTCCTGTGACCTGTTTAGAATGGTGGCATTTTGTTAATATTGTTTAGTTTATATTGCCTCTCCTCGTTCTTCCTCCCAAAATATATCGCTTTGTTCATTTCCCGGCATTAAATTTCATCCGCTGCGTGTCTGTCCGTTGCACCACTCTGTCTGTGTTTCATCGTCTGGCCATGAAATCCTCCCTCTATATCACTGTGCCTAAAATCTGTTATCAAATACGTAATTGCTAACTGATGCCTTTGTAAAACCAGAGAAAGATTGCAAATGTTTTATGTAAAGTCGATCAAAATGAAAATACTATACTTAGATTGGTGCATTAAAAAATATCAGTACAGATGCTTTGATGTCCCATTAATTGTAACATAGATACTGGTGCTAAAAATAATGAGCTATGCATCGCCTTACAAAACAGAAGGTGCCAGTAATTCCCACTGTACACTCTGAATTAATTGGATAAAATGAAGGGCGAGATCATATATGCAAAGCAGAAGAATATAACGGAAAGACTGCTGCACTCACTTTAATTTGTTAAATGCTTTTCCTTTGTGCTTTATTTGATTTGAGTGAATGAATGAGCCAGAAATCCAAAGATCTCGCTGTTAAATGGATGCTCTCACAATTCTCCTTACGAATGCAACTTGTGGTTAGCACTGCTGCCTCAGAATGCCATGGATCTGGGTTCAATTCCAGCCTCGGGGTGACTGTCTGTACGGAGTCTGCACATTCTCCCCGGGTCTGCGTTGGTTTCCTCCGGGTGTTCCAGTTTCCTCCCATGATCCGAAAGATGTGCTGGTTAAGTGGCCATGCTAAATTCTCCTTCAGTGTATCCGAGCAGGCGCCAGAGTGTGGCGACTAGGGGAATTTCACAGTAACTTCATTGCAGTGTTAATGTAAGCCTACTTGTGACTAATACATAAACCTTAAACTTTAGAGTTAACCAAGGCAATCATGGGGTTTCAGCAGCAGTGGGTGGCACAGTGGTTGGCACTGCTGCCTCACAGCGCCAGGGACCCGGGTTCAATTCCCGCCTTGGGGTGATTGTCTGTGCGGAGTCTGGACATACTCCCTGTGTCTGCGTGGGTTTCCTCTGGGTGCTCCGGTTTCTTCCCACAGTCCAAAGATGTGCGGATCAGTCTGTTTGGCTATCTTAAATTGACCCTGAGTGTCAGGGGGATTAGCAGGGTAAATACACAGGGATAGGCAATGGGTGGGATTGTTATCGGTGTGGGATTGATGGGCCAAATGGCCTTCTGCGCTGCAGGGATTCTATGATTCTATGCATGGAGGGCATTATAATGAGGGGCAAGCTACAGCAGCGGGCAAGGCAGCCAAAAGAGGATAACTGCTCTTAATGGCCCACACTGCCTGTAACGCATCTGGGAAGGGGAAGCAGTTATTGTTGTCGAGCCATTAAGTTGACTGAATATCAGCGCTCTCCACCCACAACATGTCGTGGCATGCTTTGAAGTGCAGCAGGTGTCACGCCAAGTGTTTTTCCTTTGTTGCGAACAATTAGCATCTACAATGAAATATTGATTTCTAGAAGGATGGCGCTGGGTTTTTTTTTGTAAAGCAGGAGACAAGCATTCACTGAAAGAGCTTTTTGCTTTGTGGAACGAGCAATGGAACCGCACACACAATAAATATTTAATAAGAAATCCCTTCTGGTGGGACTTGCGCGCCCATAGCATCTCATTACTGTGTCTGGGAATAACATCCTCATTGTCACTTGCTTAATTACTTTCAGAAAGAGTAGGAATGTGAGGCCGCTTGAATCAGAAAGTGATTAAACTATCTGGCAGATTTCAGTGTCCCTCATTATGATCCTCATTTAGCACTTCCTAATGGATTTACGTTTTCACTGCTCCCGTTTAATTTTATTTTTTTTTGCCTTCCATTTCCACCAAAGTGCAAGTTGCCTACCAGCAATTAATTGCTAATGAAAGGTGTCTGTCAGCCCCACTCTCTCTGCAGGTTGCCAGGGTGATTGGCACTGTCAGCAGCTTGGCCCCCGAGTATGCTGTAATGTGACAGATTGCGTTCCGCAAAAATGCTAAATGAGAAGTGAGGATTTGTGATTTCCAATGCCCTCAGCTACGTCGCTGACAGTTCTGACATTTTGGTGCATTAAGGGACCGCGAGAAGGATCTGAGCATCACCTGCTGGAGCGCAGGAACTAAAACAGTCGGTCGGCACTTACTTAAGCTACAAGTTCTGGGCCAGTTTCATCACAAGGGTTGAGTGTGGTCATTGTAATGAGAGCGAGATGTAAGGTTACACCACCCCATCATTTCATTTTTAAGCTAGGAATTTGTGCAGATCGAAGTAGGTTGAGCTCAGTAATTGTCATAGCTGCGTTTCATCTATCCATCTGGCACTTAAATAGCAGTCTGGAGTGGAGTGCTAAGTGACTTGCCAAGGAACAATTCGACAAGAATATCTTTGGGAATTTTCTCAGAAAGACACCATTGGCAGAGGAAAAACGGTACTTCAGGCTGGAAAAGAAATTCCCCAGAGTTAACGGTGACACCACAAATTAAATGATCATGTAATAATACTTGTGGATCTCCTATGACATTGCTCTCAAGATGAGTCAGAGATTTCAAATGGGGAGGCAATGGCCTAGTGGTATTATCGCGAGACTATTAACCCAGAAACTCAGCTAATGTTTTGGGGACCTGGGTTCGAATCCCACCATGGCAGATGGTGAAATTTGAATTCAATAAAAAATATCTGGAATTAAGAATCTATTGATGACCGTGAAAGCATTGTCGATTGTCAGAAAAACCCGCCTGGCTCATTTATGTCCTTTAGGGACCTGGTCTGGTCTACATTTGACTCCAGAGCCACAGCAATGTTGTTGACTCTTAACTGCCCTCTGGCAGCTAGGGATGGGCAATAAATGCTAGCCAGCCAGTGACGCCCATGTCCCACAAATGAATAAAGTAAAATGCAAGGTGAAAACCAGTGCCACAGTGGTTAGCACTGCTGCCTCACAGCGCCAGAGACCTGGGTTCCATTCCCAGCTTGGGCCATAGTCTGTGTGGAGTTTGCATGTTCTCCCTGTGTCTGTGTGGGTTTCCTCCGGGTGCTCTGATTTCCTTCCACAGTCCAAAAGACGTGCTGGTTAGGTGCATTGGCCATGCTAAATTCTCCCCCAGTGTACCCAAACAGGCGCCTGACTAGGGGATTTTCACAGTAACTTCATTGCAGTGTTAATGTAAGCCTACATGTGACACTAATAAATAAATTTAACCTTAAAAACCAGCAACTCTCTCTCCTATGCGCAGCAGATGGCGTTCACTTTCCCCCAGTACAACAGGGCTTCGATCCATCCTCACCCATATTGCACACTCTCTCCCTCTTGCCCCTTCAAAGGCCTCCTTCTCCATGTAAATACCTTGGAAGTCATTTTGACAATGGCCTACAGTCTAAGATGAACACTGTCTGATCAACTGGCCATCTTGCACCTTTTCTGCTTTTTGTAACAATAGAAAATAAAATGAGGACACTCTAACTAATCTGATATTGTCCATTCTACACTCATGCTTAAGACTAACATTACCCTTGTTGCTTCTCCTCTCCCCACTATATGATAATTCTACACTCTTCTCACCAAATTCAACAGGGGTCATTCTCACGTTCTCTCACCTTATATCTGGAAAGAATCTCTTTCGATATCCCTCCCTTACAGCGTGTTTACATACCTCTCTGGCCCAGCCCAGTTGGATCTCAAGGTTTATTTCTCTGTTCCATGTGTACTCAATCTTCCCTCCAACTGCAGGATCTATCTCTGTCTCATTCTCCTTTCATCAGACAGCAATGATCTTGAAGTAAATAAACTTCATGGTTTGAGTTATAAGGAGAAGCTGGATAGACTTGGACTTTTTTCTCTGCAGCGTAGGAGTTTTAGGGGTGATCTTATGGAGGTCTATAAAATAATGAGGGCCATAGATTAGCTCGATAGTCAATATCTTTTCTCAAAGGTAGGGGAGTCTAAAACTAGAGGACATAGGTTTAAGGTGAGAGGGGAGAGATTCAAAAGGGTCCAGAGGGGTAATTTTTTCACACAGAGGGTGGTGAGTGTCTGTAACAAGCTGCCAGCTTGCAGAGGTGGGTACAATTTTGTCTTTCAGAAAGCGTTCAGACAGTTACATGGGTAAGATGGATATAGAGGGATATGGGCCAAACGCGGGCAACTGGGACTAGCTTAGGGGCAGCATGGGCAAGTTGGGCTGAAGGACCTGTTTCCATGCTGTAAACCTCTATGACTCTATGACGAGAAGTCAAAACTTCAGTCTCAGAGAGGAACCCGCAGCGACGTAGATGTTGCTTTCATCACCTGCTCTTCCTCCAACTTCTTTTTTTCTTTCTCCTTGTTCAGTTGGTGCTGTTATTTAATAAGTGCAAATGTCCCTCTCAACGTACATCAACAGAGCAGGTTCATAGAATCATAGGATCCCTACATTGCAGAAGAAAGCCATTTGACCCATCAAGTCTGCTCCAACTCTCCAGCAGAGTATCTTTCCCAGGCCCTTTCCCTGTAACCCCACATGTTTACCCCATTAATTCCCCTAACCTGTACATCTTGGGACACTAAGGAGCAATTTAACATGTCCAATCAACCTAACCGGCATATCTTTGATGTGGGAGGAAACGCACGTAGACACAGGGAGAGTGTGCAAACTCCACACAGACAGGGCCGGAATTGAACCTGGATCCCTGGCGCTGTGTTGCAGCAGTGCTATCCACTGTGCCACCATGCCATCCCAGGTTGCCTGGTCATTTATTCCATTTACTGTTTGATGGAATTGTGCTATGCACTTTAAGGCTCCCATATCTGCCTGCAGTACAACCATTAAAATAGTTAAGTGACTGTGATCCACGTTGGGACATCCTGAGGACATGAAGGGCCTGATTCTCCCAAAAAAATTCCAAGTGGTGAATTGGCGGGAAAAATGGTGCCATTCAGGATTGTTTTTTCAGTTGGAGTTCAGACTCGAATCTCCCACACTCTGCGCTGCAGAGGTCACAATCGTGAATATTATTAAAAGCTCAGGGTGAGGGGGGCCTATTCACGGTGGTGTCTGACAGTTCCCGAAACTCTGCGCATGTGCAGTGGCCCCGAACTGTCAGACTCCATTTTGCTGGCCAGCTCGGGACCCCCCGCACTGCTGCCCCTCGCGACACCCCCACAGCCTGATTGTGGCCCGATTGCAGTCTGCACAAGCATTCCCAGGCCAGCCCTGACCCCCCCTCACCCCCCATCTTGGAGCATCGCAATCTGCAACCACTCCTCCCCTGCCCAAGCAGTGACGATCTCCCCCACCTCCCCTGCTGACACCCCCCCCTGTTATGCAGACCTCCACCAATTGCCCCATTTGTCCCGCCCCATGGGCCCCATCTCCTGGGTCCCGCCCCTTGGCACTGCCCAATGCCCGGTGGGCAGTGTCAAGGTGCCCCCTGGGCATAGACACTTTGTCCCTTGGGCAGTGCCAGGGGCACAGGTTGGCACTGCCAGGGTGCCTAAGCCCAGGGGGCACCACGCCCCCCCAACCGCCCGACCCCCTAAGGGGGTCCGATTGCCCCCCTTCAGTCCAGCGGGGTCTCCCGCTAGTTCCCTGCAAGTGGGGAACTACTCTAAACCCCCACCGAAGTGAAACACTCCTGGTGGGGTGGAAGATGCTATTGGGCCCGAAGAATTCAGTCCCGGGCCCGATAATGACATTTAGAATAGATTAAAAATAGATTTAAATCACTTACCTTGTCTTCCCGCCGGTTTCCAGCGTGATCCCAACTGCACCTGCTGTCCGGCTGTGGGAGACGCGCATGCATTCTTGATGCATGCACGAATCCCGCAAAATGGCCGACATGCCAATCTCCAAACCCCACCCGCCAAAAAACATGCACATTGGGATGGGAGAATCGGGCCTGAAAAGCTAAGTGAAAGTTATTTATTTTCTTTACTGATCAGATCAAGAAAGTATCAAGGTAAGCTCTAATTTCTGGACTGAATTGTAGGAAATAATACAAGGATGGCACGGTGGCACAATGTTGTTCAAAGATTTAAAGGACAGGACGTTTGAATACCTCAACAGATTGGCAGCTTTCTTTCACAGGTCCCTTTGGCAGCTCCTTCTGACAGTTTTGATGGTTGATTTTTTACAGGTCCTTTGACAGTTCCAATGAGCTTGACAATGATGAGCTGGTGGACTTTTTACGCACATTTATGCTGGTTTTTACCAAAATGGCGGATGAGACGGGAGAATTTTGTCCTTGTTTCCCGAATCTCCCCGTCCCTCACAGATGTAGTGACAAGGTTCCCGCCTGGGAAGTTCAGAAACCCATGTCAATAAATTCCAAAGGGCAGCTGATTCCACCAAAGATGTACCCAGACCAGATCCAAAAGGTTTTCATACTTCTCAAAAAGACTATTTAAATAAATCCATGAAGTTCGGCCCTGCTCTTACGTGGACTACTCTGCAAACTTCATGTTTCACACTCCTGGCCTACCAAAGTCACGGGAGGCAGCTAAAGATTTAAATGGCCCGTCGCCATAAAACATGCACCTGCGGAACGCGCTGTCCCCATCATTCCTGCCCCCCCTCAGAAATGGAAAGCGATGTGTTCGAGGAGGGGGCGGAACTTATGATTTTTAGCAACTTGCACCACTTTTGTTGTGATGGAGATGCTACCCTTCGTAGTGAAAATCTGGGCCTGTCGTATTAGACTTTACCCTGAATCTGGACACCAACAGGTGGAACTGACCGGGAATTCACTCTGGCCTGCAATGACCTAAATCACTCAGTGTTTCTGAGTTCTGGTTGTCCATAAAGGATTTTTGGGGGAGCTACAGTATTCCTTTGACAACATAGAAGGGGCACGAACAGGTCTCTGTCCCTGCACCTGGAGAATACATGAGGGCGACACGGTGGCACAGTGGTTAGCACTGCTGCCTCACAGCGTCATGGATCCGGATTCAATTCCGGTCTCGGGTGGCAGCGCAGGGTCTGCACGTTCTCCCCGTGTCTGCGTGGGCTTCCTCCGGGTGCTCCGGTTTCCTCCCACAATCCAAAGATGTGCGGGTTAGGTTGATTGGCCATGGTTAATTGACCTGAGTGTCAGGGGATTAGGAGGTTAAATATGTGGGGTTATGGGAATAGGGCCTGGTTGGGATTGTAGTCGGTGCAGACCCGATGGGCCGAATGGCCTCCTTCTGCACTGTAGGCATTCTATGATTCCATGAGCCTGGGTCCAAGTGCAGGAATATTGCAATCATTGGCCGCGATTTTGTGCACATGCTTGCTGTGAGCTAAGTGGTAACATGAGCGCAAACCTCATCAGACTTGGAAGACAAGAATCTCACAGGCCAGATAAGATCAGCATTCTCCAGTCATGTGTGCCCCAAGACAGGAAATTCCCGTCCGAACTCTCCGGACCTTTAAATGGTCCACCGAATTTTCTGCTTCTCCTGCTACAATTCCCATGGCAGACAAGACGGGAGAATTTTGTCCTTGTTTCCCGAATCTCCCCGTCCCTCACAGATGTAGTGACAAGGTTCCCACCTGGGAAGTTCGGAAACCCACGTCAATAAATTTGAATATACTTAGTTGAGCGTCCGGGAAGAGAGGGACGTTCCCGGACAGTACCCTGGCACTGCCCGCTGTGAATTCCATAGAATGCCTATAGTACAGAAGGCCATTTGATCCATCAAGACTACACCAACTCTTTGAAGGAGTGTCTTACCCAGCTCCACCCGATCCCTGTAACCCCACACATTTATCATGGCTAATCCACCCAGTCTACACATTTTTTGGACACTAAGGGGCTATTTTAGCATGGCCAATCCACCTTGGCATTGGGGACAGTGTCAGGATGCCAGGAGGCAGTCCCTCTAATGCCAGGGATAGTGCCGGAGGGGGCTTCTGGGAAGCTCCATTTGGGGAGTTCTCCTTATCGGTTGGGGGGGATTCCCCTTGTAGATGTGGTGGGGGTGGGGGGGGGAGGGGGTCCACGTGTTTACTGGGGTGTGGTTTCCACGTGGGACGAAGTGTTCCTGTGTTTTATATCAGAAATCGTGCTGCACTTTAACAGGCAATGCCCTGATCTTGGGATTCCCGGCTGCTGGCTTTCTCCGGCCCGCCTGTCGGTGTGGGCCATTCCTCCAGATTGTTTCTGCCGAGTGCTGGATTATCCGCAGAAGAAAGCCGGCTGTGCAGCCTGTGAGCTCTTCGCTGGTTTTCCCACCTCAGCCAGCACTCGGTGCAGAGAATGGAAAATTCCGCCTGAACTCCAGGAACCCAGTGAATGCCTGTTCCCCTGGCAACCTAGTATGAAAAAAGGAGGCTTTTCTCACACTGTTGCTCATAAGAAAATGCATTGCAGTTACGGGGAGTTCACAGGAACAGGTCACTTAATCCAACAGGTCTAGATAAGAGCCTCCTCCCACCCCTCATTCATCCAACTCCAGCAGCATGTCTTTCCTTTCTCTGTCTCTCATGTGTTTATTCAGCTTCCCTTAAATGCATCATGCTCACTTCAATAGCTCCATGTGGTAATGAGTTTCACATTCTAACCACACTGAGTCAAGAGGTTTCTTACAAATTCCCTATTGGTTGTGGTGTTGATAGGTAGATGGATGATGGGTGCAGCCAGGATTTTATCCATGTTGATAATGTGGGAAGAATGAGTCTACATTTTCTCTTGGTTTTCTAATCGGATAAATTGGAATCTGACCTTTTTTAATTCAGTCTTGGGACCTGGGCGTCGCTGGCTGGCCAGCATTTATTGCCCATCCCTAGCTGCCCCAGGGCAGTTGAGAGTCAACCACATTGCTGGGACTCTGGAGTCACATGTAGGCCAGACCAGGTAAGGACGGCAGATTTTCTTCCTTAAAGAACATTAGCGAACCTTCACACATAGCCCATGGTTCAGTGGTGGCACTTTGGCTTCTCAGTCAGAAGGTCTTAGGCTCAAGCTGCCTTTCAAGATTTGAAAGCATAATCCAGCGGGCACTCCCAAATGCTGAACAGAAGGAGTACTGCACTGTCAGACGAGCTGTTTTTCAGATGAAGCTTTGAACTGAGGCCCCACATACTCCTTCAGATGTCAGAGACCATTAAAAATACTAGACCTTGCTGCTGCAATGGTTAATGAGCAGATGAATCCAATAGACCAGGAAAGAGTCACATTGGATTTCCAATCTATTCTGAGCCACCTGACCCCGGTAACAGTGCTGAGCGCAACACTACAATTATGCCTCAGTGGCTCTTGGTTAGAGGGGTGTCAGAATGGCAGAAGTTTTTCTTCTTGACAACCACAAACATCCCTCCACGATTAAGTAGCATCCCAGTATTAACTGCCATGTTTAGATAATAAGAGGCACTTGGGAACTATAACAAAGAACAACTAGTGCTGTGGGAGCCATTCGCCAGTCACGAATCAACACATTTGGGAGGTGGGGGGAAGAGGAGAGAGCTGCCAGAGTAAATTGGCAAGGAAAACAAGACTCGACATAAATAAACAGCAGCAACACAAATTTCTGTGACCTCATGCACCCTTCCCACTTTAGCAGTGTTTACAGCAGATAAGTACCAGAATGGTACATATACAACACACGGGGCCGGCCGACTGTGCCTTGCTACTGGTGGGTGAACTGTCAGCTCTCATGAAGTGTCTCCTGCAGTTCACTGCTCATTAAAGCGAGAAGCTACTTTTTAAAACAGAAAGCACTTCTCCTTCACATTGAGTTCGAGAATTCAGGGTCGGTGATAGTGGAACAACTCGATCCATCACGAATGTTCTTCAGCAGCCCATCCCCAGTAGAGCACCTCCCACTCACCATGCCAACAAGATATCCATCCATAAACAAGCAACACGATGAAGGGATGATGTCTCCCACTCCCCACTCCACTACTTTGTCACTGAGAACGGAGGGCAGTTTATTGAATCAGCAACAGCAAAAAATGTCCACTGAAATCCAAATGGAACCCAATTTCACTAACGTGCGCCACCATAGAATCCCGACAGTGCAGAAGGAGGCCATTTGGCCCATCGAGCCTGTACCGACAACAATCCCACCCAAGTCCTATAACCCCGTATATTTAACCTCCTAATCCCCCTGACACTAAGGACAATTTAGTATGGCCAATCAACCTAACCCACACATCTTTGGACCCACACATCAGCCCAACCGGAATTTCTTGGATCTTTGACAATATATGAGTTGAATCAGACTGAAATTAATTCAACACCCCTTGTTGGGAGGGTGGAGGACGGTGGGGGTGGGGGGGGGGGGGGGGGGTGTTGGGGGGGGGGCCGTGGTGCGAGGAGGTGTTTACATTCAGTGCCCCTTGAAAACCGCGGTTCATACTGGAATACTACTTAATTGTGGAGGGATGTGTCTGGTTGTCAAGGACAGAAATTTCTGCCAATCTGACATCCCTCTAACTAAGGGCCACTGAGGCACAATTGTAGTGTTGCGCTCAGTACTGCTGCCGGGGTCAGATGACTCAGAACAGATTGGAAGTCCAATGTGACTCTTTCCTGGTCTATTGGGTTCAGCTGTTCATCAGTCTGAATACACATGCAAGTGGTGTTTGATATGTTAATAAAAAGCAAATTCCACCCCTGTGTATTTGGAAGATCAGGTTATTAGGCTGTTAGATTTAACTGACTCAAATCGCTCATCTATCCCGGTGCTGGTGCCGTTGGAGCCAAGACATCTTCCATTAATCAGCCCCATATCCCAGCAGAAGCCACACGACCTGGACAGTTGAATAACATAGTTTCCCTTCAATGCAGGAGGAGGCCATTCAGCCCATCGATTCTACACTGACTCTTCAAAAGAGCGTCCTACCCAGTCCCACTGTTCTCCACCCTATCACCATAACCCTGCGCATCCATCATGGTTAATCCATCTAATCTACACATCTTGGGACACTAAGGGGCAATTTAGCATGGCCAATCCACCTAACCTGTACATCTTTGGACTGTGGGAGGAACACAGTAAGAAGTTTAACAACACCAGGTTAAAGTCCAACGGGTTTATGGGAGGAAAGCAGAGCACCCGGAAAAAACCCATGCAGACACAGGGTTTTAAATGTAACCCAGGGACATAACACCTTGGATGGGTGGGACTCAAGAATCTTCAAAAAGCCAAAGGGTGCCAGCTCTGGGTCAGTTGGTATTTCATTTGCCTCAAAGTCCTGAAGGTTGTGGGTTCAAGTTCCACTCCTGACAATATTTAGCCTGATACTCCCAGTGAAGTCCTGAAGGGTACATGCTGGAGATGACAGGGATAAACTGAAGTCGACTTAAAAGAGCCATCTGTGTAAATGGGGCACTCCCCCAACCTTAGGCTTCAAAATGTAAATTTGTCTTTCCATCATTGAATAATTTTCAAATTTGGGACTCAAATAAATTGATTACCTTTTGTTAATTTGTATATAGCAATTGTTTTCATGAGAATACATAGAATCCCCACAGTGCAGAAGGAGGCCATTCAGCCCATCCAATCTGTACCGACTCTCTGACAGAGCATTTTACCCAGGCCTTATCTCCATAACCTTACATAAGAACATAAGAACATAAGAAATAGGAGCAGGAGTAGGCCATCTAGCCCCTCGAGCCTGCCCCGTCATTCAATAAGATCATGGCTGATCTGAAGTGGATCAGTTCCACTTACCCGCCTGATCCCTACAACCCCTAATTCCCTTACTGATCAGGAATCCATCTATCCGTGATTTAAACATATTCAACGAGGTAGCCTCCACCACTTCAGTGGGCAGAGAATTCCAGAGATTCACCACCCTCTGAGAGAAGAAGTTCCTCCTCAACTCTGTCCTAAACTGACCCCCCTTTATTTTGAGGCTGTGCCCTCTAGTTCTAGTTTACGTATTTACGTATTTACCCTGTTAATTCCCCCTAATTACACCAAAGGGCAATTTAGCATGGCCAATCCACCTAACCTGCACATCTTTGGACTGGGGGAGGAAACCGGAGCGCCCGGAGGAAAGCCGCACAGACACGGGGAGAAAGTACAAACTCTACACAGACAGTCACCCAAGGCCAGAATTGAACCTGGGTCCCTGGAGCTGAGAGGCGGCAGTGCTAGCCATTGTGCCATCATGCCGCCTGTTGTTAATCTCTGTCCAGATGTAATCAGCCTTTATTTGTCAATAATTGCTGTTAGCGTGGCATATATTATAAATAATGAGCTTTCAGTTCCTCTAATCTTACCAATCTACGTGCCTGTGCACCATATAGCACTACGCCTTGCAGTTCAACACATGACAAACTGCCTTTATCACTGTCTTCACTTCACTCTGACTGTGGTTACACATATTATATAAAAAGAATACATGCAGCGTGTAAAACAGCGCTCGTTAATGGTGGGATTTGCTTTACTTCCATATAAATTGAGACTTTCTAGACGTGAATCCTGTTAAACTGCAGCCTTTTCACTTACGCCCAACTACTCATAATTCTGCCTGTGAAACATTACGAGAAACAGCTTTTCAATTGTGCATGAGCCATAACTTATTAAATAAAGACAACCATTACACATTGCTCTTCCAATCAAGATGTAACTCCTGATTACTTATTCTTAAAGCAGGCCAACAATCAGGCAAAGCAATCTGTGTTCTGACACTCATGCAGTACTGACCAGGGCTGCATTGTCAGAAGTGGGGCACACTTATGATGATCTTAACCTTCAGTTTCACCCCTTATATAGTAATCTTAATATAGAACATGCTAGAAACATGATAAACACCAGAGAACAAAGAATAAAGAACAGTACAGCACAAGAACAGGCCCTTTGGCCCATCAAGCCTGTTCTCTGAAGTTGGCAACTCAGGTGGGCAAGGTGGGCAAGAAGGCGTATGGCATGCTGGCCTTCATCGATGGGGTAGCGGAGGTGGGGGAGTGGTTGTTGAGTATAGGAATTGGAAAATCATGTTGCAGCTGTACATGACTTTGGTTAGGCCGCATTTGGAGTACTGTGTACAATTCTGGTCGCCACACTACCGGAAGGATGTCGATGCATTGGAAAGGACGCAGAAGAGATTTACCAGGATGTTGCCTGGTTTGGAGAATATGGACTATGAAGAAAGGTTGAACAAACTTGGATTGTTTTCACTGGAGCATCAGAGGATGAGGGGGGGACCTGATAGAGGTTTACAAGATTATGACGGGCTTGGATAGAGTGGATAGTCAGAGTCTTTTTCCCAAGGTCGAAGGGTCAATTACTCGGAGGCATTGGTTGAAAGTGAGAGGGGGAAAGTTTAAAAGAGATATAAGGGGCAGGTTTTTCACACAGAGGTGGTGAATGCCTGGAATGTGCTGCCAGAGGAGGCGGTGGAAGTAGAGAGAGAGAGAGAGAGAGAGCGAGAGAAGGAAACAGGTTAATGTTTGAGGTGCAGATTTTAAACATTAATTCTTGGGATGTGGCTGTCACTGACAAGACTGGTATTTCTTGGCAATCAGTAGTTAGCCTGAGAAAGGTGGTGAGCTTTCTTCCTGACCTGAAGAACTGTGATACAAATGAGGGCAGTTAGGAGTATATATTTTTTTATTCATGTCACAATTTGGCTTACATTAACACTGCAATGAAGTTACTGTGAAAATCCCCTCGTCGCCACATTCCAGTGCCTGTTCGGGTACACTGAGGGAGAATTTACTATGGCCAATGCACCCTAACCAACATGTCTTTCATACTGTGGGAGGAAACTGGAGCACACAGACACGGGGAGAATGTGCAGACTCCGCACAGACAGTGACCCAAGCTGGAAATCGAACGCGAGTCCCTGGTGCTGTGAGGCAGCAGTTCTAACCATTGTGCCACCGTACGTAAATCATGTTGGGGGTGCGACTGGAGTAATATATTCGCCAGGGCAGATAAGGAAGCCAAGATTCCTTCTCTAAAGAGGCATTAATGAATCAATCTTCCACCAATTCTGCCACCTTCAGTGTAGTTTCCCCGCGCAATATACCTTTCCTTTCCCTTTCAGCATGCAAAGTGTCCATTCCCTCCACAACGTCCTTAACACCCTGCAACTCCCGTCCCTGCATGCAAATACAAGAGATAAAACACATGCCCTTCACCTTCCTCCTTCCCACGACCCCAGGCTCCAACTGAAACGATTATTATTGTGCTTCTTTTTCTTTGCCATGCTCTTCCTGCTGCTTACATGAGTTCTATACTGGGGAGTTCAAATGCAGAGTGAGTGATTGCTTTGGTAAACACCTTTGTGCAGTCAGCAAGCATGACCCAGAGCTTTTGCTGACTTGCCATTTTAATTCTACACTCCCACCCTGTGTCCTCCACCATTCTGATGAAGTGCCACGGAAGCTTGAAGAGCAGCACTATATATTTCCATGAAGTATTTCACAGCCTTCCAGTCTCAGCACTGAGTTTACCAATTTCAGACAATGGCCATTCCTTCCGTTTTGCAGACAGCCACTTCAATTAATGATTCTGCGAAATCCATTTACAGCTCATCTAGACAAATCTTTTGTATCTTTACTTGTCCGTTTTGCCTGGTACCATTATCCCCATTGTCATTTAAATCTCTCTTGTCTTCCACCTTATCACTGTTGTAAGGTGTTGGATACTATTTGGCAGGTTTTAATGAAATGTTCATGTCCTTAAGTAGGTTGACTGTTTGTTAACTACAAGAACAATATACATAAATACGATGCAGAGTTCAACTAGGAGCTGTCTCCTTGCTTGCTTGTCTACACGCTTTGTCCAACACTATAGTGACCCTTCAATGAGGGTCATGTGCTCTCTTATATCAAGTTGACAAGTTGAGTGATTGGGCAAATGCATGGCAGATGCAGCATAATGTGGATAAATGTGAGGTTATCCATTCTGGTAGCAAAAACAGGAAGGTGGATTATTATCTGAATAACTATAGTTTGGGAAATGTGCAACAAGATCTGGGTGTCCTCGTATACCAGGTGCTGATGGTAAGCATGCAGATGCTGCAGGCAGTGAAGAAAGCAAATGGTATGTTGGCCTCCATAGTGAGAGGATTCAAGAGCAGGAGCAGAGATGTCTTGCTGCAGTTATATGGGGCCTTGCTAAGACCACAGCTAGAATATTGTGTACAGTTTTGACTTCTTTACTGAGGAAGGATGTTCTTGCTCTGGAGCGCGTGCAACAAAGGTTTATCAGACTGATTCCTGGGATGCAGGATTGACATATGAGGAGGGATTGAGTCTGTTACGATTATATTTGCTGAAGTTTAAAATAAAGAGGGGTGGGGTGTCATAGAAACCTACAAAATTCTCACAGGACTAGGCAGAGTAGATGCAGGAAGGATGTTCTCAGTGGTGGCAGAGTCTAAGGCTACAGGGTAAAGGTCACAGTCTAAGGCTACAGGCTAAACCTTTTAGGACTCATGTGGAGATGCCAGCGTTGGACTGGGGTAGACACAGTAAGAAGTCTTACAACACCAGATTAAAGTCCAACAGGTTTATTTGGTAGCACGGACTTTCAGAGCACTGCCCCTTCATCAGGTGAGTGCAGGATTTGGTTCACAAACAGGGCATATATAGACACAAACTCAATTACAAGATAATGGTTGGAGACCATTTAGGACCGAGATGAGGAGAAATTTCTTCACACAGAGAGTGGTCAGCCTGTGGAATTCTCTACCATGGAAAGCAGCTGAAGCCAAAATATTGTATGTTTTCAAGAAGTTAGATATAGCTCTTGGGTTTAAAGTAGGGGAGGCGATGGTCCAGTGGTATTATCGCTGGACTATTAATCCAGGAGCTCAGCTAATATTCTGGAGACTCGGGTTCGAATCCCACCGTGGCAGGTGGTGGAATTTGAATTCAATAAAAAATATCTGGAATTAAGAATCTACTGATGAAACCATTGGTGAATGTCAGAAAAACCCATCTGGTTCATTGGTGCCCTTTAAGGGAGGAAATCTGCCGTGCTTACCTAGCCTGGCCTACATGTGACTCCAGAGCCACAGTGATGTGGTTGACTCTCAACTGTCCTCGGGCAACGAGGAATAAATGCTGGCCAGCCAGCGATGCCCATGTCCCATGAACAAATAAAAAAAACATTTGCTCCCTCGAGCTGAGCCAGCCAGTGCAGAACAGGTGATCATTCATTTCATAGAACATAGAACATAGAACAGTACAGCACAGAACAGGCCCTTCGGCTCACGATTCTTTTTACTTATCTCGACAGCCATATGAAGGGAGTGGGAATGGAGGGATACAAAAGAATGGTCTAGTTTGGACCAGGGAGCGGCGCAGGCTTGGAGGGCCGAAGGGCCTGTTCCTGTGCTGTATTGTTCTTTGTTCTTTGATGTTGTGCCGAGCTTTATCTGAAACCAAGATCAAGCTATCCCACTCACTATCATCCTGGTGTGCTCCATGTGCCTATCCAATAACCACTTAAATGTTCCTAAAGTGCCTGACTCCACTATCAATGCAGGCAGTCCATTCCAAACCCCAACCACTCTCTGCGTAAAGAACCTACCTCTGATATCCTTCCTATATCTCCCACCATAAACCCTATAGTTATGCCCCCTTGTAATAGCTCCAACCACCCGAGGAAATAGTCTTTGAACGTTCACTCTATCTATCCCCTTCATCATTTTATAAACCTCTATTAAGTCTCCCCTCAGCCTCCTCCGCTCCAGAGAGAACAGCCCTAGCTCCCTCAACCTTTCCTCATAAGACCTACCCTCCAAACCAGGCAGCATCCTGATAAATCTCCTCTGCACTCTTTCCAGCGCTTCCACATTTCGCTGCTGTTTGTGGATTTTCCGTCTGCAGAGTTGTGGAACATGAACATACATAATGACAAATGTACATAATGCAAATTAATAAACTTTACGTGAATAACATGTTTGATAGAGTCAGTAAATTTCAGAACAGCACATGTTGGACCTGTCTCTAACATTCACTGTTACCATCATGAGCATAATTGGATGTTACTTTCTGGTTGCTATCTCAAAATTTTATTTTGAGTTTCACACTTCCATGTCTTCATAAACCGTTCACGTTGTTCTTATTAGGTGCCAGCTGCAATATATGTTAACAACTGAATGAGATGTCCTGAAGAAAACTTGCATTTTTATATCACCTCTCAAATTCTCAGGAAGGCTCAGTGCTCTTAATTGCCAATAAAGTTTTAATGGCAAATGTGTGATGATACTATACCGTTAAGAAATATATTTTAGTCATTTTTCTGTGCTGAATGTTTTTACTAGTCCCTTCCATTTTACCGGAGCCATTTTGTCTGGATCTAGCAGCACTGTATTGTTACTGCAGCAACATAATTGATCTTAATTGCTACCCTATTTGTTTTATTCTGAACTAATGCAGGGTTCTGTTATTTTGTGTTTTTCCCTGGGTTGTGCTTGATTAGGTTGATTGACGGGTAAGGTCATATGACTGGGTGAGGCTAGGCTTTCACAGAGGACACAAATCAGTCTGCTTTTAGGAATCTTTAAAGAGAGGTTGCTTTGTCTGCATCTCTTACTCTCTCTGAGGCCTGGAATCTGAGATTCCCTATTGTGGAGCTTTCTCTGGAAGTTGCTGCGTGAGAATTAGAAGACAAGTGTCTGTCTGGATCACTCCCCAGAACTGTCAAAAGGCTAGAAATCTAGTAACCAGATAAGCATATTTGGTTTCTATGCTAACTGGTTCTAAAGAAGGGATTTATGTCTATGGAGGATACTGCTAAATTGGAACAATAGAGATAGCTAGCTGTTAAGAATTATACTTTGTCATGTTTAAGTATTTTAATTGGTAAAAGTTATGCTAATTATTTTTGTTATATTGTAACTGTTTTCTTAAATAAAGTTTGTTTTGATAAAAGCTCCCTAATGGGTCACTTGAATCATACCTGGAGTGAAACTCCTTATGCTCACCCTAATGCCAAGATCAAACTTAAAAGTTATGGTCTAGGCTAACTTCATGAAATATCTTGGAGTTTCTGATCTGGTCCCTAACAAATGCAATGATCAACATCTTTACAGCAAGATCCCACATCAAATAAATGAGACAGAGGACCAGTCATCTCTTCCTTTAGGATCTCTATGCTCCTCTGATTCTTACATATCCTCAATTTCCTGCGCTCCATCATTGCTGTGTGTGTCATTAGCTGTCTGGTCCCTAAGTTCTGAAATTTTCTCTCTAAATCTCTCTGCTTTGCTATCTCGCTCACTTCTTTAAGATTTTTAAAAAGTTTATTCATATCACAAGTAGGCTGACTGCAATGAAGTCTATGTGAAAATCCCCTAGACGCCACACTCTGGCGTCATTTCAGGTACACTGGCCAATGCACCTAACCAGCACGTCTTTCGGACTGTGGGAGGAAACCAGAGCGCCTGGAGGAAACCCACGCAGACACGGGGAGAACGTGCAGACTCCGCACAGACAGTGACCCAAGCCGGGAATCGAACCATGGCACTCTGAGGTAGCAGTGCCAACCACTGTGCCACAATGCTGCCCTGATGCTCCTAAGATCAAACTCCATGATGAACCTTTGGTCACATGTACAATATCTCCTCATGTGTCAAATTCGAACTGAAAACACAGCTGCAAAGCACCTTGGTAGGTTTTCCTCAGTTAACGTTGCAACATAAATACAAGTTGTTTTTGTTAATGGACAAAAGTTGTGCACTGTGTTTGAATTGTGCCATTTGATCATCCATTCTATCCCTGAATGAAGCAAGATGGCTTAACACCTTATTGAAAAGGTGACCAACAATGTCACCTTTTGACCTATTGCACTGTGGCTGACATCTACTCAGGGTCATGAACTTTTGCCGTTGGTTTTCATGTGACTGGATAGGTCAGTTCTTAGCCCACATAGTTGGATGCATTGGGCAAGGTAGTGGGATCCGAAGAACAGGATTTGTTTCCTTTTCTTTCCTTCTCTGCCACTGCCCTGCTTCATCATTAAGACGTCATGACTCATGACAGCAAGATGTAGTTGATGGGCAAGTTGTTGACATTTTGAGTGATTGGTGACAAGCTCTTCCCAGTCATTAATGTCAATGCTGCCACACTTCAAAAAGACCTTCAGAGTGCCTTTGAAGCATTTTCTTTGACCTCACATGGAACAGTGGTCATTTGAGATTTGAAAAATGGACCTGGTAAGGGAGACATTTTCCAGGCATCCAGACATAGTGCGGAACTCTACCACTTCACCCACCACGGAATCGGTGCCGACAAGGGTCCGATAACAGAACTCTCATTTGTCCTTGGGCAGGAATTTCCGGTCTCGCCCGACCGAGGCCATAAAACCCCGCCAATAGTGTTCTGTCCAAAGTTGATTTTGCAGGAGCTTTGTTTAAACGTTTACATAGAAACTAGAAGCAGGATTAGGCCATTTGGCCCTTCAGTTCTGCTCCGCCATTCATTTTGATCATGGCTGATCATCAAATTCAATATCCTGATCCCCCCTCCCCCCATATCTCTTGATCTGTTTAGTCTCAAGAGCTATATCTAGTTTCATCTTGAAATCAGACAATATTTTGGCCTCAACTACTTACTGTGGTAGTGAATTCCACACATTCACCACCCTCTGAGTGAAAAACATTCTCCTCACCTCAGTTCTAAAAGGTATTCCCCTTATCCTGAAACTATGACCCTTAGTTCTAGGCTCCCCCGCCATTGGGAACATTCTTTCTGAATCTACCCTGTCTAATCCTGGTCGAATTTTATACATTTCTATGAGATCCCCTCTCGCTCTTCTAAACCCCAGTGAATATCATCCTAACCGACTTAATCTCTCCTCACAGGATAGACCTGCCATCCCAGGAATCAGGCTGGTAAACCTTCGCTGCACTCCCTCTATAGCAAGGAACTGGCTTCAATAAGAACACTAGTATTTGATCGGGTGTCCTCACATTGTATCCAGAGGATGTGGCAGAGGCATTCCTGATGGAATTTCTCTAGTGCTCTTCTGTATCAATGATACACAGTCCAGGTCTCACTGTAGTAGAGGACTGTGGTGACGCCAACTGCTCTATACACTAGGATTTTCTTGACTTGCGGAGGTCTTTGTCATTAAACACTCGCTGCCATCATTTGGTAGAAGGCTGAGCAGATGCAGTTGATCTAATGGTGGCCTTTTGAGAGAGGTGGCTGTAGAGATATGGGAAGCGCTCAAAAATTCCAGAGTCTCTCCTTCAACACATGCAGCCCAGAGTTAAGCATTGGTTAGAAGCCTATATTATGGAACAGGACTCAAACCTAGAGGCAAGAGTGGTCACATCAGAGCCACCTCTGTTCTATTTTACAAATCAGAGCCACTCCATTGTCCGATTAAAGCAAAATCTCCATCACTGACAACTTGATAATAAAAAGTACATTTGGTCCTTTCAAAGTGAAGAAGTGACGGAGAGGCGATGGCCTAGTGGTATTATCGCTAGACTATTAATCCAGAAGCTCAGCTAATATTCTGGCGACCCGGGTTCGAATCCTGCCACAGCAGGTGGTGGAATTTGAATTCAATAAAAAATATCTGGAATTAAGAATCTACTGATGACCATGAAACCATTGTCGATTGTTGGAAAAACCCATCTGGTTCACTAATGTTCTTCAGGGGAGGAAATCTACCGTCCTTACCTGGTCTGGCCTACATGTAACTCCAGAGCCACGTTGTTGACTCTCAACTGCCCTCTGGACAAGAGCAACTCAGGATGGGCAATAAATGTTGACCAGCCAGTGACGCTCTTGTCCCATGAATGAATAAAGAAAAAGTACCAATGTGTATTCGCAGGAACTGAGAACTTCATCCCTAGATCTAAACTGGAACTGAATCCACATCCAGTCATCTAAGAGACATCTGGGGAATTTTCCCATCCCACCTGCCACGGGAATTGTAGCGGATGACGGACAGACAATGGAAAGGTTTGTTGACCTCGGGAGAGATGTTCTGGTTTTGGGGCGAGCTTGGCCGGAAAATCCCGCTCATCTTCTTTGATGCCAATAGTGGATTGGATTAAAGAAGAAATTACTAACTGAGATACAGGGCAGGCCTTCAGCCTGGAGATAGGTTCCATGCAGGAGTTGAAGTGAGGGGCATTTGACAGAATGGAAAACCCTGAAGAAGATTTTTCTAAATGTCCTGTAGAATTTAACTGCAGGGCTGCTGAACATTTTTCCATTTGGGATTCCTTCTCACCAGAGTCTGAATGACAGGGTGGAGGCATCTCCGATGGGAAACCTATTTCACGACGTCAAGGTTCACCATAGAACCATAGAAATGTTACGGCAGAGAAAGAGGTCATTCAGCCCATCGTGTCTGCGCCAGCCAAAAGAGAGAGAAAAAGAAACTAGTCGTTCATTTTAATCCCACCTTCCAACACCTGGTCTGTAGCCTTGCAGGTTCCAACCCTTCAGCTGCAGATCCAGATACCTTGTAAATGTGTTGCTGCATTAATTAACCATCAATTTAGGCAGTGCATTCCAAACACCCACCACCTTCTGAATAAAAAGATTTTTCCTCATGCCCCCCCCGCAAACGAAGGAAATAGTCAACGACTTCAGGAAGCATAGTGGAGGACATGCCCCTGTCTACATCAATGGGGACGAAGTAGAAATGGTCGAGAGCTTCAAGGTTTTAGGTGTCCAGATCACCAACAACCTGTCCTGGTCCCCCCATGCCGACATTATAGTTAAGAAAGCCCACCAACGCCTCTACTTTCTCGGAAAACTAAGGAAATTTGGTATTTCCACTGTTATTCTCACCAACGTTTACAGATGCACCATAGAAAGCATTCTTTCTGGTTGTATCACAGCTTGGTATGGCTCCTGCTCTGCCCAAGGCTGCAAGGAACTACAAAAGGTCGTGAATGTAGCCCAATCCATCACTCAAACCAACCTCCCACACATTGACACTCTCTATACATCCCGAAACAATACTTTTCACTGGAAACCAATACATGCGACAATAATAAATCAAGTCAAATTCTACCAACCACCTTAAATCTATACCCCCTCAGCTAAGGGAAACAATCATTCCTGTCTACCCTGTGTAGGCTCCTCAATTTTGTACACCATAATTAGGTCATCCCTCAACCTCCTCTGTTTGAGGAAAACCTATGCCTATGGGGACAGGTGGTTTTACTGGGGAGGGGGGTGGGGGTGTGACTCCAGAGAGTGTGAAGAGGAGGACCCCATTAGCAAGGATGATCCCAATTGTGTTGAGGGGTCAGGATCATGAGTCAGGCTTTGGATAGCCGTGGGTCCCTAATCGCTGATGGGCACATTGGAGTCCCAATTCCTGGAGACAGGGGTGATGGTGGGGTCGGTGGGGGGCGGGGGGGGGGGGGGGGGGGTGGGGGGCAACAATGTTGGTTTGTAAAGCATAGAGACCAATGGACAATGGTGTCCCAAACATAAGCAGGCAGTGTTAATGATGGCTAGCAGGGTTGGATGGCGGTGAAGAAAGCAGATGGTCATAGATAGATCGGAGTGGGAAGACTTTTCTTGGGGTGGGGCAAGGGGATGAAGTTGAAGGGAAGAGGGTCAGTTTATCAGGTAACCTGTTGGGCCAGGGGGAAGAACACATGATCCTCCTGGCCCACAAGCCATAGGGTGATGACCCTTACTTCATGTATTGAGACAAGAGAACCATAGAACGTGACAATAATAAATCAAATCAGCATGGAAGGAGACCATTCAGCTCATTGTGTCCACACCAACCTAAACCCACATTCCAGATCTTGGTCCGTCGCCTGCAACATATGGCACTTCAAGTTCACATCCAAGTGCATTTTAAACATTGAGCAATGTTCCGATTCTTCTCACTGACGGGATCTTCTGGTCCTGTCAATGATGACATCCCCCTTCACCATCTTTGCTAGGAAGGCCACGGGGGTGGGGAGGTGGAATCAATGGGAAATCCCTTTAACAACAGTGGCATTTCTGTCTCTGCCATCCTTTCAAGCAGCGAGTTTCAGACCTCCACTTGCCCCAGGATCAAACATTTTCCCCTTTATAACGCATACCGATTACTCTACATCTATGGCCCCGGCTATGGGCCAAGGTTTTTTTACCTTTTTTCCCTGTTGGGTTTTTCGAGTCCCGGAATCCCAGCATTTTGTGCTGATAAATAGAATCAATGTTAAATTAAAGGCTTGCGGCCTTATTCCAAACTCATTTCCCACAATGCAATAGGCCCCTTGTCCATTAAGGACAATGGTGGGTGGGTTCAAAGAAGATTCAGATTCAGGATTTATTTACTTTTCAACCTCTTACACAGCCCCAAACCCACCCAATTTTGGGTGGCTAAATTCAGCCCAAAGATTCATTGAACACCACCATCTAGTGTACAGGCTGAGTAAGTACCTGTATAAAACTGCTGGAATTCTGAGCTCACAGTCCCCATGTTTACAAATACAACCTTGAAGTAAAGAACCAATTTTTGAGTGTTTTTTTTCATAAACATTTCGTAAAAATTGGTTCAGAGTTCTCATTTCATTTACGATTCTTACATTTAGCAGAGAGCAAGAACGGGAGTGAATGTAAATTGAAGCCCTAAAATATGACTTGTTAATTCACTGTATTAGCTCACTCCCTGTGTGGTTCAACCCATTTAGATAACATGGCCAACTTCTGGTGTCAAATTATAACTGGAACAATGGGGGGATTTCTCCCAAGCCCAGTAGGTTTGATGGAAAGCATGGGGGTGGAGGGGTGGGGGTGGGTGGGGGGGTGGAGCGCAGAATATAGCGGGAGGCCCAGGAATCAGTTTCATGCTGTGGCAAGATGGTCTTTCAAAGAGTGAGTGCAGACTCAATGGGCCAAAGGGCCTCCTTCTGCACTGTCATGATGTTATGGTATTATGGGACAGTGCTACACTCTTTAAAATGTTTTTACTATCATCCTTGATTGTGTCATTGTCCCACAGGAATGAAGCTTTGCCCTGCTTCCCAGGGTCCTCACTCGTACTCCCCCAGGAATTGGAACATGTCACAAAGAAGAAAGTTAAAATGAAAAATATGGGACAAGTTTTGTATGAACGTCGGAGATTCCGGTTTTACCAGCAATGATTCTTGCAATTCAGATAGCGTGTGCTTTGCACATCCCATAAAGTCCTTCTTCCTGATTCAAGACAATTTTCACATGCTCTGTGATTCAGGTCTCTCTCTCACTCTTTCTGGCAACTGAACAATTCCACTGTGTCTATAAATTCTTAATTGATCTGTCAGTCAAACAAAGCCAGAGTTCTCATCTGCAACTTGATCCTTAAATGAGCCCAACATTCATTTCAAGAATGTACGGTGATTGCACAATCCAACCTTAGAACAGAGGAAAGGCTACATTTCATTTTATGTGGCAGAATATTCCTGTCTTTACAAAGCAGTTCATGCTTCGACTTACCATGGGAGACTCCACGTACATACAGAATAGTAGGTGCCACATGATGTTGCACAGGTTTTACAACAGGCTATGAAGAAATAAATAGAAAGTAGCTAAGACCAAATGAATGGATGTGTTATTATTGAAAATATTTGAACGTTCCGACATTTCAAACAAACCTGGCGAAAATGTAGGAGGTTCAGAACATTTGAACAATGCGTTTTGACTGTTGCAATCCTTGAGGACATAACAGTGAAGGTTGGGAGGGGACGGGACTATGAATGAGGTGGCCGGCGGGGGGGGTGGGTAGGGGGGGGGGGCACGGTTGCGGGGGGTCCACACATGAGGACGGCCTAAACCGGGATGTTGGAGTTATGTCACATTATCAGTAACCCCCACAGCTTGCCTCCTGGACTTGTGGGCTATCCTGTCTGGAGACAATACACATCTCTGTAACCTGTGCTTAATGCTCCCTCCACCCACATTGTCTGTATCTTTAAGATCTGGTTGGCTGTAGAGATTTGCATTCGAACTGTAACTTGATTTTGTGTCTCTGTGCCCTGTTTGAGAGCACATTTCCACTCCATCTAACGAAGGAGCAGCGCTCCGAAAGCTAATGGTATTTGCTACCAAATAAACCTGTTGGACTTTAACCTGGTGTTGTTAAAACTCTTACAGAGCTAATAGCCCAGGGGTCAGCTGACACATACTCTTTAAAGGACAGTCCACACCCCAAACCCCAAAATACTACATTTTATATATATATATACATCACACACTAGCCTAATATCTCACTTTATGAATAGGTATCATTGAGTCATACAACACAGAAACAGGCTCTTCAGCCCGACTCGTCTATGTCGACCTGGTTTCCCAAACTGAACTAATCCTATTTGCCTGCATTTGGCCCATATCCTTCTAAACCTTTCCCATCCATGTACCAGTCCAAATGGAATATAAATGTTATAATTCTACCCGCCTCTACCACCTCCTCTGGCAGCTGACTCCACACATGCAACCAAAGATAGAACATAGAACATAGAACAGTACAGCACAGAACAGGCCCTTCAGCCCACGATGTTGTGCCGAGCTTTATCTGAAACCAAGATCAATCTATCCCACTCCCTATCATCCTGGTGTGCTCCATGTGCCTATCCAATAACCACTTAAATGTTCCTAAAGTGTCTGACTCCACTATCACTGCAGGCAGTCCATTCCACACCCCAACCGCTCTCTGCGTAAACACCCTACCTCTGATATCCTTCCTGTATCTCCCACCACGAACCCTATAGTTATGCCCCCTTGTAATAGCTCCATCCACCCGAGGAAATAGTCTTTGAACGTTCACTCTATCTATCCCCTTCATCATTTTATAAACCTCTATTAAGTCTCCCCTCAGCCTCCTCCGCTCCAGAGAGAACAGCCCTAGCTCCCTCAACCTTTCCTCATAAGACCCACCCTCCAAACCAGGCAGCATCCTGGTAAAGCTCCTCTGCACTCTTTCCAGCGCTTCCACATCCTTCTTATAGTGAGGTGACCAGAACTGCACACAATATTCCAAATGTGATCTCACCAAGGTCCTGTACAGTTGCAGCATAACCCCACGGCTCTTAAACTCCAACCCCCTGTTAATAAAAGCTAACACACTATAGGCCTTCTTCACAGCTCTATCCACTTGAGTAGCAACCTTTAGAGATATGGAGATGGACCCCAAGATCTCTCTGTTCCTCCACAGTCTTCAGAACCCTACCTTTGACCCTGTAATCCACATTTAAATTAGTCCTACCAAAATGAATCACCTCACATTTATCAGGGTTAAACTCCATTTGCCATTTTTCAGCCCAGCTTTGCATCCTATCTATGTCTCTTTGCAGCCTACAACAGCCCTCCACCTCATCCACTACTCCACCAATCTTGGTGTCATCAGCAAATTTACTGATCCACCCTTCAGCCCCCTCCTCTAAGTCATTAATAAAAATCACAAAGAGCAGAGAACCAAGCACTGATCCCTGTGGCACTCCGCTAGCAACCTGCCTCCAGTCCGAAAATTTTCCATCCACCACCACCCTCTGTCTTCGATCAGATAGCCAGTTACCTATCCAATCGGCCAACTTTCCCACTATCCCACACCTCATTCCTTTCATCATAAGCCGACCATGGGGGACCTTATCAAACGCCTTACTAAAATCCATGTATATGACATCAGATGTGCAGGATCAGTGGATTGGCAATGCCCCTTAGTGTCCCAAAATGCACAGGTTAGGTGGATTAGTCATGGTAAATGTGCAGGGTGTCTAACGACACCAGGTTAAAGTCCAACAGGTTTATTTGGTAGCAAACGCCACCAGCTTTCGGAGCGCTGCTCCTTCGTCAGGTGAGTGGGAGTTCTGTTCACAAACAGGGCATATAAAGACACAAACTCAATTTACAGAATAATGAATAATGATTGGAATGCGAGTCTTTACAGCTAATCAAGTCTTAAAGGTACAGACAATGCAACTGGAGAGAGCATTAGCACAGGTTAAAGAGATGTGTATTATCTCCAGACAGGACAGCCAGTGAGACTTTGCAAGTCCAGGCAAGTTGTGGAAGTTACAGATAGTGTGACATGAACCCAAGATCCCGGTTGAAGCCATCCTCATGTGTGCGGAACTTGGCTATCAGTCTCTGCTCAGCGACTCTGCGCTGTCGTGTGTTGTGAAGGCCGCCTTGGAGAATGCTTACCCGAATATCAGAGGCCGAATGCCCGTGACCGCTGAAGTGCTCCCCAACAGGAAGAGAACAGTCTTGCCTGGTGATTGTCGAGCGGTGTTCATTCGTCTGTTGTCATAGCGTCTGCGTGATTTCCCCAATGTACCATGCCTCGGGACATCCTTTCCTGCAGCGTATCAGGTAGACAATGTTGGCCGAGTTGCAAGAGTATGTACCGTGGATGGTGTTCTCACGTGAGATGATGGCATCCGTGTCGATGATCCGGCATGTCTTGCAGCGGTTGCTGTGGCAGGGTTGTGTGGTGTCGTGGTCACTGTTCTCTTGAAGGCTGGGTAGTTTGCTGCGGACAATGATCTGTTTGAGGTTGTGCGGTTGTTTGAAGGCAAGAAGTGGGGGTGTGGGGATGGCCTTGGCGAGATGTTCGTCTTCATCAATGACATGTTGAAGGCTCTGGAGGAGATGTCGTAGCTTCTCCGCTCCAGGGAAGTACTGGACGACGAAGGGTATTCTGTCCACCGTGTCCCGTGTTTGTCTTCTGAGGAAGTTGGTGCGGTTTTTCGCTGTGGCGTGTCGGAACTGTCGATCGATGAGTCGAGCGCCATATCCTGTTCTTATGAGGGCATCTTTCAGCGTCTGGAGGTGTCTGTTGTGATCCTCCTCATCCGAGCAGATCCTGTGTATACGGAGGGCTTGTCCGTCGGGGATGGCTTCTTTAACGTGTTTAGGGTGGAAGCTGGAGAAGTGGAGCATCGTGAGGTTATCCGTAGCCTTGCGGTACAGTGAGGTGCTGAGGTGATCGTCCTTAATGGAGATGCGTGTCCAAGAATGCAACCGATTCCGTAGAGCAGTCCATGATGAAGACATCCAGACACACGGAACAGCCATGGGGACCAAATTCGCACCTCAATATGCCAACATCTTCATGCAGAGGTTCGAACAAGACTTCTTCACCGCACAGGATCTTCAACCGATGCTATACACTAGATACATCAATGACATTTTCTTCCTTTGGACTCATGGTGAACAATCACTGAAACAACTATATGATGTCATCAACAAGTTCCATCCCACCAGCAGACTCACCATGTAAAGACTCGCATTCCAATCATTATTCATTATTCTGTAAATTGAGTTTGTGTCTTTATATGCCCTGTTTGCTGTTTATGAGCCGATCTCCCACTCACCTGACGAAGGAGCAGTGCTCCGAAAGCTAGTGAGGTTTGCTACCAAATAAACTTGTTGGACTTTAACCTGGTGTTGTTAAACTCCTTACTGTGTGTACCCCAGTCCAACGCCGGCATCTCCACAAAATGTGCAGGGTTACAGGGATAGAGTGGAGGGGGAGGACATGAGTGGGATGCTCTTTAGGAGAGTTGGTGCAGACTCAATGGGCCAAATGGCCTCCTTGTGCACTGTAACTGTTAGGTGCATTGGCCATGCTAAATTCTCCCTCAGTGTACCAGCATTAATTGCCCATTCCTGAGGGTATATAAGAGTCAACCATATTGCTATGGGTATGGAGTCACATGCAGGTCAGACTGGGTAAAGATGGCAGATTTCCTTCCCTAAAGGACATTCATGAACCAGATGGGTTTTTCAGACAACCGGCAATGACTTAACGGTCATCATTAGACTTTTAATTCCAGATTTTTTATTGAATTCAAATTTCACCATCTGCCATGGTGGGATTTGAACCTGGGTCCCCAGAACATTACCCTGGGTCTCTGGATTACTCGTCCAACCACAACACCACTGCGTCACTGCCTCCCATGAATGTTAATGTGAGCTTACTTTGACACTAATAGCAAGAAATAAAGAATAAATAAATAACTCTGCACATTATACCCAATGCATCTGCTAACGTGCTAACACCATTGGTGGCACAGTGGTTAGCACTGCTGCCTCACAGCGCCAGGGAACCGGGTTCGATTCCCGGCTTGGGTCACTCTCTGTGTGGAATCTGTATGTTCTCCCCGTGTCTGCATGAGTTTCCTCCGGGTGCTCCGGTTTCCTCCCACATTCTGAAAGATGTGCTGGTTAGGTGCATTGACCCGAACAGGTGCCGGAGTGTGGCGACTAGGGGAATTTCACAGTAACTTCATTGCAGTGTTAATGTAAGCCTTACTTGTGACTAATAAATAAACTTTAACTTTAAATCATTGAAGGTGAAGCAGTCGATTCAAAACAGAACTGTTGATCCTATGAGCCATTCCCTCTGGTTCAATTCTGGGTGAACATCTTGGCAGGAAGAAGTTATCTTTGGTGACTTTACACAAAATCTCTGCCAGTGAATAGTTGGTAACCACTAAAACATTCTCCAACAAGGCTTGCAGCTGAGGATGGGCTGGGGTATCAAAATCCAATTCAAACTTGCTGTTTCTGGAACTTTGCCTAACGTAACAGAAAACAAAATTAAATGGGGAATTCTTCATTTCAATTTGCATTCTGCAACACTGCATGATGGAGAGGTTGAGTGTGAACCTAAATCTGTGGTATGTGAGGTTCCAGTGTGTGAGGCCCAGGGTCAGGTGCATGTTTTATTAAATTACCTCATTTCCATAGAACCACAGAATCCCAACAGTGCAGAAAGAGGCCATCCGGCCCATCACATCTCCACCGACTCTCCAAAAGAGCTTCCTACTCAGGTCCTCCCCATCCACCCTATTCCCATAACCTTGTACATTTACCATGGCCAAACCACCTCACCTGCATATCTTTGGACACTAAGGGGCAATTTAGAATGGCCAATCCCCCTAACCTACGCATCTTTGAACACTAAGGGGCAATTTAGCACGGCCAATCCACCTAACCTACACAGCTTTGGACCCTAAGGTGCAATTTAGCATGGCCAATCCCCCTAACCCACGCATCTTTGAACACTAAGGGGCAATTTAGCACGGCCAATCCCCCTAACCCACGCATCTTTGAACACTAAGGGGCAATTTAGCATGGTCAATCCCTCTAAACTGCACATCTTTGGAGGGCGGGAGGAAACCAGAGCACTCAGAGGAAACCCACGTAGACACGGGGAGAATGTACAAACTCCACACAGACAGTAACCCAGAATTGAACCCAGATTCCTGGCATTCTGAGGGAGCAGTGCTAACCACTGTGCTGCCCATAGGAATGCATGAAGGTGATTTGCATTGGTCCTCAACAACAACTTGCATTAACATAGCAGCTTTTTGGTGCTCTCCATAATTTCTGACAAAAGACCATCAACCTGAGAAGTGAACTCTGCTTTTCTCTCTCCACAGATGCTGCCTGAATTTCTGCGTATCACCTGCATTTTCTGGTCTTTATTTCGGATTAGCAGCATCTGCGGTATTTTAGTTTGGTGATGGTGAGTTGTGGAAGAAATGTTGGCCAGGACACCGAGAGAGTTTCCCCGATTCTCCTTTGAAGATTGGCAGGGGGTTGAGTCACACATATCTGCATAGGCAACAAAAAGAAAAATCACAGAAGTTAGAGAAAATCCAGGTTGCATCATGCACAGGGTCTCACAAAGAACAGACTTGAGAGGCCAAATGACCTTTGCTTGTTCCATGTTTTCTTAGGTAGATTCAAGACTGTAATCTATTTCATAGACTGATTGCAATGCCAAAGGGACTATAGGAATAGTTATAAAGGTCTAAATATTAGGGTTGTATTCAGACTGTGGAACAAGAATTTCAATAGGAGCCAACATTATAAACTATCATTAGATCTTCATCCCACAGAGTAATGGAAGATGCCACCAACATGAGGTAATCCAGACTTGGAGAACTCTACAGGCTGCCAACAACAATCCTGTCTCCTTGGGGAAAATCCACTGCTTTGTAATAATTTCCCTGCGTGATTTAATCCAATTAGATTTTTTTTTTAGATCATTCCTGCATAGTTTGCGTTCACTTTTTCTGTTCACCAGTGTGTGCTCTCCACCGAGATATGCCATGTAGAATCCAGGTGGATTCCTTCCACCTGACAGCGCACATGGGGACTTGATTCAATGTCCCGTCTGAAAGATGGACGGTAGTCAGTGATGACACACATTGGAGGAAAGCATAATTTGAGGTACAGTGGTTAGCACTGTCTCGAGTGACTGATTTGATTTGATTTATTATTGTCACATGTATTAACATACAGTGAAAAGTATTGTTTCTTGCGCGATATACAAAGCATACCGTTCATAGAGAAGGAAATGAGAGAGTGCAGAATGTAGTGTTACAGTCACAGCTAGGGTATAGAGAAAGACCAACTTAATGCAAGGAAGTCCATTCAAAAATCTGACAGCAGCAGGGAAGAAGCTGTTCTTGCGTTGGTTGGTACGTGACCTCAGACTTTGTCTCTTTTTCCCGAAGGAAGAAGGTGGAAGAGAGAATGTCCAGGGTGCGTGGGGTCTGTGTGGAGTTTGTACATTCTCCCCGTGTTTGTGTGGGTTTCCTTCGGGTGCTCCGATTTCCTCTCACAGTCCGAACATGTGCGGGTTAGGTTGATTGGTCATAGTAAATTGCCCTTTGTGTTAGGGGGACTAGTAGGTTAAATAAGTGGGATTATGGGGAGAGCGCCTCAGTGGGATTGTGGTTGGTGTAGACCACTTTCTGCACTGTAGGGATTTTATGATTCTATGATTCTATTCTATGATGAATTGTATTGCCCGATCAGTGTGTTTCAAGACCTTTTTTGTCAATCACACATAGGTGACCCATTCTTCCATGGGTTGGCCAATTTGGGCAGCACGGTGGCACAGTGGTTAGCATTGCCGCCCCAAAGTGCCAGGGACACGGGTTCGATTCCCAGCTTGGGTCACTGTCTGTGTGGAATCTGCATGTTCTTCCATGTCTGTGTGGGTTTCCTCCGGGTGCTCCGGTTTCCTCCCACAGTCCGAAAGACATGCGGGTTGGATGCATTGGCCGTGCTAAATTCTCCTTCAGTGTGCCCGAACAGGCGCTGGAGTGTGGCGACTCGAGAATTTTCACAATAATTTCATTGCAGTGTTAATGTAAGCCTACTTGTGACACTAATGAATAAACTTTAAACTTCTAAATGTCGATTAAAGTCAGGATTGAACCTTAAACCCAACATGCAGATCCCCGCAGATTGGATTATGAGGTCAGGATGCAAATATGGGTTTTTAATATGGATGCTTCAGGTGATTATGGGATTTGATAGTGTAGACAGTGAGAACAATTTTCTCTGGTCAAGAACAAGAGGGTACAGTTGTTAAGACGAGTGGTCAAATTGAAGTTTCACGATTGAGATTGATCAATTGTTGGTAGATGTCAGTATTAAGGGATATTAACCAGGCAGATAAATGAAGTTCAGCTACCTACCAGCCATGATCAAACTGAATGTCTGAACAGGCTGGAACAGAAAAACATCAGAAACGCGAACAGAAGTAGGCCATGCTGCTCCTCAAGGCTGTTTCACCATTCATTAACATCATGGTTGATCTTTTAGAATCATAGAATCCTCACAGCACAGAAGGAGCCCATTTGGCCCATCGAGTCTGCACCAATTACAATCCCACCCAGGCCCTCGTTATTTACACTACTAACCCCTGACACTAAGGGGCAATTTAGCATGGCCAATCAACCGAACCTGCAAATCTTTGGACTGTGGGAGGAAACCGAAGCACCCGGAGGAAACCCACGCAGACACAGGGAGAACGTGCAAACTCCACACAGACAGTCACCCAAACCGGGAATCAAACCCGAGTGCCTGGCTGCTTGTAGGAAGAATTGTAGGAAGAATTCTTTAATCTTATACTTCAATCCCTTTGTTATATTTATAATATTTGCCTTATAATTGCTTGCTATACCTGCAAATTATTTTTGCAGCCCCTGTGCAGCTTTGATTCCCAGTAAAGTTGCATACTATACACCTGATGTTATTGAGGTAGATTGTGTTAAAATATTTCCTATATCTCAGAGCAGTGCAGAGATGACATCAGTTTCCAAGTATGCAGCAAGTTTACTTGAGTCTTAAAATATCCCTGCAGTCAATAAAACATCTGCTTAAACCTTAGCTTCGTGTAGCTTCCGTGATGTGATGGCCGTTTACTTCAGCTCTGAATCCACATCCAGGCTTAATCAATCTAGTACAGTGAACATGGATCAGATACAAAACTCACATAATCAAACACAGAACAATTGAACACTAGCGATTGTAAATCTAGCTTGTAAATAGCTGAGGTCCAAACACTGATCCTTGCATCGCCCCCCAAGTTGCAACCTGCCAATTCAAAAATTACCTATTTATTCCTACTGTTTTCTGTCCATTAGCCAATCCTCAACTCCTGCAAGATATATTATCCCTAATCCCATGAGTCTTAATTTTGTGTAATAAATTTTGTGTGGCACTTCACCAAGTGCGTTTCAAAAATCCAAATACTCTACATCCTAGTCTGTCCTTGTGTACCCTACTAGTTAGAACCTTAATAAACATGAACAGAGCTGGCAAACACATGTTACCTTTAGAAATCTACACTGACCCTGCCCAATTATGTTATTATTTCCTTAATTCCCTGTTACCACATAGTAATAGATTTGAGCACCTTCCCTATGACTGATGTCAGGTTCACTGGCCTACAGTTTCCTGTATCACCTCTCTCCTTTATTGAACAGCATCGCTCTTGTACCTTCCAATACATGGAGACTGCTCTAGGATCTAGAGAGCGTTGCAAAATCAAAAGCAATGCACCCAGTACAAGACCAATGCACCGAGTGTTGGACAGACCTACTGCTTTATTTATCTTGCTAATCACCATGAGAATCAGTGCCACCGTGTTACAATTTTAAATTGGCTTCCAATTGTTTAAATAGATTACCATATTTTTCCTAGTTTCATTGTTTAAGTATCTGTTAAACACAATGTATCACTTCAGGCATCTCTTTGGGGAAGATCGCTGGGAGCAGAGGGTAGTCCTGTGAGGATAGATTGCGTAGAATGTCTCCATATTCTCTGGACTTTAAAAGAGTGAGAGATGATCTCTTTGAAACATATGAGGTCTTGACAGGGTAGCTGTTGAAGGACTGTTTCCCTGGGTTAGAGAGCCCAGAACTAGGAGTGACAGTCCGAGGGCAGCAGGGTGGCACAGTGGTGAGCACTGCTGTCTCACAGCGCCAGGGACCCAGGTTCGATTCTTGGCTAGGGTCACTGTCTGTGCAGAATCAACACGTTCTTCCCGTGTCTCCGCGGGTTTCCTCCGGGTGCTTCAGTTTCCTCCCACACTCCAAATATGTGTGGGTTAGGTGGATTGGCCATGCTAAATTCCCCCATAGAGTCAGGGGGACTAGCTAGGGTAAATGCATGGGGTTATGGAGATAGGGCCTGGGTGGGATTGTGGTCGGTGTAGACTCGATGGGCCGAATGGCCTCCTTCTGCACTGTAGGGATTCTATGATCTACGATTAAGGAGCTGGCCATTTCGGAAAGAGATGAGGAGACATTCCTTCACCTGCAGGGTGGTGCATATTTGGAATTCTCTACCCCAGAGAGCTACGGATGCCCAAACATCAAATGATAAAACTTTCTTCTGTTGGGAGTGGATGAGAACAGGTTGGGAAGAACGGGTGCACCCCATTTCCTCAAATCCACAGCAGGCTGAAGTTTGCCATGTGCAGTGTTAACCCTCCCTCTACGGTGTGCAACTTGAACGTGCGATTGGAGCCACGGGCAACCTGCCTCCACTTTTACATTTATCAATGATTTATAAAGACTTGAAAGAGTGAATTATCTTTGTTCTGGTGGTGCACCCTCCTGATTCTGTTCCCGTGTGTCAGAACAGTTGGTCCCCTACTGTGCTGAAGAGACTCTTGAAACAACACCATAAAAAAAACAGAGGCAACAGCCTGACTCTTATTACAACCATAAAGTCAAAACTAAGAGCCAAGAAAGCGTCAAGTTACAGACAATATTCTTAGTGTAAGGCAGAGAGTGAGATAATAAAATAGCAGATGCTCAAATCCGACAGAACGCAGCTGATTCAGAGTAGAAGGAAGCTGTGGCGAGATTCATGTGATATCTGATATATGTTTACCGCTGGCCCTCCAACTGCAAAAATAAACCCCACTGATTGCTGCTTTGCTTCTCGAGCTGAAACCATTTAGTTGAGGAAGTTGTGGGTTTTTGGTGCTAAGGTTAATTTTCCATACCAGGTAAGACCAGGCAGACAATGTTGCTTTAACATCCTACCCGGTTCTAGCAAGACAGTTCCTCTCTGCTCAGAACTTGCAACTCTGTGGTCCAAGTGAATATCACAGATGGAAATAGACAATGGTGCCCTAAGGCGACAGAAGGAAGATTGGTGGGGTTTTCACTCTTGTGAGCGATGATCATTATCATCGCGTTACAAGGTTTAAATTAGCTTTGCAGCATTTTTATAGATTATATATCTTCCAAGTTTCACTGTTTATGTACCAATGAAACACTCTACACCACACGGAGCATCTCCCCGGGGTAGATCTCGGGGAAACTGAATAAAATAGGCCTATAATCTCTGGGGTTCAGAAAGAATTTAGAGAATTCTTAGAATGCTTGGTAAAGTTAATGCCGAGATGCTATTTCCCGAGGCTGGAAAGTCTAGAGCGAAAGGTCACATTCTAAGAATAAGGCGTTGGACTGGGGTGGCGGTGGGCACATTAAGAAGCCTCACAACACCAGGTTGAAGTCCTACAGGTCTATTTGGAATCACAAGCTTTCAGAGCGTTGCTCCTTCATCAGCTGAGTCCTGATGAAGGAGCAGCGCTCCGAAAGCTCGTGATTCCAAATAAATCTGCTGGACTTTAACCTGGTGTTGTGAGACTCCTTTCTAAGAATAAGGGTCAGCCATTTAGGAGTGAGAGGTGGGGAATTTTCTTCACATTTTTAAATGTTCATTGCACATGGGCATCGCTGGCTGGCCAGAATTTATTGCCCATCCCTAGTTGCCCGAGGGCAGTTGAGAGTCCACCATATTGCTGTGGCTCTGGAATCATATGTAGGCCAAACCAGGTAAGGACATTAGTGAACCAGATGGTTTTTTCTGACAATCGACAATGGTTTCATGGGCATCAGTAGATTCTTAGTTCCAAAAAATTTTTATTGAATTCAAATTCCACCATATGCTGTGACAGAAATCAAACCTAGGTCCCCGGAACATGAGCTGAGTTTCTGGATTAATACTCTAGTGATAATACCACTAGGCCATCAACCTCCACTCAGATGATTGTGGGAGGTTTGGAAGTTGTCTCCAACCGCCAGAGAGCTGTGGCTGTTCAGTGAATGTGTACGTTTGCAGATTGAGATTGATAGGTTTTTCAACACAAAGAAATTCAAGGGATATGAGGAAAGGGCAGAAAAGTTCAAAGAACAAACAAAGAAAATTACAGCACAGGAACAGGCCCTTCGGTCCTACAAGCCTGCACTGACCATGCTGCCTGACTGAACTAAAACCCCCGACCCTTCCGGGGACCATATCCCTCCATTTCCATCCTATTCATGTATTTGTCAAGAAGACCCTTAAAAGTCACTACCATATCCGCTTCCACAACCTCCCCCGACAGCGAGTTCCAGGCACCTACCACCCTCTATGTAAAAAAGCTGCCTCGTGTATCTCCTTTAAACTTTGCCCCCGCACCTTAAACCTATGCCCTCTAGTAATTGACTCTTCCACCCTGGGAAAAAGCTTCTGACTATCCACTCTGTCCTTGCCCCTCATAATCTTGTAAACTTTTATCAATTTGCCCCTCAACCTCCATCATTCCAGTGAGAACAAACCAAGTTCCTCCAAACTCTCCTCATAGCTGATGCCCTCCATACCTGGCAACATCCTAGTAAATCTCTTCTGTACTCTCTCCAAAACCTCCACATCCTTCTGGTCGTGTGGCGACCAGAATTGAACACTATATTCCAAGTGCGGCCTAACTAAGATTCTATAAAGCTGCAACATGGCTTGCTAATTTTTAAACTCCATGCCCCAGCCGATGAAGGCAAGCATGCCATATGTCTTCTTGACTATCTTCTCCACCTGCGTTGCACTTTCAGTGACCTCTGTACCTGTACACCCAGATCCCTCTGCCTATCAATACTCTTAAGGGCTCTGCCATTTACTGTATATTTCCTATCTGTATTAGACCTTCCAAAATGCATTACCTCACATTTGTCCGGATTAAACTCCATCTGCCACCTCTCCGCCCAAGTCTCCAACCAATCTATATCCTGCTGTATCCTCTGATGGTCCTCATCACTATCCGCAAATCCACCAACCTTTGTGTCATCCACAAACCTACTAGTCAAACCAGTTACATTTTCCTCCAAATCATGTATATATACTACAAACAGCAAAGATCCCAGCACTGAGACCTGAGGAACGCCATTTGTCACAGCCCTCCATTCAGAAACACACCCTTCCACTGCTACCCTCTGTCTTCTTTGTCCGTGCCAGTTTGTATCCACCATACCAGCTTACTTCTGATCCCATGCGACTTCACCTTCTGCACCAGTCTACCATCAGGGTCATAGAGTCATGGAGGTTTACAGCATGGAAACAGGCCCTTCGGGTTGTCCATGTCGCCCTTTTTTTTTTAAACCCCTAAGCTAATCCCAATTGCCCGCATTTGGCCCATATCCCTCTATACCCATCGTACCCATGTAACTATCTAAATGCTTTTTAAAATATAAAATTGTACCTGCTTCTACTACTACCTCTGGCAGCTTGTTCCAGACACTCACCACCCACTGTGTGAAAAAATTGCCCCTCTGGACACTTTTGTATCTCTCCCCTCTCACCTTAAACCTATGCCCTCTAGTTTTAGACTCCCCTACCTTTGGGAAAAGATATTGACTATCTACCTTGTCTCTGCCCCTCATTATTTTATAGACCTCTATAAGGTCACCCCTCAGCCTCCAACGCTCCAGAGAAAAAAGTCCCAGTCTATTCAGCCTCTCCTTATAACTCAATCCATCAAATCCCGGTAGCATCCTAGTAAATCTTTTCTGCACTCTTTCTAGTTTAATAATATCCTTTCTATAATAGAGTGACAGAATTGCACACAGTATTCCAAGTGTGGCCTTACCAATGTCTTGTATAACTTCAGCAAGACATCCCAACTCCTGTATTCAATGTTCTGACCGAAGAAACCAAGCATGCCAAATGCCTTCTTCACCACTCTGTCCACCTGTGACTCCAATTTCAAGGAGCTATGAACATGTACCCCTCGATCTCTTTGTTCTGTAACTTTCCCCAATGCCTGACCATTAACTGAGTAAGCCCTGCCCTGATTCAATCTACCAAAATGCATTACCTCGCATTTGTCGAAATTAAACTCCATCTGCCATTCGTCAGCCCACTGGCCCAATTGATCAAGATCCCGCTGCAATTGGAGATAACCTTCCTCACTGTCCACCATGCCACCAATCTTGGTGTCATTTGCAAACTTACTAACCATGCCCCCTATATTCTCATCCAAATCATTAATATAAATGACAAATAACAGTGGGCCCAGCACTGATCCCTGAGGCACTCCGCTGGTCACAGGCCTCCAGTTTGAAAACAACTCTCTACAACCACCCTCTGGCTTCTGTCAAGAAGCCAATTTTGTATCCATTTAGATACCTCACCCTGGATCCCGTGAGATTTAACTTTATGCAACAACCTACCATGCGGTACCTTGTCAAAGGCCTTGCTAAAGTCCATGTAGTCAACATCAACTGCACTGCCCTCATCTACCTTCTTGGTTACCCCTTCAAAAAACTCAATCAAATTTGTGAGACATGATTTTCCACTCACAAAGCCATGCTGACTGTCCCTAATCAGTCCTTGCATCTCTAAATGCCTGTAGATCCTGTCTCTCAAAATACCTTCCAACAATTTACCCACCACAGATGTGAGGCTCACTGGCCTGTAGTTCCCAGGCTTTTCCCTGCAGCCCTTTTTAAACAAAGGCACAACATTTACCACTCTCCAATCTTCAGGCACCTCATCCGTGACTATAGATGATTCAAATATCTCGGCTAGGGGACCCGCAATTTCCTCCCTAGCCTCCCACAACATCCTGGGATAGACCTCATCAGGTCCCGCAGATTTATCTACCTTGTCAAAGGTCTTACTGAAGTCCATGTAGACAACATTCACTGCTCTACCCTCATCAATTATCTTTGTCACTTCCTCAAAAAACTCCATCAAGTTAGTGAGACACAACCTCCCCTTCACAAAACTATATTGCTTCTCACTAATACGTTCACTTATTTCCAATTGGAGTAAATCCTGTCTCGAAGAATCCTCTCCCAATAATTTCTCTACCACTGACGCAAGGCTCACCGGCCTGTAATTACCTGGATTATTCTTGCTACCCTTCTTAAACAAAGACAGAACTTCAGCCATGATCTTATTCAACAGTAGAGAAGACTCCTAGTGCCTTATGGCCTACTCTTGCTCTGATTTTGCATGTTCCAATTTAGTGTCTGCAACTCACCAGGAGATGTACTCAAGTATTGGGAAAGTTGGAGGGACAGTCATGACTCTTTGATTTTTTTTAGCTCAAGTGGACAAAAGGTCAAAAGGCCCCTGCAAAGGGCATCTGGAGTCAACACACAGATCACCAAGTTGAGAGTTCATGGCCATTCTGTTTAAGATATGAGGCAGACTACAAAACCTGTCTTCATGCATTTGTTGTCATCAGTTTAAAATCACAGGGCCCCATTAATTGTTTAGTGCTGTATTAACATTAAACAAATTAGCCAGACCGTGATTACATTCCTGCTTTTAAAATGGGAACATTTTAATCTGTGGTGGCATATAGATTGATCATTTATTTCCAGCTACCAACATTACATCAAGAATGGCACTTTGAAAAGTACTTCATTGGCTGTAAGAGATCTGGGATGCCCTGAGGCTGTGAATTGTGTTTTCTTTTAGTGCAAATTATGAAAAGTTTTGATTGAGTAAATAAGAAGAAACTATTTCCGCTTGCAGGAGAGTTGGTAAGCAGAGAACATGGGTCTGTTTGAATGGAGGAGCAGACTTGGTGGGCTGAGTGGCCTTCTCCGCTACGACCCTTGCCAACCTTTATAGATGCATCACAGAAAGCATTCTTTCCGGTTGTATCACAGCCTGGTATGTGTCCTGCTCTGCCCAAGACCACAAGAAACTACAAAGGGTCATGAATGAAGCCCAGTCCATCACGCAAACCAACCTCCCATCCATTGACTCTGTCTACACTTCCCGCTGCCTCGGAAAAGAAGCTGGCATAATTAAGGACCCCAGACATTCTCTCTTCCATGAAGTAGAAAGGGTGAAGAGCTTCATGTTTTTAGGTGTCCAGATCACCAACAACCTGTCCTGGTCCCCCCCATGCCGACACTATAGTTAAGAAAGCCCACCAACGCCTCTACTTTCTCAGAAGACTAAGGAAATTTGGCATGTCCGCTTTGACTCTCGCCAACTTTTACAAATGCACCATAGAAAGCATTCTTTCTGGTTGTATCACAGCTTGATAGGTTCCTGCTCTGCCCAAGACTGCAAGGGACTAAAAAAGGTCATGAATGTAGCCCAATCCATCATGCAAACCAGCTTCCCATCCATTAATTCTGTCTACCCATCCCGCTGATTTGGAAAAGCAGCCAGCATAATTAAGGACCCTACCCACCCCAGACATTATCTCTTCCACTTTCTTCCGTTGGGAAAAAGATACAAAAATCTGAGGTCACGTACCAACCGACTCAAGAACAGCTTCTTCCCTGCTGCTGTCAGACTTTTGAATGGACTTACCTTGCATCAAGTTGATCTTTCTCTGCACCCTAGCTATAACTGTAACACGACATTGGCACTCTCTCATTTCCTTCTCTATGAACAAAATGCTTTGTCCGTATAGTGCGCAAGAAACAATACTTTTCACTGTCTGTAAATACATGTGACAATAATAAATCAAATCAAATCAAATCAAATCTTCCATTGGGAAAAAGATACAAAAGTCTGAGGTCACGTACCAACCGACTCAAGAACAACTTCTTCCCTGCTGCTGTCAAACTTTTGAATGGGCCTACCTTGCACTAAATTGATCTTTCTCTACACGCTAGCTATGCTATAACACTACATTCTGCATCTCTCGTTTCCTTCTCTATGAATGGTATGCTTTGTCTGTATAGCACGCAAGAAACAATATTTTTCACTGTATGCTAATACATGTGACAATAATAAATCAAATCAAATTAAATCAAAAATTGTTCCGAACATAGATATAAGTTGATTAACAGAAAAGTATGGTGCGGGGGGGGGGGGGAATGAGAATTATTTTTTCCCACAGAGTGCACTGCCTAACAAGGTGGGTTCAATAGTAACCATCAAAAGGGAGTAAGGTACTTCTGTCGAAAACTTACGGGTCCATACCACAACACCAGATCTCAGGATTTTTAAAATGCTTTCATGGGATGTGGGCATGGCTGGCTAGGCCACCATTTGTTTCCCCATCTCTATTTGCTCTTGGGAAGGTGGTAGTGAGTTGCCTTCTTGAACAGCTGCAGTCCATGTGGTGTAGGTACACCCACAGTGCTGATAGGAAGGGAGTTCCAGGATTTTGACCCAGCGACAGTGAAGGAACGGCCAATATATTTCCAAGTCAGGATGGTGCGAGCTTGGAGGGGAATTTACAGGTGATCTCATGCATTTGCTGCCCATGTCCTTCTAGGAGGTAGAGGTTGCCGGTTTGGAATGTGCTATCAAAGTACCTTCACAGTTTGCTGCAGTGCATCATTTAAATGGTAGATACTGCTACCACTGTGCGGCAGTGCTGTGGGGAGTGAATGTTACAGGTGGTGGATGAGGTATCAAACCAGCAAGCTGGTTTGTCCTGGATGATGTTGAGCTTCTTGGGTGTTGTTGGAGCTGCACCCATCCAGGAAAGTGGGAAGTATTCCATCACACTCCTGACTTGTGCCTTGTAGATGGTGGACAGGCTTTGGCAATTCAGCAACTGAGTTACTCACTGCAGAATTACCAGCCTCTGGCATTCTCTGACAGCCACAGTGGCTGATCCAGTTCAGTTTCTGTTCAATGGTGACCTCGGGAATGCGGTTGGTGAGTGCTTTGATGCTGTTATTTTGCCATTCAGTATCTAAGGTGGATGGATAGTTTCTCGTTTATTGGAGACGGTCTTGAGCCTGGCAATTCCGATATCTGAATAAAAACAGAGGACAGGATTCTCTGGCCTCCCCACAGCGTGTTTCTCAGCGGTGGGAGGTGGCGCACCATTCGTTGGCATGGGGATCTTCCGGCCCTGCCGCTGTCAATGGGATTCCCATTGTCTGAACCCCATGCCACCGGAAAATCCGTGGTGGAGCTGTCAGCGGATCCGGAAAATCCTGCCGGCATAAATGGCTTGAGAATTCTGGCCAATATGTTAGAAATACTCAGAAGGCTGGCAGCTTCTGTGAGGGAGAGGAACAATTTTTAAAGTTTTCAGGTCAATAACTCTTTGGCAGGATCTGGTTAATTTCAGATTTCCCACATAGGCAATTCGACCGAACCAAATCCACCTAAATCTTTGCAATCTTACAGCAATACATTCATTTCTTGATGACTGGAATAGGCATAATCTGCTGACAAGAATAACCTCTGAGTGACAGCCTGCCTGAAGGGCAGGTGATAGCCTAGTGGTATCATCACTGGACTATGAATCCAGAAAGTCAACTGATGTTCTGGGGGCCTGAGTTCTAATCCCACCCCTGCAGATGGTGGAACTTAATTTCAATTTTAAAAAATCCGGAATTAGGAATCTGCTGATGACCATGAAACCACGGTCAGAAAAATCCTCCAGTTGCCAAGGCTTTAAGCCCCAGAATTCCTTTCCTTGCCTTTCCACTCTTTTCTTTCTCCCAACAGTTGTAATCTTCATGGAGAATGTTAATGCTTGAAGAAAAATTCGAACACCCAGTGTTCAAATGAAAGAACTATGCCACAAGATTTCAAATTTTAACAAAGACTGACTTTACTGAATATACAAAAGAAATTAAGCAAAGCAGCAACTGCTGACTTCACATTATACTTGACTGAGAGTATAAATCCAGTCCCTCCTTTTGCTTCCTAATTCATTACACATCATAAGATCTTGAGGCTTCATTCACTTATTTTTGAAAACAAATTGAAGCTGTGCCACAGCTCTCTGGAATTCACTTTGATTTCTGCTCATTGTTCCAGCTATTCCCCGAGGTCCAAGATTTCATGAAATTCTTCTATTAGCTTTTGAATAAGCAATGCTTCAATGTTTATTTATGATGACATGTGTGTGAACTCCTCAGCTCAAGCTTGGGCCTCATTTGCCCAGTGATTTTTTGCCTAGTGATTTTTTTAAAAATCAGAAAACCCTTACCTTTCTAATAGCTCTCTGCTCCTTGTCCTGGCTTTGAACAGACATTGACTGCTTGCTCCCAGTATGCTCCCAGGGTAACTGCCTTTCACCATGAGGGTAACTTTAGATTTCTTCCTCGCTCCAAACTAGGCAAATCTTTCAGTCTTTTTGTCCCCTCACAAACATTGGCCGTGATTCTCCCAAAGGCGCTGAATTGGCAGGAAAGCTGTTCTAGATCCCAACTGTTTTGTCAGTTCAACTTTTCACTCGAATCTTCCCACTCTGTGCACTGCAGAGGTCCCAATCATAAATCTCATTAAAAACCCAGGGGGGCCGGGCCTATTTACGCCGGAGTCTGACAGTTCTGGAATTCTGTACATGCTCAGTGGCCCCGATCTATCAGTCTCCTCATTTGCTGTCCAGCTCGATCGCTGGCCAGCCTAGCACCCCCGCAGTGCTGCCCCTCTAGCTCCCCCCATGGTCCAATCACAGCCCCCACAACAATTCCCAGGCCAGCCCTGAACCCCCCTATTCTGGAGCACCCCGATGTCCAGCATACCCCCCCCTCCTCAATCAGTGGCGATCCCCCCCACCCCTCTCGTCCTGGCAGAAATCCCCCCACTGACACCCCCCCAGGGTCAGACCCCACCCCCCAATAGGCAGACCTCTCCCGGCAGACCACATCTCTTCCCCCCCTCTTCCCAGCCCACTCCAATCGCTGTCCTCCCTCCATCCCAGACCGATCCTGTCTGCAGATGGCAGCGAGACCGCCCATCCCCACTGATCACCCCTAGGCCCCGCTGGCAATAGGCCCTGCCTTCTTGGCACTGCCCGATGCCGGGTGGGCAGTGCTAAGGTGCCCCCTGGGCATGGGCACTTTGCCCCTTGTGCAGTTCCAGGGGGCACAAGCTGGCACTGCCAGTGTGCCCCTGCCCAGGGGGCACCACCCTCCCTGCTGCCTGACCCACTGGGGGGCCCTGATTGCCCCCCCCTTCATCCCGGCAGGGTCTCCTGCTAGTTCCCCGAATGTGGGGAGCTACTCTAAACCCCGTCAGAATGAAGTACTCCTGGTGGAGTGGGAGGTTCAATTGGGACTGGTAAGATCCCAATGATTAAATTTAAAGAACATTTAAAACATATTAAAAGAAGATTCAAATTACTTACCTGCCCACCCCCCCCCCCCCCCCCCCCCCCCCGGTCACCAGTGTGGTCTGGCCTTCAACTGTTCTCCAACTCGTGGAGATGCGCATGTGTTCCCGGCGCATGCGCAAGTTACGGAACAAGGCCATCGATGCGCATCTCCCACCCCGACCCGTCAGAATAGCTGTGGGTCGGGATGGGAGAATCACGGCCATTGTCTCCAAACCTATCGCAAGCTCCTATCCACACTCTACACAGTGAACGATAACAAGCTTGTATCAGTGGCAATTCCACTGATCAGGATAGACCAGCAACAGAGCTAACAATGTGCTCTGTGTGTGGCCAGGACCAGCGGCCTGTAGCTGCCCAGGGAACAGGAACACACATGGAGGAACAACGTCAGAGACAGTGGTGGGCAAGGATCTTCCAGCATTGATGTTCCTACCTTCAATTGTCTGAGCTGCAGTAACGAACATGACTGCGCCTGTCCCGGGGGACCACCTTTGCCACTGCCACATACTGCGTGAGCTGAAACCACATGGGACTGGAGGAGAACCCGTGCCTGTGACCTTTAATGTTACAGCCGTTCTAAACCTTTATGCTAGTGGTTTGTTCCAGAGCAGCACATGGAGGAAAGTGTGCCATCTCTCTGGCTGCCACTTACAAATGTATTAGGGAGGTGACAGATGCCCTTTACACAAGAACACAAGAAAGAAGCAAGAGGAGGTCACCAGACCTATCAAAGAAAGTAGTTGAGGCCAAAACATTGAATGGCTTCAAGAAGAAGCTCAATAGAGCACTTGAGGTGAAGGGGATCAAAGGATATGGCAGAAAGGCAGGATCAGGCTACTGAATTGGATGATCAAGCATGATCGCAATGAATGGCAGGGCCAAATCTTCCTCCTGCTCCTATTTGCTATGTTTCCATGTAAGTGTGGTGTGACTCATGTGGCCATAGAAAGTCTGTTCATGAGCCTCAAGGTGTGGTCAGAAATTATGGTTGGATTCATTCCACTTTCCTCGCTGGAACCGATACTCAGCCAAATTCTGGGAAGATCGCCCCCTCTGTTTCTATCCACAGATACTGCTTGCTATGAGTTTCGTGAGCGTTTTTTGTTTATTATTACAGATTTCAAACATCCACAATACTTTGGTTCTGTATTCATGATCCTGATGCCACTTACATCTTTATGGGTTTTAGGAGACTTGAAGTCTTGTGATTATTGACATAGCAACAGCTGTGAGTGTCCTCAAAGCTAAATATCCATCTCCTCCCTTCCAGTTTGAGTCTTCCCTTTGATTTTTATTAATTGCCACCCAGTGGTTTCAGTCAGGGAGCCTCCTGCACAGATCATACGATCCCCTTCATTTACTCTAAATTAAAAGATCAAGGCTAGGATTTTCCAGCCCCGTCGTAACGGGAGCCATTGTGGGAGATTCGGCAGCCCAGCCGGGACTGGGCGATCCTATTGGTGGACGGGACTGGAAAATCCCACTTATCGTCCAAAACTGTAACCCGCCCCCTCCTTTCAATTCAAAAGGTACTGACCTAAAACATATGAATTTTATAAACTTCACCATCGTAACTCTCCTTTAAGACACTTCTTATTTCTTCGACCGAGCTTTTGGTTATCTGTCCTAATATTTCCTCATGTAGGTGGTGCCACATTTTGTTTGAATAACCTTCCTGTGAAGGGCCTTGGGACATTTCATGAGTTAAATACGAGTTGTTGTTGTTTTTGAATAAGTATCTTCTGGCACCTTCAAGATTGTAAATCTTGGCACAATTTCGAACAATGAAACTGTCTAATAGTCCCCAGAAACCCATGACTATTACAAGTCATGTACAAAACTCAATCTGCACTTGCTAGAAAAGTGAAATCTCATGAGTTGGATTTTATTATTCAGTAAACCATTGATGTTCGTCAAATTTCCCCTGTGATTTAACTAACCCTTCATTCTTAGTGACAGAAATAACATTTTGGATAATTCCTTTCCTTCTCAAACAGAAAATTGATCCAGCCAAGATTCCCCACCTCCCTCACCGCAAATCAAATTATTCTCCTTGAAACAGACCTACCCCCGCCTACCCCCATTCCAACCCAACCACAGTTGGTAAAATTGATTTGTTGGGTCTGTAGTGACGACTGAATAAAAATTGGGACCATAGAATCCCGACAGTGTATCTGGCCGTTTGAGTCTGCACCGACTCCCCAGAAGAACATCTGGCCCACAGGCCCATCCCAACCCCACCCCCTCCACCCAATCCCCATACACTTACCATGGCCAATCCACCTAATCTGCAAGGAGGAAACCTGTGCAGATACAGGGGGAACATGAAAACTCCACACAAATGGGCTGGAATTGAACTTGGGTCTCTGGCGTAGTGAGGCAGCCACCATGCCTATGAAAATCACAAACAAACCAAATGTGACAAGTGGAAAATCTTTTTAATGCAGCCAATGTGATGACCTGTAGAAGTGGTAGAGGCTGATTCAGTCATGACTCTCAAGAGGGAATTGGATAAGCATTTGAAGGGAAACAAATTGGAGAGTTACAGTGAAAGACAGGGAAATTGAAGTGAGCTGGCATGGATGTGATGGGCCCAAAGGCCTCTTTCCGTGAAGTTGCCATTATACGATTCCATTCCATGATCCTGCATATCTACACAGTAAAACCATTATAAGAATATGGGATTGTAGTAGCTCTGTTGCTGGACTACTATTCATGGGACCATGAGTGGGATTTTCTGGCCATGCGTGCCCAAAATTGAAACTTCCTGCCCAAGGTCAATGGACCTCTAAATGGTCCACCGAATAATCTGTGCCCCCCGCCCCCTGCTATGATTCTGGTGGTGGGCGAGACTAGAAACCCTTGATCCCATGTCTCCAAATTCCATTCTGAGAATTTGACATCACTTTACAAATTTAGAAACAAAAAGCTGGCATCAGTTAAAAAGAACAAAAACAAAACAACTGGACCATTAATGTCCTTTAGGGAAGGAAATCTGCCATCATTACCGAGGGCTAAATTTCACGAGGGGCTTATTGCTGTTAGTGTCAGTCTCTGTCCATGTGCTGTATAATGACGACCGGGTTGGGGGTGGGTGGTAAGGCAGTGGGCTTGCCGTCCTTTGCATTTTATGTGACCCCCTCCCTTACTGCCCCTTAGCCGAAAGCATGCTTGGCGGGAGCGGTGGGATAAAAGGAGTTGGGAGATGCTGTAAAATCTTGATCCCGGTCTGGCCCTATATGTAGCTCCAGTCCCACATGAAGGTGGCTGAATGGAGCAGCATGGTGGCACAGTGGTTAGCACTGCTGCTTCACAGCACCAGGGACCGGGGTTTGATTCCCGGCTTGGGTCACTGTCTGTGCGGAGTTTGCACATTCTCTCCATGTCTGCATGGGTTTCCTCCGGGTGCTCCGGTTTCCTCCCACATTCTGACCCGAACAGGTGTCGGAGTGTGGCGACTAGGGGAATTTCACAGTAACTTCATTGCTGTGTTAATGTAAGCCTTACTTGTGACTAATAACTAAACTTTAACTTTAACTGACTCTTAACCTCCTTCTGAAGTGACCCAGCAAGTGACTCAGTCGCACCAAATATTCTCAGGACAATTAGTGGACAGGCAAAAAATGACTTATCAACTTGGATCTTGTTTGTCTCTCTTGTGAGAACCATCATTTAGAATTTGAATTTGGTTTTTGGAACAAGCAAGAAGTGGATTTGAGTTTGCCTGGTCCACTCTGAGCAGGTTTTGTAACTTTAAGGATGGAGTGATTTTTTTTTTTACAAGAAGCAACATTCTGCATTCGAAGGATGCAAATGAAATAAAAATCCCAAACTGCTTCACTCTCTGAAAGGAACATTAACATAACTTAAAGGGGCCTTTAACAGGTCAAGTTGGGCATTAAAATTGTTAGAAAATCTGACGTGTGCATCAAACAATAATAGTGCTAAGGGTAGCTTAATCTAATATAAGTGGACATTGAGCCCCAGGCTGATTCTATCAAAGACATCTTTGTTTTTCGCACTATTTGGCCTCCCTAACTGATATTTTAGGTTAAGGAAGAGGTACAACTTGGTCTAACGGCCGAGATTGCCAAAAAGTCCGTTTGTTTTGTTATCTAGAGAAGCCATCATTTTTCGTGCTAATTGGAAACATACATTCCGACATGGTTATGAGAGAAGTAGGGGGAGTTAAAAATGGCCATAAAACATGTAAGAAAGAACCGTGATATGACTTGCTTGACATCTGAGATTCCATAATGATGAGGAAACTGCTTGAACACAATTTTCTTGAAAAGGAATGATGTGTGCCAGGTTTCCCCCAGATTATTAACAGGACATGGCTTGATTCTGTTTTCCGTGAGGCAACTTTGCAGGTTTGAATCATTTTATGGAGCCAAGATGCAATGACTAAAGCCGAACGTGTAATTTATTATATGTGAGCTGTTGTAATGGACAATAAGGAAATCATAAGATAAAAGACCAATCTTTTGCTTAATACAACCCGGGCACCAATTTAAACAAATCACATCATTCTCACGAGCACATGCTAATTACTCAGATTCTTCTTGCTTCAAATTTACAAGCTGAATATTTACTGGCTTTTCAACCAAATTGGTCTAAGCCACTGTAGTGTGCGACATGAGCCTCCTTGCACTCTCTTCATCTCATCCTTTCCTTCAATTCCTTTATTCCCCCCTTGTGTTTATCTAGCTTCTCTCGAATGAGGGAATGAATCACTGATTCCTGGGATAGCAGGTCTGTCATATAAGGAGAGACTAAGTCACTTAGGATTGCATTCATTGAACTTTAGAAGGGTGAGAGGGGATCTCATAGAAACTTATAAAATTCCAACAAAGTTAGACAGGGTAGATTCAGAAAGAATGTTCCCCAATGTGGGGGAGTCCAGAACTAGGGGTCATAGTTTGAGGATGAGGGGAAAACCTTTTAGAACTGAGGTGAGGAGAAATTTCTTCACTCAGAGAGTGGTGAATGTGTGGAATTTATTACCGCAGAAAGTAGTTGAGGCCAAAACATTGTGTGATTTCAAGAAGAAATTAGATATAGCTCTACGGGCTAAAGGGATCAAGGGATATGAGAGGAAGGCGGGATCAGGATATTGAACTTGATGATCATAATGAATAATGGAGCAATCTCGAAGGGCTGAATGGCCTACTCCTGCTACTAGTTTTGATGAATGTATCTATATTATTCACCTCAACAACTCCGTGTTTCATATTCTAACCAGTCTCTGAGTAAAGAGCTATCTTTTGAATTCTGATTGGATTTATTACTATCTTACATTCATGGCCTCTGCACTTGGCCTCCCCCACAAGTGGAAAACCTTCCCTAAATCAACCTAACAATAACTTAAAGATCTCCACTCATCCACCCCTTGGCCCTTTCTTTTCTAGAAAACTGAGGCCCAGCCTGTTTAGTCGGTCTTAATAGGTATAACCTATTGTATAGTTTTAGTATTGTCCCTATGATTCTATCCACTGAAGTACTGTGTATTCTGGGTGCCACACTTGAAAAAGGATATAAGGGGATGGGGGGATTCTCCTACGAGGAAAGATTGCGGTATCTTATAGAAATCATAGAAACCCTACAGTACAGAAAGAGGCCATTTGGCCCATCGAGTCTGCACCGACCACAATCCCAACCAGGCCCCACCCCCATATCCCTACATATTTTACCCGCTAATCCCTCTAATCTACGCATCCCAGGACACTAAGGGGCAATTTTTTAGCATGGCCAATCAACCTAACCCGCACATCTTTGGACTGTGGGAGGAAACCGGAGCACCCGGAGGAAACCCACGCAGACATGAGGAGAATGTGCAAACTCCACACAGACAGTGACCCAAGCCTGGAATCGAACCCAGGTCCCTGGAGCTGTGGGTCTGTATGCTCAAGTGTTTCGAAGAATGAGAAGTTGATCGCATTGAAGCATAGCAATTTCTTACAGGGCTGGACAGGGTTGAGGCAGGAAGGATGTTTCCTCTGGTTTGCGAGTCTAAAACCAGGGGACACAGTCTCAGAATGAGAGGTAGGCCATTTAGGACTGAGATGAGGAGGAATTCTTTCACTCAGAGGGTGTTGAGTCTTTGGAATTCTCTATCAGAGAGGGCTGTGGGAGGCTCAATCACTGAGTATGTTCAAAGCAGAGGTCAATAGATTGCTAGATACCAATAACGTTAGAGGATAGAGGGATAGTGCAGGAAAATGGTGTTGAGGTAGAAGATTAGCCATGATGTAGTTCAATGGTGACATAGGCTCAAGGGGCCAAATGGCCTACAACTACTCCTATGTTCCTATATTGGCTTAGGAAGGAGTATGGTGCAGATCCACCAGGGTTCTAACTGTTTGATTTATCACAGAATCAAGAATGATTGAATACTGCATTATGGAATTTAGAATGAAAGTGAGCAAGCCCAGTTAGTCCCATTTCCCTATTCTTTCCCCATTTCCCCTTAATCTCTTCTCCTTCAAAAGTTATCCAATTCCCTGTTATGGAATGATCACCAGGAGGGATTATCTGCACTAGGTTTGTATTCCCAGGAGTTTAAAAGATGATGTATGTGTGGATTTTGGGATATTGAAAGGAATTGATGGGGTAGATAGAGAGAAATGTTTTCAACTGCTGGGGGATGCCCAGGTGAAGTGGACATGATCTTGAAATCAGAGCTCGGATGTTCAGGACAAAGTCAGGAAACACTTCCTCATGCCAAAGCAGGATAGAAGCTTGGAACGCTGTCCCAAAAATGAAGTAGATTCCATCCAACCCAATCTTTAAAATCTGAGATTGGTAGATTTTTGCTAGCCAGAGGTATAAGAGATGGAACCACAGCGGGTGAATGGAGTTCAGGCAAGATCTCACAGAGAAGTGCAACATGATCAAGGGGCTGAATGGCTTTCTCCTGTTCCGATAACAACATTAAAAAAAACTTGAATTAATGAATGTGTTAGTGGGCACAAGAGTAGAAGTCACTGTAGGTGAATGTCCTTGAACAAACTCTTTACGCAATTGTACTAAATTCCCCCTGTGTTGTTCAGTCAAAAGCCTGTTTATTTTACCCATCTTCACGGCCAAAGCCAAAGCAAAGGAGGAAGGGAATGTGGTACAAATGGGTGAAATGTTCATGAGCAAACGCCAACAGCAATCATTACGCGCAGCCAGTCACACGTTTAATGGAAACAAAGAACAGTACAGCACAGGAACAGGCCCTTCAGCCCTCCAAGCCTGCGCCAATATTGATATCTGCCTAAACTAAAACCGTATGCACTTCGGGATCCGTATCCTTCCATTCCCATCTTATTCATGTATTCGCCTAGATGCCTCTTAAGTGCCGCTATCGTACCTGCTCCCACCACCTCCCCGGGCAACGTGTTCCAGACATTCACAACCCTCTGTGTAAAAAAATTTGCCTCACGCATCTCCTCTAAACTTTTCCCCACGCACCTTAAACCTATGTCCCCTAATATTTGACTTTTCTATCTGACTATCCAACGGTGATACTGATACACATTTTGGCAAATTGAAGAAGTTTGATCAGGCTAACCTTCCTCCAGCTGGGTCGCTTTGAGTAAATGAGATCTGGCAGCATTACTGTAGCCACTGAATAATTCTCAAGTGTGAGATGCCTGGGAAGGACAGGTCGCTCTCACTTTTACACTTTGCACACTTGACTTTGCGCCTTTTTGAGAGAAACTTAGTCGGCTCACAAAGCAAAAAGTTAGCCGTTCAGACGTCGACATATAACTTTTAACAGACCCTCTGAGTGAAAAAAAAAGTGTTTCCTCAGTCCTGACGAACGAGGGGGGCTTTGTAACCGAATACATCTCAACCCCCCAGGGCACATTCTGACTGGAATGACTGAGACCACATGAAGCAACCACCATTCACTCATGTGGGGCATTTTATGAGAGCAGACTTAATTAGACTGCACATGAGGCAGTCGCAACCAGCCATAAATAGGCTCACATTACAGAGTCTTAATTGGTTCCATTTATCTGTACCGTTTCTGTAACCGCTTCCAGTCATCAATACAAATCACAGGACTTGCAGTGATAGGTGGATCATAGCTGCGAAGATCAAAACTCTCCCTTCCTTTCAATAATGAATTGTAGCATTCCATTTGGGTGTTAGACTTAATAGGTGGCTATTACCCTGTAATAGAGGTGGTGTGGGGAGGGGAAGGGATTGGTGGTGGTGGAGGCAGTGGCAAGCTACCATACTGGT